>NC_089826.1:81949176-82265329 GCF_035046505.1 Tiliqua scincoides
CAGAATGCGATCCGGTGAGGAAATGGAGTTGGGAGGGTGCAGAAATTGCACTTCCAAACTCTTAATTAAACTCTAGCTAATGTAAAAAAAATAACCTCTTGAGAACCCCTCCAGATCTTGAACGGATCTTCTCAAACTTCCTTCACCATCAGACCCATAAAGGCTGGGTTTATTTCCTCTAAAATTAACCATGAGGGAAATGTGTGTGTGTGTGGGGGGGGGGGGGTACCTGACCGGGGGTGGAGGGAAGCCAGTTTATGGTCACAGTGGTCCTGATGTGATTCTACAAGAGCCAGGAGCGTTGAGTTGCCGCTTTACAAGACCTTGAACGGTTTTTCCCGCTACGGTCCAGGGAGATGGAGAAGTGAGATCGACGTCTCCGTGGAGCTAGTCCGGCTCCTGCAATCCGTGTCCAGGTAAGCAGGGCCAACTTGCACTGAAACCAGTTTATTGGCCTTAAAAATCATCACTGGAGCGACAAACTCGCGGGACAAACCCGTTTATATTCAGGTCTTGGCTTTGATCAGGGTGACCAGATGTCCTCTTTTTCAGCCTAGAAAAGAACTTAAAAGTCCTCCTTCTCCCTGTGAGGTGTCCCTGCAGGCAGCACAGAGCCTTCTTGTAATTAATAAATTATATGCAATAAATTATACGTGATATAGTTTAAAATTTAATAATAAGTAATAATATAACTGTATGGAATCAACAGACGAATGTTTTTAAGCTTCCATTTTGTCGAGTCCTACATTTTTCTTGGACGTCCTACATTTTGGGGTGCCTGGTCCACTTTGGCGGTTGTGGCATCTGATCACTCTGGCTTTGATGGTCGTCTTGGGAAACTCACGGTGAGTCGCTCACGGTGAGAACTAGAATCAAGGCAACCTATGTTCAATCCACACTCCCTTCTGAAGTGATCTCGCTCCGAATCGAGCAGGAAACTGGATCAGGCCTTGCAACTTTAGTTCATTCAACAGTGGAGAGTCAGTTTTAGTTTAGTTTAGTTTTTAATCGGAAAGGGGATTTTTATTATTATCATTTATTTTTTTTTTATTTTAAAATATTTTAATCTTTGCGGTGGCGACGATAAGCAAAATTATGTCTTTTTCGAAGTGACTGCAGTTGGTGAGCTACTGTAATAGAATGGAAAAGGGTAAAGACCACCTTGTTATAAAAAAAAAATTCTAATTTTCGAAACTGGACTTTTTCCTACATTGTCTTCTCTATCTCAGAAAGGCGCCTGGTTGGAGGTTTTGGTAACAGCGCACTGATTTCACTATAATCGACTAACTGCTGTCTTCATGGGTGGAAAGGCAGATGCCTAGTTGACCACAAACCACTAACCAGTAGTTGTAGCTTCCTTCCTAGCGAAAGCTTAGCAGGATGCTATCCTGAAGGAGATCGTGTGTGGGTTCATTATTGGTCAGTTTCCTATTATTGGTCAGTTTCCAATATTGACCAGTTTCCAATATTGACCAGTTTCCCATTATTGGTCAGTTTCTAATATTGACCAGTTTCCCATTATTGGTCAGTTTCTAATATTGACCAGTTTCTCATTATTGGTCAGTTTCTAATATTGGTCAGTTTCCCATTATTGGTCAGTTTCCAATATTGACCAGTTTCCCATTATTGGTCAGTTTCTAATATTGACCAGTTTCCCATTATTGGTCAGTTTCTAATATTGACCAGTTTCTCATTATTGGTCAGTTTCTAATATTGGTCAGTTTCCCATTATTGGTCAGTTTCCCAATATTGACCAGTTTCCCATTATTGGTCAGTTTCTAATATTGGTCAGTTTCCCATTATTGGTCAGTTTCCAATATTGACCAGTTTCCCATTATTGGTCAGTTTCTAATATTGGTCAGTTTCCCATTATTGGTCAGTTTCCAATATTGACCAGTTTCCCATTATTGGTCAGTTTCCAATATTGACCAGTTTCCCATTATTAATCAGTTTCTAATATTGGTCAGTTTCCAATATTAGTTATTAGTTTCACATTCTTGGTCAGTTTGAATGCATCTAGAAACAGTCTACCAGGAAAAATGAACTAATATTTGGGCAATGGGGGGGGGGAGAGAGAGAGAGAGAGATTGGAGATTATCAGAATATTAGTACTGAAATTCCAGAAAGCTCCTTGTTCTCTACTGGGGACATCTGTCTTGTCTAGCCAAAAGGCTAACGTTGCAGGAGACCCACAAAACAAGGGAAAGCCAAGCTCTTCCCCCATCTCATTTATTTCCATGGAAATTATTGATCAAGCGGGGGCCACTCTAAGCCCTTTAAGACTGAGGTTTCATCACATACGGCGTTGAAATATAACTAAAAGTTGTGAACTCTGAGGCCTGGCAATCGACAGCAGAGGCCATCCATCCCAAGTGAAGCTTTGCTATGGTCTTCTAGGGAGCCAGGCACCAGTGCTTCAGTCCCAAGCTTTTGGGAGTAGGCATCACGGAGCTTCCTTCTAAGCATGGGCTTCGCCTGCCCACCTCTCTGTGGGTGACAAAATGGGCCTTCATTTTGTCTGCACCGTGGTTAAGAATAGCAACAGGACCTTTGCGAGGGTCGTATACACGCGACTGAGAGACCCCGACTCACAATCCAGCAGCGACGCAGTCAAAGGGTCAGGATCGAGGCCACTGGGAGGAAATTGGTTTCTATAGGCGAGCGTGTCGAGTTAATTTGGTCTGCCGATCCGGACGCAGCCCCCTTGCCAGTGACGTAGCTAGAGGGGGTGCAAAGCACGAAGCTTGGCAGGGCCCTGACCGCACCGTGCAAGCGGCCCTTCCCCTTCGGAGCCATTGCGGGCTGGGAGAGCAAAACGGTGGTATGCCTCCGTTGTGGTGTAGCACCCGGCTCCGAAGGGGAGGGGACGCTTGCAGGGCGCGGTCAGGAGCCTGCTAAAACTTAATGCTTTGCCCCCCCTCTAGCTACGCCACCGCCTCCTGCCCTGGTGGCTTCTCTCCTTTTCCTGCTCCAGCGATCTTCGCAGTGGGGGAGCCGGAAAGGAGAGGGGGCTGGTGGAGGGGAGCCTCCTCTGGGGGTGAGAGTTTGTCTTGGGGTTTGGGGCGGAGAAGTGCGATGCTGGGCTTCTCTTGTCTTCAGATGTGTTGTCCAGCCTCTCCTGCTGTGAGTAGCTCCGCTGGCAACCGCGCAGAGAGCCCGTCCTGTGCCGGCCTCTTTGCAGGCCAAAAGGAACCCCGAAATGGCCTTCTGAGCCCTTGGATTATTTTTTCCCCTATTTTTCTTTCTCTTGGGCAAAAGTTTCTGAAACTTTCACCCTGAAACGAGACCAGCCCGACTCTCTCTGTCCCAGTTTCCCGTTAGATTCTAGAACACTGCGTATTAGTGTACTGGGGGGGGGGGGGTACTTCTGAGGCTCACCCACACTGGGTCTATTGGGATGGTTCACTGGGCCGATCCAGTCCAAAATAAACACTTCAAAGCAGTGGCGTAGCTAGAGGGGGTGCAAAGCTCTAAGTCTGTAGGGAGCCTCGCTGCGCGGAGCACGGAGGGATATAGCACCAGTGGCGTAGCTAGAGGGGGTGTAAAGCACTACGTATTGAAGGGAGCCTCGCTGGGGGGGGGCACGGAGTGACATAGCGAAGTTTCCTGTAAAACGTAGCGCTTTGCACCTCTCCTCTAGCTACGCCACTGTGCTATGTCCGTCCCTCCCAGCGAAGACCCCAGTTTCCGCGAAGGTGTTACCCTATTTCAGCACAAACAACGCAGGCTCTTGAGTTTGGGACATCTGAAAGACTCAAGCTTGGTGGACCACAGTCGGCTTCCTCGGCTGCCACCACCAGCGTGTTGGCCACGCCAACGCGCTTGGACAACTCGGTTAGCCTCTTCAAGGTGTTCCAACTTTGGAGTCAATAGGCTCACAGCCTATTGTGATCCTAGGCATGCCTAGGATCACAATCCTAGGCATGTCTAACCAGAAGTAAGTTCCATTAGAGTCAATGGGGCTTACTCCCAGGAAAGTGTGGGTAGGATTGGGCTGTGAGGCTGCAATCCTGGCCACACTTACCTGGGAGTAAGCCCCATTTATACTGGGACTTACTTCGCAGCAGATCTGCATAAGACTGGGCTCTTTCAGTACAATATCTTCTGCTCTTGATACCAAGAGCAAACTTCTGGTGGGACTGCAGCTCCAGACCAGATCGCATAGGAGAAGGAGGGAGTGTCGGGTGCTCTTGTAGGACTTTCCCCAAGGTAGGCTGGCTCCATTTCGGCGAGGGGGGGGGGGCTTTGGCAGGAGACCCCAAAGTTCTTCTGTCTCCATGTCCAGCCTGGTTAGTCTGGGAGGGAGGTCAGCTTTGGAGTTGGATCGCTTCCCCCCCCCCCGCCTTTATGACTGTTATTCCTGCCTTTTAAACGACTGTTTTGCTTTGCAGTCTGCCGTACAAAACGGAGGGGGGGGGGGAGAGAAAAGACTTAGTCTTGCAGCTTCGGGGGTCTTGGATTGCAAAAAGCAAGATCGGGGTTTCGATCGACTCTCAAAATACCTCCCTCCTCAAGGCACTCGTGGGGGCGGTTAGAAGAAGAAGGACCATCAATCCTCTTCTCTCCAAGCATGCAGACCCCCCACTCATCCCTTGCCAGTTACATACACACCCAGATTGTCTACTGAAATAAGTAGTGGAGGGAAAAGGGGGGGGGGCGTTCTTCATTTTGGCTCTACTGCACATTTTAGGGAAGAGTCCATCAATTTAGTGGGAAATCCCCCCCCCCCACAATTCCTGTGGTGCTTTGGTTCTTCACGTGTTTTCTAGAAACCTCCCACCCCATCATATTTTCTCTAGATTATCCTGAATAGCACACTTTAGGAAACAGCCCAGGGGCCACGTTCACAAGTCATGACTCTGGGATAACTCTGAGAGTGTTTGAAATCGATTTCAATCCGGACCTGAAAAAAAAGCATGGAAAAATTGGAAGCAAGTTCCCCTGGAATCAATGGGGGGTGGGGTGGGGAGAGTGCCAAGTGCAGTGGCGTAGCTAGAGGGGGCAAAAGACTAAATTTTTCAGGAGCCTCAGCGCGGTGTGCAAGCGGCCCCTCCCCTTGGGAGCCATGAAGGGCGGGGAGTGAGAGCAAAACTAGAAGTAGGCTACCTCAGAAGGCCAAGTGCAAGGGAATGGCAACAGAAGACAAGTCTTTTGCGTGCTACCTGACGCATCTGATGGGCCACAGGACTAGATGAACCCTGGACCTGATCCTTAAGTAACGAGCTTCAGACCATCAGACAGGTGCTATACTACTAATTGTGATGATGATGACTTCTTTGGCAGCTCTTCAGCGATCCACCAACCTTGTTCTCACTGTAACAGTAAACTTGAGTCAGGACTGTACCAGTCTAGATTGCAGATGGAGTCTCCTGTGATAGAACGCTCCTCCACAGCCCTTCAAACAGAAACCTTGACGTCAAAAGAGAAGAGATGAAACCTCTGGGTTTAACACCTCCTTGAGGACTAGGTTCTTCATCTAATCACATTATGAAGTTCTTGTGGGGCTGAAATCTTTCTCTGGGGTTCCTGGAACTCCAGGGGAAAGCGTCATAAAAACGTTCCGAACACGTAAATAAGGGCACAAGCCTAACCAGGTCTACTCAGAAGTAAGCCCTATTTTGTTCAATGGGGCTTACTCTCAGGAAAATGTGGTTGGGATTGCAGCCTTTAACACATAAATAAGTAAATAGGTGTCTTTAAAAAAAATGCAACAAGGTTTGCCAGGGGAATAAATTCAAATATTTTGACTGGGGATGTCAGCCCCATTGACGTCAGTGGGAGGGGCTCCTGCAGCTCGATTCTAAGCACAGGACCCCTCCGAAGCCTTTGCCTGAGTTCACTCTCACTTGGCCAGTGGCGTAGCTAGAGGGGGGCGAAGCACTAAGTTTTGCAGGGAGCCTCAGGGCCCAATCCCGCCCAACTTTCCAGCACCGATGCAACTGCAGTGCAGCCTCATTGCAGTGTTTTAATGCAACAAACATTCCTTTGCCTTGAGGAGGCTTCCTTGATTGCCCCTCTATAGCAGGATACAACACACTCTCCATTGGCATGGCTGCATCGGCGCTGGAAAATTGGAGAGGATGGGGGTCTCAGCGCGGCATGCAATGCCTCCCTTTTGCTCCCCCCACCCGGAATGGCTCGAAGGGGAGGGGGAGGGGCTGCAGTGAGACTCCCTGCACAACTTAGTACTTTGCACCCCCTCTAGCTATGCCACTGAGTGGGGCTCCCTGTAAAACGTAGAGCTTTGCACCCCCTCTAGCTAAGCCAATGAGTGAGGCTCCCTGTAAAACTGAGTGTTTTGCACCCCCCCAGCTACGCCACTGCTTCAAGGAAACTTGTTCCCACAGCTTGGAACTCCAGACGTGCTTGGCAAGGAAGTCCTACTAAAATCGAGCCTTGTTCTGCCATCGCAGATCGTTTCTCCAGTCCAGTGATCTGGTGAGTCTCCTAGGAAGCTCCTGAAGCCCCCCCAGGCTCCAAAGTTTCTGAGTGCCGAGGAGGCGCTCCTGCCCGCAGCCCCAGGGAAGGCTGGCAACGCTGAGCTTCATCCCCTTGCAGTCTCTGCTGACCCGTGAAGCGCCCGTCTCCAGGTCAGCCACAGCGCTGGAGGGACCACCAGGCACCTCGCAGAAGAGGAAAGAAGCCGAGGCAGGAGCAGGGATGCGAGGCACGCCTCGCTGGAAGCCCAAACACGCAGGGTCGGAGAGCCCCCGTTAGATCAAACCAGAGGCCCACCAGGTGGCTTCCCACCGCGGCCAGTCTTGAAAGCGCCCGAGCAAGACCTGAAGATAGGAGGCCTTCCTTGCTAGTCATCGCCCCCAGCAGCATCTGAGATGCACCCCAGCCCGCCTGGGCGCTCCCTTTACTTACCAGGGAAGACGAAGAGACCCCCCCCCCACCCCGCCTCCATTTACCTGTCAAATCTTTTTAAAAGGCCCTCTATGTCCATTCATATCTTGTGGCAGGGAGTTTCGCCGGTTAACGGTGTGGAGCGGGACTCTCTTTTGCTTGCCCTGAAGCTACTTGCCAATCAATGTCATGTTGGGGAGACCTCCAGTCCTGCGATTGTAGGGAAAGGAAGGAGGAGAGAAGTTCGGTTTTGGACTCTCTCCAATCTCCAGAACGTTTATGATTTCATTCAAATATGCATATATGTATATGCATATTTATATACGTATATATATGTATGTATTTAAATACACATACATATATAAATAATACGCACGCACGCACACACACACATATTTAAATACACACACACATAAATAATACACACGCATTTATATACATACATATATCTAAATGTAAATATGTATTTACACACACACACATTACACACACACACACACACACACATATCTAAATGTATTTAAATACATACACATGTTTATATAAACACACACACACACACACACACACACACACACACACACACACATGTATTTAAATACACACACAGCCCAATCCTATCCACACTTTCCTGACAGTAAGCCCCATTGACTCTAATGGGACTTACTTCTGAGTAGACATGCATAGGATTGGGGTGACACACATTTATGTGTGCATTAAATACACTTGTGTGTGTGTGTGTGTGTGTGAGTGTATATATATATGTGTGTGTGTATGTGTGTATATATGTGTGTGTGTACATATGTATGTATATACGTATATATGTGTAGTTCGCAACTATATATGCGTAGTTTGCAATGGGAGCTTGCAACTAAGAAGAAAGTGGGCTTAGATCCGCTTTGGATCGGTGAGGGCGGGCAGGTTGGTGTAAATTCAATGTATCTTGGAGGTATATTAGCTCGAAGGAAAGAGAACGACTTTTCCATCCCTGAACATGTTTAATTAGAATTACGTACCATATAAATCAGTGGCGAGTTAGGGCTGCAATCCTATCCGCACTTGCCTGGGAGTAAGCCCTATTGACTGTAAAATGACCTACTTCTGAGTAGACACGCCTGGGATCGGGCTGTGGGTCCGGAAAGGCGAGCACAGACTGCGCCTTTGCTGATTTTCAAGACTGAGAGCCCAATCTCAGATCGGTGTACTCAGAAGTCCCATCATAGTCAATGGGACTTACTCGCAGGAAAGTGGGGGTAGAGTAGAGTGGAAACGCGTAGAGTGGAAGCGGGGAGAAGTGAGTCGGAGTTTGATTCAAACTCGAACTCTTCAGGCTGGAATTTTTCTTGATCTGTTTTTGAACCGAAACTGACACTGACATTGACGAGAAAACAAGAGTTGGTTGGACCCCTTAAAACAAAAAAATGGAGCCACGATTACATTCAGGTTACAAATTTGGGTAAGTCCTGAGGGTAAGTCCCATTGAGGGAAGTGGGACTTACTTTTGAGTAGACTTGCCCCGGGAGAATTTAGTCTCGTCTCCCCCCACACACACACACTCGCACAGAGCCTAATCGTGTAAGAGGCGATCTAGTTCAACATTCAGCGCTGTCTTATAAAGCACAGAGGACTCAATCCTAGCCACACTTGCACTTACGCACTTACCTGGGAGCAAGCCCCATTGAACACAATGAGACTTGCTTCTGAGTAGACATGCATAGGATTGGGCTGAGAGCCTTACCAGGCAACTTCTGTACATTCCTTCTGGTTAGGTCGCTGGTCCCCTTCAATTCTTACACTAAACTAGGCTGACCTCCAGGGAATTTAAACTACATCGAGAACTGCAGACCTGACCCCCCACCCACCCGCAACACACCGCCACCACTCTCGATCAGAGCCCAATCCTACGCATGTCTACTCAGAAGTCAGTCCCATTATAGTCAATGGGGCTTACTCCCAAGAAAGTGTGAACAGGATTGCAGCCTCATTTCTTTGAATGTCATTTATTATCCTCACCCTCTTTTGCCCCAGGTTGGTCTTGCATTGCAACCGATATAAATAACGCGTGTTCACATGTAACCCACGCGATCCCACGCACTTCTGTAGAGCCAGAGATAGATGATGGGTCGTAGCAAAGCGCTAAGTTTTGCAGGGAACCTCACCGCAGCCTGCAAGGGGCCCCTCCCCCTCCTTTCAGAGCCATTGGGGTGCAAAACGCAGGCGTAGAGGGGGGCCCTTGCACGCTGCAGTGAGGCTCCCTGCAAAACTTAGCTCTTTGCACCCCCTCTAGCTACGCCACTGGAGCAGGAACACTTCTTGGTGAGCTGCGTGTCTCTTTTTTTTGCTTTCCTAAAAACCTTGGAGCGCAGGAGAGAGAAACTGCAGGGCTGTTCAGAAGCGAGACTGACTTGCAAGGGTAATTCCTCGCGAGGAAGCCTCCTTTCTTCCCTTAGTCGCTAATACGATGGTATTTGGAACGGAGGAAAGAATCCCCAAAGACTTGAGAAAGAAGGCACCCCTCCATCGTCTCAACCCAAAGCCCTGATCCTGGGCACGTTTGTTGGGAAGGAGATGAAGGTTTAGAACAGTGGATTCAGCCACGGATCCACCACCACTTGCAAGGAAATCCCATTGGAAATAATTGCCACGGAATGTGCTTGGCACAGGGACAACCCACGCGTGGGTTGTGGGTGCTTGGGTGCCTCACAAGGCAGTGGCACTCACTCCGGTGGGGAGGCACTGCCTCACCTGCCTCCTTGCTTGGCACTGGGGGAGCCAACCCGAAAGTAAGAATCCTGAAGGTGACTGGGTGAGACTCTTGAAGACGTGATCAAGGCAACTGCATGTGAGGGGAGCTATGCGAGGTGTGCAAGCACTCACAACCCACGCGCTATGCGCATTTCGGAAGACTAAGGCAGGTGAGGCTCTGCCTCACCTGCCTCCCCACCCACCCCACGCCCGTCCCTGGTTTCTAGCTAGAGTCGGGCTCTGCTTTGATGTAAAAACAGATTCAACTCCCATTTATTTATTTCTTTATTTATTTTAGAACCCAATCCTATGCATGTCTACTCGGAAGCAAATCCCATTCTAATCAGTTGCTCTTACTCCTGGAATAAGTGTGGAGAGGATTGCTTTGCCCCTCTCTAGCTACGCCACTGCTATTCTTCCTGAGATCAGCCTCTTGAGCCCTCCCAGCCTTCCAATTTTTCTGTTTGGAAGCCCTCCCTTCCAATTTTTCAAGTTGGAACCACAATCTATTTACAAGGAAAGGTTCAACAGGCCAGTTCTAATTCGCTTTACGGAGGATCTAATGGACCCTTCTGGATTCACATTCTAAACATATTAGAAGGAAATAGTTTTAAAACACCCCTCCATTACAGTACTATCACTGCAAGGAGTTCAGTGGAGCTTGCTTACTCCCAAGTAAGGGAGGAGCTGTGCATCAGGCATTAGAAAAATCTTCTACAGACCATCAAACACCATGCTAGCAGTTCTAGAGACCTTTTATATTCATTGAAGGGCCTTTGAACATCTCTGGATGGCACAGATCCTAAGACTGTAATCCTAAACCAGCTCCAGTATGCCCAAACTCATGGGGAGGAAGGAATAGATGAATGTTAACTAATACTAATGAATACATAATAATTTGGCATTTGCAGTCAAGTAATTCCTGGGAGAAAGTGCAGTTGAACACAATGGGACTTACTTCTAAGTAGACAGGCATAGGCTTGTGCTTGAAGAGTATCTGGGGTTGCAACAGATATATGACACTGGGTGCCTTGCATTCTGATTCTATGTAGGTTTAACATGAAGTAAATCCTGCTCTGTCTCCTGGAATTTACTCCCATGTAAGGGTGCACATGATGACAACCTTAGTCACCCCAGTCCAGATGAAACCCATTGACTGACCCACTGACCCATTGACTGACCACTGACTGAAGACTGCACAAGGTCTCCTCTTCCAATCTCACTTCTGTGGGGAAATTCTCCTCTTCTCCCAACTGGGGGGCACTGGAAAAGTAGGCGAGAAAGCTTGGTCTGATATGTTAAGGTGCTGACTTTGCAGTCAGAGGGCATTCAACTCTCTCTGAGGTCCATTACCAGAAGGAAAAATCCCCTTAATGTTAGGGAAACTAAGGAAACAGGAAAATGGAACCTTCAGGCACAGGAGCACCATACCTGCAAATACCCAGTGCCTGAGTTCAGGAAGCAACCTTGATCATCTTTGCCTCACCTGGAAGCTTTCAGTGGCATTGGATTGGCTGCTGTTGGAATCAAAATGCTGGGCGATTTTATTTTGTTTCCAAATTATTTGTGGCATGGGAGGGAGACAAGATGACTCTCTCAGAACCAGGGGACATCCATTAGAATTGACTGTCTAGAGCAGGGGTGCCAAAACCCCAGCACGGGGGCCACTTGCAGCCCTCAGGAGTTACCAATCAGGCCCTTGGGGAGACCCAAGTCTCCAGTGCGCATCTGGCCCTCCAGGGACTTGCTGGAGCCCATGCTGGCCCGAAGCAACTGCTCTCAGCATGAGGATGACTATTCAACATCTCATCTGAGCTGTGGGATGAGGGCTCCCTCCACTACTTGCTGTTTCACACCTGTGATGCAGCAGTGGCCGCCAAGGAAAGGCAGGTCTTGCTTTGTGCAAGGCCTTTTATAGGCCTTGAGCTACTGCAAGACCATCATTCATTCATATAAGTTCCATCTCTAATAAATTCATTTATGTACATTTATTCAAATTTTAAATGTAAATTGATTCTCCCCCCCCCCCCGGGCCCCTGACACAGTGTCAGAGAGATGATGTGGCCCTCCTACCAAAAAGTTTGGACATCCCTGGCCTAGAGAATTAGAACAGACAAAAGAAAATATTTCTTGACCCAGCATGTCATTAGTCTGTGGAACTCCTCACCACAGGATGTGGTGGTTGCATCAGGCCTAGATGCCATTAAAAGAGAACTGGACAGACTTCTAGAGGAAAAGTCTGTCACAGGTTACAAGCCATGATGGGTATGTGAAACATCCTGATTTTAAAGCAGGCTACATCAGAAGGCCAGGTGCAAGGGAGTGGCACCAGGATGCCACTTGTTGTCTTGTGTGTTCCCTGAGCATCTGGTGGGCCACAGTGAGATACAGGAAGCTGTACTAGATGGGCCTTGGGCCTGATCCAGTGGGGCTCTTCTGTTCTTAATCTCGGATTATGTAATGTATTGGAGCAAGTGAATACTACTGGAGTCAGCAAATACTCTCACAGCCATAATCGTATCTTGGAGGGCATCACATCAAGAATTATTGCCATGCTGGGTGATTTTTGCAAAAGAGGCCCAGAATCAGAATTGCCTACAGCAGCCTGATTTTGTCTGGGGTGCAGGGATGTGTGGTGGGTGGGAAGGCAGGTGAAGCAGAGCCTCCCCACCAGAGTCCTTCAAAAAGTGCCTCCATGGGGCAGTGGCTTGTGAGTGCTTGCACACCTCATATGGCACACCTCATATGGCTTTCCAAAGGATTCTAGTGGGGAGGCTCTGCCTCCCCTGCCATGTCCCTGCTGGGGCACTGGATGATTACTGGGTGAAAAGCTCTCTGCATATGCCCAGAGGCATTGGTAAATAACATTTGACTAATCCTCTTCATCCTCTTATTACTATTGCTAGTGCTGGTTCCCGGGGCAGAGTGCCTCTGAGCATAGACAGAGCATTGGCAGGGGCGTGGTTTCCAGGAGACACTGGTTGTGGCCATCATCATTCTCTCTCTGTAGGGCTGAAGTCTCTCAGTCCCCCAGTGGAGGCCCCACTGGGTCCTCTCTCACCTCCCCCCCCCCCCAGCCCTGTCACTTCAGCTTTGGATTTCACACGTCAAGGCTAATTTGCACCCCCCCTTCACGGCCTGACATCCATAATGAGCGCTAATCATTCCGCTTATTTTTGCCAGCCGGCCAGACATGTTCCAGTTGTTGGGACAGATCGCGTTTCAGACCCCTAATGATGGACAATTACCCGCTCTAATTCGATGCCGTCGCCGCCGCAGAGCCGTTGACACCTAAAGCCATGCACCAGATGTGCGCTCTTGCGCATTCCGCAGGCCAAGAGATCTCCCTTCACAGGGCACAGCAGGGATGTGCGATGGGTGGGGAGGCAGGTAAGCCAGAGCCTCCCCACCGGAGTCCATCGAAAAGCGCCACCACACAACCCATGTGCTGTGAAGCAGTGACCCCCCCATTCCTTCTGCTCAGTGATGTCCCCTTCAAGTGGTACCCATTCAAGGGGGAGTCTCCACAGGAGAAGAAATGGGGGCATGAAGCTGCCAGCACCTCTTCCCTCCAGGAAGAACCCAAATGTGACATCATGATGTAACGTGAAGTCATGACATTACTGCCCCAGGTCACAGAACTTCCAGGTATGCCTCTGATGGAGCACCGTGAGGCACATGTAGGGTGCCTTTGTTGGAATTGGTGCAACTCCGTATGCTCTCAGGGGGTGGCAGGAGACTGTCCTAAAAAGGGTTAAGCCATAGCCCAGCGTCCTTTGCAGTTTACCTGTCCACCTTGGATGACCTATGTGGGAGGGGCATGATCCAGACCCTATATAACTCCTGAGCACGCCCTCCTCCCTCCCTCTTACCTCTTCCTCACCACAACTGAGGAGACAAGATGGCATGCAGCAGGGATCTGCTGGCGCCGCCATCTTGACCACATGGCACATGCAGGAGGAGGCAGCTATAGGGCCTTGTTATCTTTACGTCAGAGTACCTCTGATTCTTAAATCAGATGCTGTAACCGTACTACCATTGAACTGTGAGTAAATGAATCTGTTCTTGCAACTTCAACCAGCCAATGTTGTTTGTGTGTTTCTTGACTAGCAGTCAGCCGGGTGTGGGAGGCTCCCTGGGGTTGATTCCCAGCAAAGGGGGGTTCTGCTGCTGAAGCGACTCTGCTCCCCCCCAACGGAGGAAATCTGGTTTAAGAGATTCCTCCAACAGCCTTTCCATACCATTGAATAAAAACAGTCTCCCTCTTTTTCTCAGAGCCACACCCAGCAGAAGCTGTGGAAGAAATTGACCTCCATTAGATGATGGTGAAGGTCCGTAGCCTTAGAGCCCAATCTTATTCATGTCTACGCAGAAGTAAGTTCCATTATAGTCACTGTGGATTACTCCAAGGTGCGGATAGGATTGCAGCCTTTGTGACTTAAAAAAAAAAATTAGACAAGTTCTTGTAGGATAGGCCTATCTGCCAGCAGAGCTAAAATGAACCTCCATAGGCAGGGGCAGTATACCTCTGGATGTTAGGTGCCCAGGAAAAAGGAGGTGAGCCATCCCTTTTCCTGGTCTGTTTCCTTAGCCTCTGAGAGAGATCCCTTTGGCTCCTGTTAGAACCAGAGTACTGGAGGAGATGGGCCTTTGGCCTGATCCAGGAGCAAGGCTAAAGGCAAAGTCATGTGTGGCTTGCATGTGTCAATTACAGAGCAAGCCTATGCATATCTACTCAGAAGTAAGTCCCATTGTGTTCAGTGGGGTTTACTCTCAGGAAAGTGTGCATAGGATTGCAGCCTTTGATATGCTCATGGAGAACAATGGAGCATTAGTTGGTATTAGCTATGATAGTTTGGCTGGAATACATTTATTTAGGGGTAGGTCCCAAGGGGTGGGTCCCTTTAGGGAGAAGGGCGGGATACAAATAAAGTTTATTATTATTATTATTATTGAACTCAATGGGACTTACTGCTGACTAGACATGCATAGGATGGCAGACAGAGAACCTCCATACCTGAAAGTGCTCCAGAGAGGAAAGCTATTGGGAGCTTCTCAGAAGTTGCAACCAGAATGTGGGCTAGAAAATCTGATTTCCTTTTGAGGGCATGTCACTATGTTTCGGGTGCCCCAGTACTTATGCCTTTTTCATTTCCACAGCCTGTTCTTAGTCGTGTTTACTCAAAAGTAAGTGCCCTTAGGCTCTACACATGCAGCAGAACTAGGAGGCAGAATGGACTGCACTCCTTCAAATTGCAGATCAATTTTAAAAATGCTCTATAGTTCCCTGAAACTAGAAAATTAGCACAACAGGGAGATTCCTGTGCTTTCCCAAGACTAGTTTTCTACTTGCAGAGAGAGAGAGAGAGAGAGAGAGAGAGAGAGAGAGATCATGTCTACTATAACTTTCACAAACATACACCCTTGCACACTGAAGTGTTATAATCTGTTCCAAGCACCTCAGAATTTTTCCACTTCAACCGAATAGGGTGTAGAGTATTGGAGGAATCTTAAAAAATTGGTTTCCTCTTTAGGGGGGAAGCAGAGTAGCTTCAGCAGCAGACCCCCCCCCCCCTTGCTGGGAATCAACCCCAGGAAAGCTCCCACACCTGGCTGACTGCTAATCAAGAAAGACAAATGACAATGGCTGGTTGAAGTTGCAAAAGAAAGTCATTTACTCAGGGTTCCATAGAAGCATGTTTAAAGCATCTGATTATGATCAGAGGTTACACTAAACTTGAGATAACAAGGTCCTGGAGCTGCCTTGTCCTTCGTGTGCCATGTGGTCAAGATGGTGTCGCCAGCAGAGCCCTGCTGTGACCCATCTTGTCAGGTCAGTGTTCAGTGAGGAAGAGAGGAAGTGCACAGAGCAGAAGGGAAGGTCATAGTGTCTGGGCCACACCCCCACATAGGTCATCCAAAGGGGACAGGTAAAGTGTAGGGTCACTGGGCCATGGCTTAACCCTTTCAGGACAGTATCCTGCCATCTCTGGATAGTAGACACAGTTGCACCAAACTCCAACATAGAGTTGGAGCTTTAAAGAACTGTTTAAAGAATTTCTTCTCAGGGAAATTTGTGGTCCTTGGGGGAAAGTGAACAAACCAAGATCAGCTTTCTGCTCTTTCTTCAATGAGGGTGATGGCCTCTCCTGTCTTTGCTCCTCTCTGGGAAGAACCCCCCCCCCCTCAGCTACAAGGATGGGGGCCTGGCAAGCAGGGGAATGGGCCTCTGCTCCCATCAGGAACCCTATCCCGGCTGGCAGGGTCTCTGAGAAGAGTTTTATCAGGGGGTACAAAGTTTCTTTTGGGCCCTCTCCCAAAGGGTAAGGGGGTAATGGGGGAAGGCAGAATGGGGGGCAAAATAGGGCAAGGGGAGGGTGCTGACAGCCAGAATAGTCTTTGGAGCCCAGGTCTACCAGTCTTCTTGATGCGGAAGCCAGGTCTACCCAACCATGTGGCACTGGTTGGCAACCTTCAGTCTCGAAAGACTATGGTATAAGCCTACAGCACCTGATATTCCCAGGCAGTCTCCCATCCAAATACTAACCAGGCCCGACCCTGCTTAGCTTCCCAGATCATGGTATAAGCCTACAGCACCTGATATTCCCAGGCGGTCTCCCATCCAAGTACTAACCAGGCCTGACCCTGCTTAGCTTCCGAGATCAGATGAGATTGGGCATGTGCAGGATAACAGTTGCACTGGCAGCTAGATAAAGTAATATGAAAAACCAAACACACTTCTAAGTCCCTTTGAAATTTGGAAAATCATTGCTGAAAATTAGTGTCATTGTATTTAGGCTCACACTAGAATGGACAGTGTCCTGTGTGCACCAAAACGCACTTCTGCAGCAGCTGTAGCCTTGCAGCTCTGCCCCTGAGCCCCAATACACTTCTTCATGGTTATCAGATACACAAGCCAAAGAGCGACTATAGCAGGCCAGTTTCCTCCCAGATCTGACACTGTGTTAAGGAGGGTCATGGGTGCATTTCTGGGCCAGGTGTATATGGCTTGCAGCAGCAGTTATGCCCCCAGCATCATGCATAGGCAGTGAGTTTGGGTGAGATAGGAAAATGTAAGATCCCAGGAGCTTTCTGGGCCCCCTCCTTTGACTCCTGGGCTCCCTTTCTGAGCCTGGGCCCAGGTACAAATTACCCCCTCTACCCCCATCTCCTAGGACCTGCTGGCGCTGGTTACTTTTGGGATGCTGAGCAAATCTGAGCAGGAGAGAGGGCACCAAAGGGAGCAGGGTGACCAGATGTCCTCCTTTTCAGGACACATCCTCTTTTTTTAGCCTCATGTCCTGGTAAAAACTTTAATGCCCTCTTTTTCCCTGTGAGTGGGCCCCTGCAGGCAGCACAGAGCCTTCTTGTGTTTAATAAATTATACACAATAAATTATATGCAACATAGTTTTAAGTTTAATAATAAGTAATCTAGTGTTTAAATTAGCCACATGAAATCAATAGTGTTTCTAGCTTTTATTTTGTCATGTCCTACTTTTTTCTTGGATGTCCTACATTTTGGGATGTCTGGTCCCCTTTTGAGGTTATGACATCAGGTCACCCTGAACGGGAGGAACAGCCAAGGAAAGGGGAAGGGTACTGCTGGTGATAACCTGTGGCTGCAATGCTAGGCACACTTACTTAGGAGTCAGCCCCATTGAACTCACCTAGAAGTAACTCAGATGTATCAGATCTCCTAGAAGTACTGGGAGTACATGTTGGCATCCTTCAGTCTCGGAAGACTATGGTGTCACGCTCTGAATGGTGGTTCTGGAACAGTGTCCTCTCCAGTGCACAAAGCCTGGGTAAAGTATATAGTTGGCATCCTTCAGTCTCGGAAGACTATGGTGTCACGCTCTGAATGGTGGTTCTGGAACAGAGTGTCCTCTCCAGTGCGCAAAGCCTGGGTAAAGTAGGTATGGAGGATAGGCTGTTACCCATGCAGCAAATCCCCCCTCTCCACGTCGCTGGAATGGTCCAATGGAAAGGCAGAAGCCAATTGGGTTGGTTCCAGTGTGTTCAGCCATGAACTGCCTCAGGGACTCTGGCTCCGGATTTTGCCTCGAGGTTGACTCCTGAAGCCTTTTCCGTAACTGGATGTAGCCACAAGGCAGTGGAGGTTTGGGATCAGAGTTTTCCTTCTCTCAGATGAGTTGCCTTCCCAGGCTAACATCTACCCGGTGGCTGTTTAGTCGCCTCTTACGACAAGCACAGCCAAACTGAGGGCCTATTCTTATCCCCAGTCCCCAGGGGTACATGCACTCCTAGAAGTAACGCGGATTTAGTAGGATTGCACCCGCTGCAAGTGATTCTGGGTGTGTTCACAGAGGGTGAGAACTGGTTTGCTTGTGAATGTTACCACTGTTGCTAGGATTTCTTCACCATCACTACTATGACTTTACCAATGGATTCCTAATCTGCATTATGAGGCCCTGAGCCTTAGAGAGAGTCTGGGAGTCTCTACCTAGGCTCTCTCTAAGGCTACAACGAGCCATGTTGAATTCCAGCGTGACTATTCGGTTACTCCAAGTAGTAGGTCACTTCTGCCGTCCCTTGCGTTGCGGGGGTGGGGGAGCGGGGAGGCAGAAACTCATCCCAAAGAAGTTGAAAGCGAATTTCATCCTCAGCTCAATTTCAATGTCAATTTCATCCTCAAGTTATTGATCTCTGCGGAGGACCGCCTTCCCAACCCCAGCCCACGCCGTCTAGACGAGTAGAGATCAGGTTGCACAGGGTAGTTGAAACAGCCGGAAAAAGGCAGAGACCCCAAGGCTGTTGCCAATCCCCCTTCCCCCCCAAAAAGGCTGCGATCCACGGTTCACAGACTCCAGAGTAGCCCTGCAGGCTTCAGTGGGAGGATCGCCCTGCAAGTGTTTGTAGTACCCCCCGTTTTGCCTCCTGAAGGTGGGCACTGAGAACCCAATCCTATGTCTGTCTACTTGGAAGCAAGCCCCATTATAGTCAATGGATCTTACTCTCAGGAAAGCGTGGATCAGATTGCAGCCTGAACCTCCAGCCGTTGGAAGCCCGCAAGTCCGTCATCCGAGCCAACCACAACTCCAACCTGAGGTCACTGGTGGAAGATTATGCGGTCTCTTTAATCAATTTCCACGCTAATCCGAATTCAAGGCCCCCCTCCCGTCCGAAACCGAGAAATGTTCACAAGGAGAAGAGGAGAGGCGTCCAATGTGTTGCAAATCACTAACGTGTACATTTCATTATTCGTAATGTGTAAATTACTAAAGTGTTGTAAATTGCACACATAGTTGCAATTAACACTGCAGATTATTAAGAACATGAGAAGTGCCCCACTGGATCAGGCCATAGGCCCATCTAGTCCAGCTTCCCCTATCTCACAGCAGCCCACTAAATGCCCCAGGGAGCACACCAGATAACAAGAGACCTGCAAGGCTTTCTGGGAATTGTAGTTAAGAACATAAGAACAGCTCAACTGGATCAGGCCATAGGCCCACCTAGTCCAGCTTCCTGTATCTCACAGCGGCCCACCAAATGCCCCAGGGAGTACACCAGACAACAAGAAGACCTGCAAGGCTTTCTGGGAATTGTAGTTTAAGAACATAAGAACAGCCCCACTGGATCAGGCCATAGGCCCATCTAGTCCAGCTTCCTGTATCTCACAGTGGCCCACCAAATGCCCCAGGGAAGACACCAGATAACAAGAGACCTGCAAGGCTTTCTGGGAATTGTAGTTAAGAACATAAGAAGAGCCCCACTGGATCAGGCCACAGGCCCATCTAGTCCAGCTTCCCGTATCTCACAGCAGCCCACCAAATGCCCCAGGGAGCACACCAGATAACAAGAGACCTCATCCTGGTGCCCTCCCTTGCATCTGGCCTTCTGACATAGCCCATTTCTAAAATCAGGAGGTTGCGCATACACATCAAGGCTTGTACCCCGTAATGGATTTTTCCTCCAGAAACTTGTCCAATCCCCTTTTAAAGGCGTCTAGGGTAGACGCCAGCACCACATCCTGTGGCAAGGAGTTCCACAGACCGACCACACACTGAGTAAAGAAATATTTTCTTTTGTAAATTACTAAAGTGTTGTAAATTGCACACATAGTTGCAATTAACACTGCAGATTATTAAGAACATGAGAAGTGCCCCACTGGATCAGGCCCTAGGCCCATCTAGTCCAGCTTCCCGTATCTCACAGCAGCCCACCAAATGCCCAGGGAGCACACAAGACAACAAGAGACCCCATCCAGGTGCCCTCCCTTGTACCTCCACTTTTACCTTTTGAACACCGATAAGGGGGATCGAAGGAAGGAGGGGCGATGCAACCCTCAAAGTTGCACCCATTCCAAATCCATTTACACAGGAGTAAGAAGAGCTTATGTGTGATTTGGGTTTTTCTTCCAAGAAAATATATTTTAAGATCCAGCTTGTTAGGGTGGGTCTATTCTGGTTCAGTTCTCAGTGACTTCCAAGGGTCAGTCCAGGAGTACATTCAATTGAGATCCCTATAAAGGGGCTTTAGGGGAACTCATTTTAAAATATCAGTGGAGCCCCCATTCTACACTCTACTCGAATTATGGGGGGGGGTTTAAGGGGGGAGGTGAATGAAATCCACAGTCCCTACTACTGATTTGGGAGGAAGTCAGCATAGGGTTTGTGGATTTTATTCACCTCCCCCTGTCCTAATTTGAAGGGAGTGTAGAAAGAGGCATTGGGGGCTCCACTGACATTTTGAAATGAGCCCCCCTGAAGCCCTCTCGTAGAGATACGAGAGCCCAATCCTATGCATGTCCACTCAGAATTAAGTCCCATTATAGTCAGTGGGGTTTACTCTCAAGTAGGTGTGGATAGGATTGCAGCCCCAATCTCTTGGGAATAGATTTCAATGTTAGCCAAACCATGGCTCCCTTAACCGTCTAAAAAAGCAGCTTGGGTGGGGGGCTATGTTCTCAAAAGATAAGGGGTCGCCCTGTTAATGCAAGCACCTTGTGTATCTATTTCCCCCCCCAGCTACGCCACTGGTTCTCTGTGCGATCTATTGCATTGAAATCTCAAAGCAGCACTTTGTAAATACGTGGGGAAAGGGGAACCAATCGTGTTAAAACCGAGGGCATGTTTCACACGTGCGTGGTCTTTTTTATATGATGCAGTATCAGGTGAGGACTTAAGCGAGCAACACGGGGGAATGAGCCTTCCAAAGGGTGGGGGGGAAAAAATAACAACTTTCCCAAAATTCACTTTCCACATCGCCTCAAACCCAGAAGCTTTTTACAGTGAAACCAAATAGCATATTTAGTGGGCACGATCCATGAGAACGCACAGAGAACCAGTGGCGTAGCTAGGGTGGGCCAAGTTTTGCAGGGAGCCTCACCTCAGCCTACAAGCGGCCCCTCCCCTTCAGAGCCGGGGGGGGGGGAGTAAAAGCAGGTTATTTGCAAATAAGTCCCACGGAGTGCAAAGGAGGCTTCCTTCCTGCTGTCTGAAGGGTACTACTACCCTTCAGCCTTAGGAGTGAGTAGGATGTATTACTCCTGAATACAGGAAGATTTACCTCGGAATAAACGCGTGTCAAGATTGCCGTGTGCATTCGGCCAATGCAGAGCTTTCCACTGAAGAGGAAGCAAAGATGCCCCTTGGGAATCTTGGAGATCCCATCACCCACTCCCCCTTTTTTTCCTTCCCTGCTTTAGATACACACAAGCCAATATCGAAGTCACTTGTTTTAACTGAAGACAAGAAAAGCCCCCCTGAGGATCAGCCCCCTCCTTACAGGCCACCCGCAAGAAACAGAGGCGTTGATTTCCTGTGAGCCAGAGAGGATCGCAGCCCCAGTCTTCCTGAGCCCAACGGGCTTACTTCTGAGTAAGGTCAATGAACAAGCGATTCGTTCATTGTCATCCAGTTGTGGCCATAGACTCTTCCCAGTGTTTGGTTTTCCATCCTCCCTACTCACGAGAAGTCGATCCATTGATACACCTTAGAATGGCCAAGGAGGACGAGTCCTTCTTGTAGCTCTGATATGGCGTGATCTTTATGGTGTGGCTCTCATTCATTAATTCATTCCAGACTACATGGAATATTTTTATTGGCCTTTTATTATTCTTAAATATACATGAAATATAATCATCTCCGTCATTCCAAACGACATGAAAGACAGTTGTTTGCTGCTGTGGAGCAATTGATACAAGTCTCAATAATAGACTCAATAATAATAATAATGCGCTATTTGGAAGGCAACAACATAAAAAAAAAAATATCTGCCTCTCCTAGGTCCTGGGGAAGGACTCAATGTCTGAATAAGACAAACCAGTCAATAACAGCTACCTGACTGTGCTAAAATGTCATGATGGTGGTGGTGGTGGTGGTGGTGGTGGTGGTGATGATGATGATGATGATGATGATAATATATTAATATAATTAATATATATTAATTATATTAATATAATATAATATTAATATATAATATTAATAATAATATAATATAGTTTATATATTAATATATTATTAATATTAATATAATATTAATATTATATATTATTATTATTCACATCAAAATGACAACACAGCTGATAACGATCATATCTGTACACACACAAATATTATTATTATTACTACTTCTACTGCAGTCATAATTTTCCGTGTAAATCTCAGCAAGTGTTATAGTCCACTTTTCTGCCCTCTCGAAACTAAAGGGTATACCATGGAGGAGTTAAATTAATCTTCGAACTACCCTGTGTAGCAGGCTGGCTTTGTAAACCGCTGCGAGAGTGGAAAAAAAGAAGAAGGGCGGTGTATAAATGTCACCCTACATACCCAGCGCTCCTCAAGCAACAAGAGGACGGGGCAGCAGGAGCGTCTGAACGCCTGGGATCTTACGCTCTTTGTATCTTTGCATTTGTAAGCCGCCTTGAGCACCTTCAGGGAGAAAGGCGGGGTAAAAACGCTATGAATGAATTAATTCTGGGAGGCAAATCCCACTGAGTTCAACGGGTCTTCTTTCCTAGTGAGGCTGCAATCCTAACCACACTTACCTGAGAGTAAGCCTAATTGAACAAAATAAGACTTACTTCTGAGGAGACTTGGTTAGGATTGGGCCCTAAGGCTGTTTAGGGTTGCAGTATTAATGTGGAGGAATCTCTGGGCACAGTCAAACTTGCTTTGCCTTTCAAGATCCAGGCTTTCCTGGTTCAGTTTCACGCTCACCTCTGGAGTAGGCTCCAATTGCAGCCCTTGATCAGTGGCCCAGCGCTGACCCGTGGAGTGGGGAGCGTGTGAAGAGGAAGAACCCAACCCAAGCCTGAGCATTTTCCCCAGAGAGGAAGCCTTACGACGTTCAAGGGGGCTTCCACCGCGCTAGGCTTGTTGAAGGATCGCCTTCTTCAGTATTTCGCCTGACCCACCGCATCTTCAAACCTGCCCCCGGAGACGCGTTTACTTGGGAGTAAGTTCTGTTGAGGGCAGTGGGCTCCTCGGAGTGAACGTGCACAGGAGCCGACTGTACGATCTGGAAGTAGCGGGGATCTTGCCCCCGGGTTTCTTGTGATCAGTGGCGTAGCTGGGAGGGGCAAAGAGCGAAGTTTTGCAGGGAGCCACACCGCAGCGTGCAAGGAGTATCTCCTCTTCGGAGCTCACGCCTCCCTTTTACTCCCCCAGCCCGGAATGACTCACGCTGCGGTGAGGCTCCTGCAAAACTTAGCTCTTTGCCCCCCCCAGCTATGCCACTGCTGCAAGGCAGGCTTTCTCTGCAGCTGCCTCCCCTTGAATGGGGGAGGGGGGGCTGGTCTGACCGGGAAAGAGAAGTGCCTTGTTCCTAGACCTCTCCTCGCCCCCCCTCCCCGCGAGCCCCCTCCTCAGCCACCGGCCCTACTGCTGACAATCGGGATTTATCGTTTGTTGCTTTTGCTCCTTGGCTCTGTTTGCGCGTTCTTGCCCGTCACGTGAGAACTTCATTCCTGGTGCACTAACATCCCTGCAAGGAAGGGAGTCCAGGATTTGCTTCCCAGTGGCTGTAATTGGGACTGGAAGACAGACAAGTTCCTGCCCCCCCCCCCACAATTGCTGGACCTCTGCGTTAACTTGGAAGGAAAGGCACTTTTGACATGCTCAGAATGCTACTTTCCTTGATTATCATCCATCTGCATACATAAAGTGCGTTAACCCACCAGCGTGGACTCCTTTTTACCTATCAATGCAATCTTATTTACCAGGAATTGTCACAAATCATTCAACATGGACATTTGACCTCAATGTAATCAATCAATCAATCTTTTTCTTTCTTTCTTTCTTTCTTTCTTTCTTTCTTTCTTTCTTTCTTTCTTTCTTTCTTTCTTTCTTTCTTTCTCCTCTATTGTGTGATGAAATGAACCATACAGTAGCCTAAGACGACTTACGCTATCATAATTTTGTTGGTCTTTAAGGTGCCACAAGGCTCTCAGCATTTGTTTATTTAGTTTGCTGCTGCAGACCAACAGGGCTTTTTCTCTGGACGGACACTCCCAAAGGGTGAGCTGGCTGATCTGATTCTAAAAGCTGAGGTTTTTCTCTCTCCAAGGACCCAATCCTATATATAACTTTGCTGTGCAGGCGCTACAACAATGCAGCCCCAAGGAAAGGGAACAAACTTTCCTTTATCTGGAGGAGGCCAATGTGATTGCACCCCCCCCCCACAGGATGCAGTGTATGCCCCATTGGCATGGCTGCACTGGCGCTGGAAAGTTGGATAGGATTGGGCCCCAAGTTCCTAGACAAAATATTGTGGTGATGAATGATAAGTAAAACTGGAGGGGGAGGGACATATGTCTAATATATGGAACTATGTGGGCTAATGTAGCTTATCTATTTTTTTTTTTTTACACAAAATAACAAAGCACAATAATGAATGACAGTATCAAGGTGGTCCACAACAACCTCCCCACAATTAACCCAAACCCCCTTGAATTGGGCACCCACCCTGTGTTCAACCAATCACTCACCATTAGGTAACCAACACACATTTCTACTGAAAGGGGAAAAAACAGGAAGAAGAAAAGGGAACAAAAAGAGAAAAGGAGCTGAACCAGTGGCATAGCTAAGATGGGGCTGGCAGGGAATATTGCCCCAGATACCATGCCTTTAGGGGGTGCCTTAGAAACCTTCTGAGGCTGGCCTCTTAGGGCCCAATCCAATTTTCCAGCACCAGTGCAGCTGCATTGCAGCCCTGAGATAAGGAAACACATGTTCCCAATCCTTGAGGAGGCCTCTGTGACTGCTTCCCGGACACAGGAAGCAGTGCATACCCATTGGCACAGCAGCACCAGGACTGGAAAATTGGATAGGATTGGGCCCTCAGAGGCCACTGAAAGGCACGTCCAGTTTTTGCTGAAAACCAGCAAAAACACCCCCTCAAGGTACCAAATATATGGGTATAGAGTGTATGGGGGGATGTTATGGGGTGTGGGTATGTTAAAAATGTTTGTGCCCCCAGGTGCTAGATGCCTTAGCTACGCCACTGAGATGGGCAAAGGAATATTTAATAATGCTGAAACTTATTATATTTATAAAATATATATAGCACCATCTCTGTAGATGGCAATTTAGAACAAGTGGGAGGAGATGGGAGTGCCTGGAGGGGCTCACAATATAGAACTTGACACAAAGGAGATGAGAGAGGAAGTGGACAGGCGTAAATGAGGGAAGGGTACCTGGTTGTCTCATGTCTCCAACCTTCAGCTTAGTTGCAGTAGGGTACAGGGGTGAGGGAGTTGTGATTTTTTGTTGCCTTTGTTAAATACTGTAATTTTTTTAAAAAAATTGTATTAATAATCCTACCATTTAAGATATGTCTTTTCATTGCTCTAAACCAGAGTTTCTCAATGTTTGCCTCTTGGGGTTCCAGTTCATGTCGTCCACCTATTCGAAGCAACTGGCAATGATGTCATCACCAGTTGCCTCTGGATTGGGAGGCCAGATGTGATGTGACAAACACTGGTAAGAGGCTGAGGGCCCATGGGAGGGCTTTTTTGAGCACGTGAAAAAGTCGGTGCTGGAGCTCTGCCCACCAAGCCATGCGTCCTACTGATGCTTGTTGCATTGCATTACTGGTCTTGATGCCAGGTGACAGGGATTTGGCGGTCCTGTGAGTACCATCAGACGCCACCTCAAGTACCACCGGTTGTACCCATACCACTGGTTGACAAACACTGCTCTAAACCAGTGATTTTCAGTCTATTTCATCTCACAGTTCACTGACAAGCATTAAAATTGTCAAGGCGCACCATCAGTTTTTGACAATTGACAAGGGACCCCATGCTGCCAGCCAGGGGCTCACATCCCCCAATGGCCCTAGTAATAAATGACCCTCCCCCAAACTCCAGTGGCACACCTGCTGACTATTCACGGCACACCAATGTGCCACAGTGCACTGGCTGAAAATTGCTGCTCTAAACCCTATTTAGCAGAGTGCTATTTGGTCCAAGTTTGTACCTGATGAATACTTGATGCTGGTAAACATTCGTGCATGAGCTGAAGTTCTTAGGTGCTTTTGAAATGCATTAGAGGAGTCCATTGTGGATATCACAAGAGACCTGTGCAAGTTACCACGCATGCAGCTCCACTACAGGTACATTTTTCTGAACAGTGCCCAAGACATTATAGTTACACTCATAATTCAGGTAAGTGCTCTGGATGCAAGCAGTTGCTGAAATGGACAATCGAAAGAGAAAAGCACATGGTTAACTGGGTGTCACGGAAAACTGTGACACCCAGAAGTGCTGGACTTTTTAGATTGTAACCCATACAACACAACCATGAATTCCTTGAAAGTATTCCTGAAAAGAAACATTTCTTTATACATGTGGACAATCCTATTAATCCTATTCCTATTAATCCTATTCCTAATAATCCTATTTTTATTTTATTTCTTTCTCATGTTTTTATTCTGCCCTTCCTCCAAGGAGTTGAAGGTGGTGTACATGGTTCCTTCCCTCCTTTTTGTCCTCACAACAACCCTGTGAGGTAGGTGAGGCAGAGAGATAGTGATTGGCTGCAGGTCACCCAGGAAGCTTCATGGCTGAGCAGAGATTTGAAGTCCAATACCAGAACCACTTTATCATCCTGGCTCCATTTTGCACAATTTGATGCTTATGCTTACTTACATGGGAATCCATTGGAATTCTGTAGGGAGAAAACATCCATAGGACTTGGTCTTTAGATGTTCAGTATACAGGTCCAGCCTATTTATACACGGATTTTTTAATACATGGATTTGACTCAACACGAATGGCCCCTGCAAATGAGAAGGAATGTGCTGATCCCTGGAGAAGGGGAAAAATGCATCCCTTTAAAGTCAGTTTAAAAACTGAACAGTCCTTTAACAGTAGCCTCCTTAATGAGAGAGGGGGGGGCAGCTGGCTCACAATCCATCAATCCTTCTCTCTCCAGCTTCCTTCTCTCTCTCCCTTCCCCCTGAGCATCTGAAAGAAAGGTGATCACATTGCATTGGTGAAGGGAGGGGCTGAATGTAAGCTCTCAGCTCTTTGTAAGCTCTTGGAGGAGGACTGATTGATGGATTGTCTTCTTAATAACTCTTATCTTACATCACAAAGGTCATCAAGGCTGTTTTTAAATCACTGGAGCAAAGAAACATTGTTTTTAAATTGATTTGCTATAGTGCATTTTTTGCCATCCATGTGAGTGCTTGGAACCCAGGTGAATAATTAGTCTCAACCTGTATACTTTTATAACATGCGTGGGTCTTGGGTAAGCCTATGTATTGGAAGTAGACAAAGGCTGTGACCCTATGCACATGTACCTAAGTCCCATTGAACATGGTGGAGTTTACTTCTGAGTAAACACATAAAGGCTTGCACTGAAAGTTATTTGTAGCCTTAGTTAAAAAATGATATCCTTTTCTAATCAATAAAAAGCTTAAAATGTATGTGAAAGATGAGTAAAGAAGCCAGCACTGATTTTATGTCTCTTGAATCTGTATGTATGTTTACATTCTCAAGGTTATTTTAAGCATGCTCTTTTGAAATCACTCTGAACACATGAATGAAATCACTCTGAACACAATCCAGTCTGTTGGAAACCCTTTCAGACACCACTTTTTAAAATGTGAGAGTTAAACAGATACCAGAATCTCACCCATTAAATAAATGGAATCAGTGGCATAGCTAGAGGGGGTGCAAAGCACTAAGTTTTGTAGTGAGCCTCACTGCAGCCTGCAAGCAGCCCCTCCCTGTCCCCTTCAGAGTGTATATGTGCTCAGTTTTGCTCCCACCACCCAGAATGACTCTGAAGGTGAAGGGCAGCTTGCAAGGTGCATTCAAGTGCTTGCAAAACTCAGTGTTTTGCCCCCTTTAGCTATGCTACTGAATGGGATTGAAGAATAGCTTTACTTTCTTGCATTCCCTCTTGGAAAACATTCCATAACATGGACATGATTTAGCCTAAACATTCGATAAGGTGGACATGATTCAGTTTTTCCATCTCATTTCATTCAACCAGGGAGATTTAGGCATATGCTTGACTTTCTCGTTGGAATTAATGAAACTCAAAAGTGGTAACTTTGATTGGATCGTGCTCCATGTTTTTCTTATTTAAAGGCAAATATTTGGTTTCACGTTTTTCTTTCAGAACAAACCACAGAATCTAAAGGATATTGGCCATCGTGTAATTTGTAGGTGTGCCTTAATACCATGTACATTTTATTCTTGCCTGGAGAATTCCTGGAGTTATGATCTTTGATCTTTGTTCTCAAGCAACTGGTACCCAAGATGCATATAAAATAAGCATTAAAGTGGTTTTCTACCTTGTGTTTCTTCATTAGGCATCCACCTTACCACCCACCACTGCTGTGGATTTAAGGGACTCCACATAATTGAGTCTGTAAATTAAGAAACACCCAGACAGCTGCAGAAACTGAGCCCTAGGTGGGACATTGGCCCTAATGTTCTCATATTAGCACGTTAAACAAGCGAAAGGGGAGTTCTTAATTACACCTTGTTTTATGGGGGCATGATATATTCCTGTTCCTGGCCTCTCTGCAATGTCAATGGCCGTGTTTGTGCCAGCACTGAATTAATAGAGATAACCAAAAAAAGAAATAAAACCTTCCTTAGATTGAAGGATTATTCTGTGTATCTGAAAAACATCAGAAGTAGGTAGTAATGAACCTGGAGCACACCCCAGGCTGCTATTCAGTATTCTAAACTACCCGTTATTCAGCATTACAAACTGACAGCTTGTAAATGTAAATTTTATTAAATGCGCAGCAATAAAAATTTGTAGGTTTCTGTCACTTTGAATTTTAGTGGCTCGAGCCTTTTAAATTACAGCTTGTACAAGCGCAAGGCCAGAACCAGGCAGCTGTCTTAAACTGGGGCTTTTAAAAAGCTTCATTATTTACACTCACTCATGTAATATCCTTTGCAGGTTCCAGGTATGCATGTCTCATAACACATGTACGGATGACAGCCTTGCATATACACATAGGCCAGTGGGGCAGGAAGGGGCAGTATATATAATTTTGCTCCTGTGGCCCTGAGTGTCAGAGGATGGAATCAAGACACTTCGTATACCAAACACAGGCTTTCCTGGATCCACACCATGAGTAATTTGATTCTGATGCATCAGTTGGTTTGAAAAGCATGGGTAAAATTAGGGTATAACCAGCAGTGGCGCTAGAGGGGGTGCAAAGCACTAAGTTTTGCAGGTGCCTGAACGTGCTGTGCAAGCAGCCCCTCTTGTCCCCTCCCCTTCAGAGCCATTCCGGATGGTGAGAGCAAAACAGAGGCAAATGCAGGAAGATAGGGCGGCAAATGCCTCTGTTTTGTTCCCCTTGCCCTGAATAGCTCCTAAGGGGAGGGGCCACTTGTACATCATGCAGTCGCCTGCAGAACTTAGTGCTTTGCACCACATCTAGCTACGACACTGGGTATAACTGCACTACACCATAGATTTGAAAGAGTTTGGTATTTAGTTTAGTTTTCCTCTTGCTCCAGAGAACCTCAAGAATGACAGTGGTGTGAGAGGGGAGGATTTCCTGGAGAAAATTCAGAGCACCTTCACCAAGCTGCAGTTTCCAGCTTGTAAAGTATTCTTTACAGGAAGCCATAGTAGATAAACTAATATAAAGCCAAGCTAGAGCATAGTGTAGATATGCTCTGGTAGATAAACCAGTGATTTTCAATACTTTTCTTCCCAGGGCACACTGACCGCTATGAGCTTGATCTCTTGTTATGTCTCTTCTGGGTTCTGCAGTTCTGTTTCTGGCACATCGGTCTGTAGTAACCAATTGTCTGTTCCCCTTCCTTTGCCGGCTGCCAGCAGAGAAAAGGGGACAGACAATTGGTTACTACAGACCATTCCCTAACAAACAGAACAGCAGAACCCAGAAGAGATTTTCAGATGTTTTCAACCATTGTGCTCCAAACTCCAGTGGCACACCTGTGGACCTTTCGTGGCACACCAAAGTGTTGTGGCACTGTTTGAAAATCTCTGACATAGGGAATAAATCATTCTGTCCTTGTAGTGCACAGTATTTTAACTCATGCCTGCAGAATATGAAAAATAATGAAGACCAAAATTGAAAATATTTCTTTACTCAGCGTGTGGTCAGTCTGTGAAACTCCTTGCCACAGGATGTGGTGATGGCATCTGGCATGGATGCCTTTAAAAGGGGATTGGACAAGTTTCTGGAGGAAAAGTCCATTATGGGTTACAAGCCAAGATGTAAATGTGCAACCTCCTGATTTTAGAAATGGGCTATGTCAGAATGCCAGTGCAAGGGAGGGCACCAGGATGCAGGTCTCTTGATGTCTGGTTTGCTCCCTGGGGCATTTGGTGGGCTGCTGTGAGATACAGGAAGCTGGACTAGATGGGCCTATGGCCTGATCCAGTGGGGCTGTTCTTATGAACAGTACTGGTCTCTGTTAATTGCTGCGGGAATTTTGCATCATTAACAGCAGAATCCTATGCATGTCTATTCAGAAGTCCATTGAGTTCAAGGGAATTTATTTGCAGGAAAATGGGTATAGGTGTGCAATACATGATGTTCCATTGATTTTCACTGGAGAAGTTTAAAAAGTAGTTTACAAAGCTGAAATAAACAAATGGTTCCCTGTTCCAAATAAGCTCACAATCTTTTTTTTTTTTTTTTTAAAGATGCAGAAGAAACAGCAGCAAACAACCACTGGGAAAAACTGTATTCTGGGGTGAAAAGGGAATTATAAGAGCACCACTTGCAGATTTTCCCAGTTAGCAGAGCAAGGAAGCAGCCATATTTACAGCCCAATCCTATACTTCCCGGTGCCAAGCAGCACAGTAGCTCTGAAATGGCCACTGCTGTATCCTTCCGGGCCAGGAAGTGCGGCGGCAGTGAAGAAGGCCAATTCTATGCTTGGGATCATTAGGAAGGGTATTGAGAACAAAACGGCTAGTATTATAATGCCGTTGTACAAATCTATGGTAAGGCCACACCTGGAGTATTGTGTCCAGTTCTGGTCGCCACATCTCAAAAAAGACATAGTGGAAATGGAAAAGGTGCAAAAAAGAGCGACTAAGATGATTACGGGGCTGGGGCACCTTCCTTATGAGGAAAGGCTATGGCGTTTGGGCCTCTTCAGCCTAGAAAAGAGGCGCCCGAGGGGGGACATGATTGAGACATACAAAATTATGCAGGGGATGGACAGAGTGGATAGGGAGATGCTCTTTACACTCTCACATAATACCAGAACCAGGGGACATCCACTAAAATTGAGTGTTGGGCGGGTTAGGACAGACAAAAGAAAATATTTCTTTACTCAGCGTGTGGTCGGTCTGTGGAACTCCTTGCCACAGGATGTGGTGATGGCGTCTAGCCTAGACGCCTTTAAAAGGGGATTGGACAAGTTTCTGGAGGAAAAATCCATTATGGGGTACAAGCCATGATGTGTATGCGCAACCTCCTGATTTTAGAAATGGGTTATGTCAGAATGCCAGATGCAAGGGAGGGCACCAGGATGAGGTCTCTTGTTATCTGGTGTGCTCCCTGGGGCATTTGGTGGGCCGCTGTGAGATACAGGAAGCTGGACTAGATGGGCCTATGGCCTGATCCAGTGGGGCTGTTCTTATGTTCTTATGAAGGCTGCTTGAGGTCTACTCAGGGGAAGGGGACAATAATCCCCTTCCTCAAGTAAAATCCCAACCCCCACAATGGGGCTTTCTGAGTCTGCGCCAGCTAAATTTCTGGTGCAGATTTGAGAAGCCCTCTGTTGGGCTTCCACATCTGGGACAAGGGATAGGATCTGGTGGAGGAAGCCTCCTCTAGTTCCACCCTCCTTCTGGATGGGTGGCACTCCTGTTCTGCCCTCCCCTGCCCAGGAATGCCTCACCACGCCACCACTCTCCCTATGCCTTGTGCCGCTTGGCGCTTACCTTTACTCCGCTGGCAGCTAGGGGGTTCCTCCTTGGTGCTGATGGGGCAGCACAGGCCTCCTTGCTGGCCCTGTTTACTTGTAGGGAGGCAGAAACATGCCTTATGGCACGTTTGTGACACCCAGCAGTGGTGCTGGGCTGCAGCGTTGGCTGTAAAGATTGATAGGATTGGGCTCTTATTCTGGAATCCGAAACAGATCAGAAAGTAAGCCCCACAGTGCTACTAACTACGTAATAAACAGTGACAGGGTGTGTTCAAAGCATTTCACATAATTTCACAGGCCAGAAAGTTGGAAAAGCAACCTCAGTTGTTGATGCTCAGTTCTTTTCAAAATCTGCACAACACTAAGAGTTGATGGTGGGGACTTGTTACTTTGATCTGCCAGGCCCTGCCTACAGATATAATTTCTTTTCCATGTAGTAAATGCATTGCTCATAAAACCTAGAGGGATTATCCTCTTGGGAAACTGAATTGCTGACAAGAACATTATTTAACGCAGAGCATTCTTGACACCATTATCTCAGTTTACTAAAGCAGCTCATGAACAAAAATCAAGGGCCTGACCATTCATGTGCCCCTATTCCATTCTTCCAGTCTCCACAGTTCATTGCGAAATATCCCATCATGGACAAGTATAGTCCAGAGGTTGATTCCAACAGATAAAACCCTAACCACAGATTATTCTTTTTAAAAACAGCTGTAAAAGACAATTGCTACATAACACTCATCGTTACTTCGGCCATGTGAAGATTTTGGTTTGAGTTGACTTCTTCTCAGCGGTTATGCGGTTGCCAAGTCTGCTCTTCCCAGGAGATGGCTCCCAGATGTTCCTTATTTATCTCCCAAAGGCACCACCACATCCTTGTTTGCTGTAGTAATCTGCATTCATAAGACTACATCCTTCTACCCTATAGCCTGTTTCCTAAACCTTCTAGCACTGGGACCCACTTTTTTAATGAATCTGTATTGGGACCTAGTTTTACAAAAATAAAGTTCCACTTTGCTTAAGTCTTTTTTTAGCTTTTTTACTATGGGTGGGGGGGGGGGACCACATTCTGGAACGCTGTTGAACTCCATGTTCATCGAATCAGGACCATTATGATGGCCTTGTGTTCCCCTTTGCAATGGACAAAGCCACATTTATCTACTCATGAGTAAATGCACATGTGTGACTCAGTTTTGCTTTCCATAGGGTTCAATACATTTTCTTTGTCAGTGGGAGGGGGATGGGGTGGGGAGGGACTTCCTTCTTGAGAGTTTGTTGTGGTCTGTTTATCTGACAGGGACCATGTTTGCATTCCCCTAGGCCGGCCCTTTAAATTTGGCTGAGTCAGGATCACCTACTGATGAGTAAACATGCACATGCTACTCTGCTATGGTTTCCATATGGCTCAATACATTTCCTTCTCAGCTATCAGCTTATCAGTTTTAGGACCCATCAAAAATTGGGTTGCGACCCACTGGTCAATCCAGACCCACAGTTTGGGAATCACTGTCCTATAGTAATCTGGATTCTGGAATAGCAATACCCCACCAGTTCTGTTCTGCTCCGCTAGATCCAGAACACTGCGTTGGAGGTCCCTGTCTGACATGGGACTTCTCAACTCTGCACCTGCTATGAATAGCCCCATTGTTGGACTTGGGTCTTTCCCTGGGGAAAGGAGACGAACGTCCCCTTCCCCAAAGGAGACGCTGCCAGCTGCCCAGCATGCATAGGATGCAGCGCCAGCTATTTTTGTGCCACTGCTCCTCTGGGCATCTCAGGATTGGGCTGTCAGTCCTTTTTCATGGGGGATCTTGACCAAAGGTTTGGAATTGGGGGCTATGTGGAATAATAGTAGCTTGACATTACCCCTGCAAGATGTCTTGCAGAATACATGCCCCAGTTCACTTTCCAGTCTTTGACACCAAGAAGTTGAAGGGTGATCCAATTTGTTTATTAAAAAAAACAAAAACAAAACAAAAAACTAGTCCTATTCATGAATTTGCATTAATTTATTATTTTAAATAAAAATACTTATACCACTTTTCAACCAGACTAGTTCACAAAGCTAATTTATAGAATAAATTTATTTTATAATATTTATAATATCTATAATTATATAATGTTTATTTTAATAATATTTATAAATATTATTTTATTTTGGTTTCATTAAATAAATAACAAAATATTATTTTTATTTTATCACTAAAACAAAAATATTAAATATATAATAAAATATTATTTTATGTTGTTAATAAATTAAATATTTTTCAATTTTTTAATTTGATACTTAAAAATTATGCTATAGAAAGTTATTATTAAATAATAGCATTTAATATTCAATAAAATTAAATCATAATGTTAATTTAAATTATTTATAATTAAATTAGATAAAATAAAAATTTAATTTTTCATTTTTATTTATTTTGTGACACTTAAATACCACATTATATAATTAATTAATTATATTTATTTATATTTATTATACTCATATATTTATATTATATTTATATAAATTATATATTATTATTATATATTATAATATATTATATTAAATTATATTTATATTAATTTATTAAAAATAATAAAATTAATGTTTAATAAGAATTAAATTATAAATGTTAATTAAATTATTTATAATTAAATTATATTGAATAAAATAAAATAATAGTTTTATTTATTTTTGTGCCACTTAAAAATTACAAGAGTAAATTCAATTCAGTCGATAATAGTCTAAAAATCATTAGCCTCCCAGAAGTCACGTGGTCTGCACCTTTACAGCCTTCAGACTTGTTGCCGCCATCCAATCAGATCACCTATTCAAGGTCTTCCTATCCCAATGCGCATGCGCAACGTCTCCCTGCGAAACCCCGCCCCTTTTGTGTTATTGACAGGCAGGTCTACTTCCGGTCACGCCCCATGGCAGGTAAAAGGGGCGTTCCCTCTTTCTCTCCTGTCACGTGTCACGGGGCCTCAGTTACCACTCCGGGCGTTGCTAGGAGAGCGAACCATTGGCGGTCACTCGTTCTAGGGCTGTGGGCTGAACCATTCGCTTCAGGGGGGGAGAAAGTGTCAGCGCTGAGAGTCTCCGGCGGAGGCGTCTCTCGCTCCCCCTTTCTTCCCCGTCTCTCAGCCCCCCCTCATTCTCCGGCCCCGGCGTCGTTTCCTTGCGGCGGCCGCCCCCGCCTAAGTGTTTTCCGCGGCTTCATGGCGCCTGCCTTTGTCCCCCGCGCCGATGGTCTCGCCCGCCGCCTGCCCTAGCGACGGGCGCTGAGGGGACCAAGATGGCGGCGGGGGTGTTGCCGCTGCTGCCGCCCCCGTGAGCGGATGCGCGCGGCTCTCGGCCCTGCCGGCCAGCGGGGCCATGTCGGACTCCGAGGAGGATGAGTGTGCCGACCGGCAGCTCAAGTTCGTGGTCTTGGGCGACGGGACCTCGGGCAAGGTCAGTCGGGCGAGGGTCCCCGCGGCCGCAGATCTCGCCGTGTCTCGCGAGAGCAGTGCTCCTTGCCCAGCGGGGAGGCGACAGAGCCTGTGTGTGTGCCAGACCGGCTTCTCGCCCCGTGCAGCCGGAGAGCTCGTGCGTCGCCAGGAGGCTCGACGCAGTCCTGTGCGGGTCTGCTCAAAAGTGAGCCCCATGTAGTCAATGGGGCTTACTCCCAGGAAAGTGTGCATAGGATGGCAGCCTTAGAATCCAGTGCTAGACATGCCTACTCAGAAGTAAGCCCCATTATAGTCTATGGGGCTTACTCCCAGGAAAGTGTGCATAGGGTTTCAGCCTGACTCTGGGAGTCATGTATTCACTAGGGCTGCAATCCTATCCACTGTTACCTGCGTTGTAAGTAAGCTCCATTGTTTACAATGGGACTTACTTCTGAGTAGAAATGCACAGGGTGCAGACCTTAAGCCACCCATACACTCAACTCACACTGAAATCCTATGCTTGCCTATTCAGAAGTAGTCCCACTGAATTCAGTGGGACTTACTCCTATGTAACTGTGCATCAGACTGCAGGCTTGGTCTCTTTCCACCAGCCTCCCCCCCCACCTGCAATATCAGGTTGTGCATGACCTGCTTTACAGGTTGCTGTAAGGCAGTGTTTCTCAGCCACCAGTGGTATTTGAGATGGTGTCTGGTCAGTGGTGTCCCTAGAGTTTGCGTCACCCGGAATGGAATACAAGAATACGAATGGAATACGATGGAATACGAAGAAAGGCTACGGCGTTTGGGCCTCTGAAGCCTAGAAAAGAGACGCCTGAGGGGGGACATGATTGAGACATACAAAATTATGCAGGGAATGGACAGAGTGGATAGGGAGATGCTCTTTACACTCTCACATAATACCAGAACCAGGGGACATCCACTAAAATTGAGTGTTGGGAGAGTTAGAACAGACAAGAGAAAATATTTTTTTACTCAGCGTGTGGTTGGTCTGTGGAACTCCTTGCCACAGGATGTGGTGACGGCATCTGGCCTGGACGTCTTTAAAAGGGGATTGGACAAGTTTCTGGAGGAAAATCCATTACGGGGTACAAGCCATGATGTGTATGCGCAACTTCCTGATTTTAGAAATGGGCTATGTCAGAAGGCCAGATGCAAGGGAGGGCACCAGGATGAGTCTCTTGTTATCTGGTGTGCTCCCTGGGGCATTTGGTGGGCCGCTGTGAGATACAGGAAGCTGGACTAGATGGGCCTATGGCCAGATCCAGTGGGGCTGTTCTTATGGTTCATCAGCCCCCATGATGAACTTTCTCCCATGCAATGGATGGGCCAATGCCCTGGGTAGTGGGTATGGTGATGCTCCATTGCTCTGCTCCTGGTGGTTTTTTGGCTATAACTTTTAATAGAATAGAACAGTGTTTCTCAACCAGTGGTACAGGTAGAGAGCCAGGGTGGTGTAGTGGTTTGGGAGGTGGACTTAGACCTGGATGGTCCAGGTTCAAATCTCCCCTCAGCCACGAAGCTTCCTGGGTGACCTTGGGCCAGTCACTTTCTCTCAGCCTCACCTGCCTCACAGGGTTGTTGTGAGGACAAGAAGGAGGGGAGCAGCTGTGTACATTGCCCTGAGCTCTTTGGAGGAAGGGCGGTATAAAAATGTGAAAAATAAAATAAATACAGGTACCAGGTGCTGTCTGGTGGTACTCACGGGAGCCCTGGAACTTGCCACCTGGTATTCCAAAATACTAAGATTTTAAAAATCTTGGCCAATAGTGGTGTCAGTCCCTTGTGCATGTCACCCAGTGTGGCCTGCACCTAGTGATGTTACTGTGGTTGGTGGTGCTTATGAGACCCCTAGACCTCTGCTGCCTGGCAGTGCGTCCAGCAATGCAACTTGACAAACAGTGGTAGGAGGTTCTGCTCAGCAAGCAGAGCTCCGGCCTGTGCTTTTCACGCACAAAGTCCTCACGTCCACCCTGAGCCTCTTACCAGTGTTTACTGTGTTATGTCTGACCTCCCAAACTGGAAGTAACTGGTGATGAAATCATCACCCGGTACTTTTGGTGGTACTTCCAATAGGTGGACCGTATGAAGTGGTACAGCGGGGGACAAATGTTGAGAAATGCTGTTGTAAAGCATTGCAACAGGATGCTGAATATATGGAATACTTTGAAAATATGTCTTTACTCAGCGTGTAAATGTATCTGTGAAACTCCTTGCCACAGGATGTGGTGATGGTGTTTGGCCAAGATGCCTTTGAAAGGGAATTGGACAGGTTTATGGATGAAAAGTCCATCATAGGTGACAAACCACGATGGGTATGTGTAATCTCTTGGTTCTAGAAGTAGGCTACCTCTGAAAGCCAAATGCAAGTAGGGCACCAGGATGCAGTCTCTTGTTGTCTTGTGGTGCTCCCTTGGGCATCTGGTGGGCCACTGTGAGATACAAGAAGCTGGACTAAATGGGCCTATGGCCTGATCCAGTGGGGCTGCTCTGTTAGTCTAAAAGCCTTCTATAAATGCTAAATATTAAGAGGGACCCTTGTTGGATTTTTTTATGGCACCCCTGTTTTCCCAGAAGAATGTCTGAGCAATGACAGTGCCTGGGCTTGATGTGGCAGGTATTGCTTCACCTCATGGACTAATATTCTTCTGTGCACATCTTTTCTACGTGTAAGAAACATTAACCTGTCTGGGAGAAGGTTAGTCTGGAGATCTCTTTCCTGCTGTCTTGTTTCCTGTGTGGAAGAAAGTTCTTCTATGTCTGATTGGCCAGTCCTGTGAAGTGGCAAAGCCCAGTGCAAGTTTAGTTTATCTGTGGTTTGTGAGAGCTCAGCCTTCTTTGCAAGGCTGTTTGGGAGTACATTCCATTGAATTAAAGGGGCTTCCACACAGGACTGTTTGTTTAGGACTGCTCCGCCTTTACATAATGATAATGGCTTTTAGATCTTTTTTAAAAATGTAAAATTTCAAAACTCTGGAAATGAGAGCTCAGGCTGCAATCCTGTGTACGTTTCCCTGGGAATAAGCCCCATGGAAGACAATGGGATTTAGTGAACATGCATAAGGTTGTACAACATGTCAAGTGAAGTTGTAAGAAATTTGAAAGTTGAAAAGTTGAGAAGAAATCTTTTTGGTTCAGTAATATCTTAAGGTAGCATCCATAGTTCTTCCACTGGACAATAGTCCTTATTCTAGAGAAACTATGAACTCTCAGGGTTGTCAACTAAGGAACCACGATGGAGTTAGGAGATACTGTGCATGTTTTGGAAAGTGAAGTCATTGGCAACACTGGTAGCGAAAAGAGTGGTTGGTATATCCATGTTGGCATCCTTCAGTCTTGGAAGACTATGGTATCGTGCTCTGAATGGTGGTTTTGGAAGAGTGTCCTCTCCAGTGCGCAAAGCCTGGGTAAAGTAGATATGGACTGTTTCCCATGCAGCAAATTCCTCCTCTCCACGTTGCTGAAATGGTCCAATGGAAAGGCAGAGGCCAATATGGTTGGTTCCAGTGGCGTTGCAGGAGTTGCCAGAACGTGACTTGTGTTCAGCCATGAACTGCCTCAGGGACTCTGGCTCCGGATTTTGCCTCGAGGTTGACTCCTGAAGCCTTTTCCATAACTGGATGTAGCCAAAAGGCAGTGGAGGTTTGGGATCAGTTTTCCTTCTCTCAGATGAGCTGCCTTCCCAGGCTAACGAGTCCCATCTACCTGTTGGTATAAGCAAGTAGAGAAATGGGAAGATTAAGAGAAGACTGCTGAAGATTATTAACAGTCAATAAATGATATGGCAAAAAAAGTGGTTAGAGAATGTTGATGAATAAAATAAATAATAACTTTATTTATACCCCGCCCTTCTCCCCAAAGGGACCCAAGGCGGCTATGAACTGCCTTGAATGATGAACCACTAATGAAATGAACAAGCTGTAGAATTAAAACAGGCACATCTACAAATAGCATGGAAGGGGTTTTATAGCATTTTTTTTTTCTCTCTCTCTCTCTCTCCCTCATCTTCTCAATCTTGGGAACTGCAATTCTGTGGAGAAATTGGGATGCTGTTGGCCACATTGGTAACCCTAAACAACTCAGGGCCCAGTCCTATCCAACTTTCCAGTACTAGTGCAGCTGTGCCAAGGGGATTGTGACAGAGGCCTCCTCAAAGTGATATTTTATTCCCTTACCACAGGGCTGCATTGTGGCTGCAATCGATGCTGGAAAGTTGGATAGGATTGGCTATCAGTAAAGTTCTCATGGTTTATGTTTGACAGCCTTGATGTAAACCCAATAATTCAGCTGTTCCTGATGGGCATGGGATATAGGGAGGACTTTGTGCCAGTACTCTTGATGCTCTTTATTGTTCTGGGCCCAACAATACTTGATCCATATAGTAGTGTTCCTTAACTAGGGTTCCACAGTGTTCCTTAGCCTTGAGACTGATCCTCAGGAGCAGCTATTTAGGAGGCTACAGTGAGGAGGAGAGACAGGGAAGATGCCTTGTGCTATGGGGCCAGCGTGACTGTGTGTGAATCCTTAGATTTCAGTAAAATCAAAGTGACAAAAATAGGTGAATTGCACATCAAGGTTTTGTTTTGAATTGTTTCAGGATTTTACTTATACATGTCACTAGACTGTGATCTGTCTTGCTTTCAAATTGCTGATTCTAATAGTCAAATGAGTTGAGGCTCACAGCTGTCAATCACAGAAAGGCTGTTGGAGTTTTTACAAACTTGAAACTCCATTAAAAAAGAAACCGCTAAAAACTAATTTTAGAATTAGTTTTCTGGATTTTTGAACCCAAACGTCCTATGAGGAAAGCCAATCCCTGAATAAGGTGTTTATCTGCTTGATACCATTATTCTTGGGGGATAAATCTTTGGCTAGAAGTCTTGTTTTTTCAAGGCATTTGGCATACAACCTTGTATATACCATTACATTCATTAACAGAAAAAGAAGAAGGGACCTAGCCAATGATTTTCTGCTATATGTTCTTTTGCATTAAGTGGAGGATGCAGGGAACGTTCTTTAAAAGATCTTTGCTGTGCTGTTGATAACTTTTTGCTCATATTGGCAGCTGTTAACCCCAATGCATGTTTTCATTAACGCCTTGAGAAACCTTTAGGGAATATTGAGTGTCACAGAGTGATAAAGTTAATATTTACAAAGTCCTTAAATCAAGGATGAAGGCATAAAATATATAACCCTACTGGAGGTTTCTGTATCTCCAAAGTTTATATTTAGCTATAAATATATGCTAAATATATTTTCCTTTTCTTATCAAAAAGAAGGGATGTTTAAGGTAAGAATAGGCAGATTGCAGGATAAGAGGAATTTTTGTTGATTTCTTCCATGGCTTACTCTAATCCAGTTATTTGTAGTTTTCTCTGAAGTTCTAATATTTATATTCTTCTTGTAAACCTCTTCAGTATTTTAATTTTGGAATATTCTAATTTTGCCTGAAATATAATTTTCTGGTCAAAATTTCAAATTAATGTTAGTCTGAATATCCTTTTAATAGAAATGAATGGGATTACTGCAATTACTGACAACCCTTTGCAATATGGATTGATTATTTTGGAAAATAATAACCTGTAACTTTGTCTAAATTAGTCTAAATTTGTCTTTCCCTCTTTTCAGAAGTCTTTGGTTTATGGTCAGAACTATGTAGTTAAGACTTTGTTCTTTTGAGAAATGTATTCCATTGCACTCAGAAGATTTTTCTTCAAGTGATGCAGAATGAATACTTGAAGCTTCTAAGGGCGCGATCCTAACCCCTTATGTTGGTGCTTTCCAGCACCGACATAAGGGCAATGCAACTCTGAGGTAAGGGAATAAACATTCCCTTACTTTGAGGAGGCCTCCATGAGTGACACCCAACTGCAGGATGCAGCACATGTCCCATTGGCACCGCTATGCCAATGCTGGAAAGCACTGACATAAGGGGTTAGGTTTGCGCCCTAAGTAGAGTTTGCTTTTTATTGCTTCTTATTTTCTAGGAATGTCCTCTAAAGATTTGCATATGTCCATAACTTCAGTAGACCTGATGTCTCCTGTATATTAAATTCCAGTGGAAAGCATTTTGAATTTGCTTCTAGGAGTTCTGGGTTCAGATTTTCCATGGGCTGCACTATTCAAATGGCTACCTTTCTGCCTCAGTTTTCTCTTTGTGAGGAGTAATCATTACCCATCTTATAGTGTATGAGGTTCGAAGTGCTTCTTTAGACATGCTCAAGAGCTTGTGCTAGCCTACACAGTAAAAACATTTCCTTTCATCTGCATACCTTCTGGCCACATCACAAACTGGATTTGCTATTCCCCTCAGGCTGCAATCCTATACACACTTCCCCTGGGAGTAAGCTTCGCTGAACATAATGTTACTTACTTCTGAGTAGACATGCATAGGATTGTGTTGTCGGCTTCAGCAGTTATCTGAATGGGGAGATGGGTGCTAATCAAAGCTAAAGTGCCCTCTCCCACAAGTGTGTTTTTTTTGGGGGGGGGGGTGTCCTGATCAGTGCCATTATGAGAACAAATGAGATAAAAATTCTGACATGTTTTACAATGGAAAGTATTGTCAGGATCTTGGATCTGAGAATGTATTTGTGCTCTATGCAGGAGCAGCCTGTGCCTTGTGTATGATATTGGGATATAGTATGTGTATTTAATTAATTTTTTCATTCTAAAACGTTTAGCTTTCCAGTCGGCCTAAACGGTCTTGCATTTAAAAGAGAGAAAAAATATTGCTTTTGCTTTAGGTATTTTAATAATATTTTAGAAATGGTAATCTGAGTGCACTTACGACATTCAGCAAAAAAGCATTCTCCAAATGCCTATTCTTTATGAATATAATCGAAGGCTGCAATTTTATACCTGCTTAGTTGGGCTTCGGGTTCAGTGGGACTTACTCTTTAGTAAGTATGCAGAGGGTTGGGCTGCATGTCTAAATGTTTCTCATTTTTCCTGCTATATTTTCCTTTGAATTATCTTATATATAGCTGACTAGGATTTCTTTCTATATTGCTGTGCAAGTAACTGAAGTGTTAACAGTCATTGATCTAAAAAAAATTGCCTAATTTTTATTTTATAGCATTAGACTTTAGTTATAGTTTTTATGATACCAAATGGATTTGATGTGATTCTGTTTTTAGACGTCCTTAGCCACACGTTTTGCTCAAGAAGCTTTTGGGAAGCAGTACAAACAAACCGTAGGACTTGACTTCTTTTTGAAAAGAATAACTCTACCAGGTAAGAAGAGATTAACATGCATAATATAGAAAAGTGGGAGTAACAACAAAGTGTTGAGAAACACATTCTGTACTTAAGAACAGAACTCTAATATGGAACTTTAAGGGTTGTTACAATATTTTTAATTTCTAATGCAGGATATGCTCTGATAAAGAACTGTGTATTTGCAATTACATCATTTTGTGCTGCATGTGAGGTATTTCGTTCTTGAAAGTGTTGGACTTAGCTTCCTACATCTAGGATTTTTAAGTAGGTAATACCATGTACAAACGAGAAGCTAAAGAAAAGTAAATGCAGTAATAGCAAAATGCTTTTTTTGAAATGAATATGATTTTAGATAAAATATTCCGCACTTTTACTTAGGTTGAGGGTATATATATAATGTAGCTATGGAATTGCTAGGTGAATGCTGTCTTATGCAAGGCAGCATGAAATTGCTGGCATTTAATAGACCACTAAAATTCAGGGTCCCCAGGCGCTCATAAAAATACAGTTTGAGCATTCAAGATGTTTCACTTCAGGATGCAAAGAAACTATTTAGATGCCAGTATTAGCATGCTGCATGGAAAACGCAAAGAAATAATTTAAAAAGAATGGCAAGTTCTTAAAAATTTGTTTCTAAACAATTGGGGGTCTAAAATGAGCCATTTATTCATTTTTATCCTAATTCAATTTGTAAGTATAAAAATATTCTATTGAATCCATTTTCCCCTGGTGTGCTTAACAAACCAAAACTGGAGAGAGTATTTTCTCTATGTCACTGCAGGGAGAATTGATAATGGTGCTGCAAGATTGATTTTTTATTATTTCAGGGATATTCCATGAGAATACAAATGAAGTGTAGTTTAATTGAACAGAATGTATGGTAGTGGTGGTGATTGTTTTGCTAACCCCCTCCCCAACACACTCTCTGGAACATCATATTAAACTATCATGCCAATAATTAGGACTCCAAAATATTTTAGATTCTGAGAAGCTAGCATCAAACTCTGAAGAGCCAATTTCAAATTTTAGAAGTGCCAGCCTTGCACAGGCTTGAAAAAAAGAGTTCAAATGTTTAAGCCCTAACATCAGTTTCACCAGGTTCTTGGGATATTTCTAGCCCTGCTAATAATCAATTTGTATGGATTTTTCAGTGTAGTATTAATTCCAACTTTGATCGCCAATTTCTTTAAGAATTGAAAAACTAATTCTGTTGGTCCTGTAGAAGTAAGAGTATGTATAATATTTACACTAGTACTAGTGAATGGAATGTGTGCCTTGTGCATGTGAGAACTTATATGCTGAGAACATATATTTCTGTGAATTCCCCTCCCCCCACTATAACTGCTCCTAAGTATACTTATTAGTATATTATGGAATGCTGAAATGGGATGGAATGCTTGGAAAAATATCTAGTTTTTTCTCTACTCGCAATTATGTCCTGCAATTATTTTTCTCACAAATTCTCATAATTTTCTCAGAGCTTCTGCATATTTTTTTATCGGTATTTATTACCAGTTTTCAATTATTTAGGTGTTGGTGCAGGAAGTAGAATAATTATTTCTGTAGAGTTTTCCACAAATTATTTTGTGAATGATAGCCTAGCTTTTCAAACCTAGTTTTTCCAGACACATAATTTTTTGCTGGAGAATGGGAATCCTTTTATGGTTTAAAATGTGCTTTTGTGGCATAGAGATGAATTAAGTTTTAATTTTAACAACATTGGTTATTCTTAAAAGTGGAATAACTGATGTTGCATTTTCTTCAAGGAATTATTAAACAGTTCTTCTGTTTACATTCACCAGAGGGACATAATAAATTGCAGCTCTTCAGTTACAGCATTTTTTAGCGTACATGTTTATATATTTTTACGATGACTTAAAACACTCAAATATATTATTTTGAATGCCCGTGCTGATTTTGCTTCCCTGTTCAAAAACATCTAATTTATCAAAAACTATATTGATTTCAGTTTATATTTGACAGCCTTCTATGTAGCAGTCTTGAATCTAGTAACCTCATAATACAGGTTAAATGAAAGTTCAGCAAAGGATTGGCAAAGTCAAAGATCCTAACACATTTACACAGAAGTACATTTGGCTGAAATTAATGGGATGTTCTTTGTAGTTGCAGCAATTCAGCAAGCATTTCCCATGTCCCTAACCAGACTTCTGTGAACTTCTGGATTGGGTCTGCGTGTGCAAAGGAAGGAATTGAACCCCACTTTGAGCTCCTGTTGTTTCTGAAAGAGTTTCTGTGTTGTACTCTTTCAGGAGCCACATTGCTGAACACATGGGTGACAGCCTGCCTATGTAAACCGCCTTGAATAAAGTCAGAGGAGTAATCTGATGACCAGAAAGGCGGTATATAAATAACCAGTTGTTGTTGTTGTTGTTATTATTTAGTTTTGACCAGTGGTTCAAGAACTGTGTGGCAGGTGCCATGGAAACCAGCCAGGGCAGCTGCAGAATCATTGTGAAAAGCCCATCACCCTATATAATGTGTAGGATTGTATCCCTAATGGGGAGCCATGGCCTGTGGCTCAGTAGGTCCAGGGAGCTGCCAGTTGAAAAGGTTTGGGAACCATGGCTTTGTCAATTGTTTGCAGTGGGAATGTGAGCTGATTGAGTGCACCTCTTTCCCACTCAACAAGTTTTCAGTGATGTCAAGGCTGACAGGAAACCATCTGTATGGCTGGTATGATCCTCATCATGCTCAGCCTATTTGTGTTCATGAGATTCTCAGCATTGGGGCCACTATATTAAGATTTAGGGTTTACCTTTTTCAGTACAAATCTTCAAATATCATTCAGCACCATGTACAAAGTATTACATATGAATAGTTAACTAGGGCAGTAAGAATGCAAGTAAAACAAGGCCAACCCAAAATGAAGTACTTGTTTTCATATCCTCTGGGAACTGACTGATGTACTTCAACACACATACTCTTTCTTTGAAGTTTACAGATGTGAAGGTATTCTTTCTCCCCACCTTGTGCAGCCCATGCATGCTTAGTAGCCCCCCCTCCCCCAGAACTAGTATTTGGACGGAATTGACCTACTTGATATTATAACAGCTGGAGGTGGGCATTAGAATTGGGGAGATGCAACAGATTAGTGTTAAACGAATCTCATTCTTTCTGTTTAAGGTAATTATGTTCCCAGTAGTGTTCCATTTCATGATCCACTGTGCTGTATAGTCTGGATGCAACCACTGTGCAGATTTCTCTGCTTAAAATAGGGTATCTGTTAGTTGGAGGTTTTGCAGATAGAGCTTCTTAACAGTCATAGTCAAAATACTTTCAGGAAGGTTGTGGGTATAGTCCAGTAAACAGGGTTCCACTGTGAAAAGGCTTTTAAAAGTCCTCAGTAAAAGAGGTGGACAGACATGTGTTTTTAGTTCCATCTTGACTGTGTAGAACTTTAAGTAAGGTTAACCATGCCCCAAGTATACTTTTAGAAGGTGGCTGTTGAAGCCTGGTAGTGGCTTCAGTTCTGACCAAAAGTGTTTGGATTCCTGCCCTATGTTCCCTCGTAAGCTCTGCATTGCTTTCAATTGAACACTATTTCCTGTAGAGTACAAAAATAAATAAATAATATAAATAAACATAAATAAATCAGCAATTTTTTTTGTAGAACTATTAAAACTGCTCATATGCACACTTCAATTTTAAAGAAAATGTGGGGATGTTTTTGTTGTCAGTGACCACAAAAGCATTATGCAATCCTATAAAAAATGTCCAACAGGGTGTAGTTACTAGGAATATTTAGCATTGTGTGATGCCTTCATGGATATTCTGTAATCCTTATAGTTTTATTTCTTACTAGGGATCTGGAGAAAACATAAGTGAAATATTTTGGATTCATCTGGAAAATGTACATTTTGTGTGACTGCAAGTAAGGGCACAATCCTATCCAACTTTCCAGCACTGATACAGCCATGCCAACAGGGCATGTGCTGCATTCTGTGTAGTGGCAGTCACGGAGGCTTCCTCAGGATAAGGGAATGTTTGCTCCCTTTCCTTGGGGCTGCATTGTGTTTGCATTGGCACTGGAAAGTTGGATAGAATTGGATCCTAATTCTCATTTAACTTCCTACATGTTTTGAGTACATTTCATAAGTTTCATAAATTTAAGTGGAAAGAACCATCAAATAAATTAACTTAAGATCAAGATTCTAGGAATATAGTCGGAGACAATGTAAGTATATTTTCAGGGAGAAAAATACTTGTTCTTAAAAACGTGTTTTTGAAGGCTAAACTCTTAATGAAATGCTGCATTCATAATTCAATTGCTCATAAGGAGATAGTAGGTTAGTCTTCAGAGTCAGCAATGCTGTTTGCTTGGTGGCTTCAGGTGTAATCCATGACGAAGTTCATTGAATGAATGAGTGTCCATTTATTTGCATGTGACTTGCCCAGGAAAGATGCCTCATGGATTGTACTCTATGCATATGTTTACATGGAATAAGAAGAGCTGCTGAAATAAGCTAGTTGTCTTATGCAGAAAGATTATTCCAGTCCTGTTTATACAGTCACTACAGATTTCTCTTCAACATAGACAAATTCATTAGCTGCACTGGATAACTTTCTCATGCAACCTTGTACAGTGTACACTTTATTTGATCATCCGGCGCTTAGTAAAAGTACTAAAATCTGCAACCAAATTTTTAGCAATTTTTAGAGGATTTTTTAAAAAGTTCAAATAGGAAAGCTTATATTTAATATTTGTATTAAGTTGTATATTGTTAAGGATACATGCATTTTCCCCAGTTACATGTCACCTCAGTAGGAATATGTGTATAAAGTTGTGCAGCGTTCCAGCTGTAGTTTATATTAATTTAACTATATAGAATTAACATAATTGAAATAAGATACTATTTGTACTTAATAAATATTGAGCACCATACGTGCAATGTGGTTTTTTAAACTTTGCTACACTTCAGAGAAGTAAAATATATCCTTATTATGGTTACAGGTTCTGATAATTTTTACTACTACAATTAAAAATCAGAAAAGCAAAGCATATTGGATTTTTTTACCTTCCTGCAATATAAAGGATGAAATCAATCTGAAGTCCCAACTAGCTTTCTCCCTGTTCATGTACAGTCCTTCCACTTCCTCTCAGCATGATATCTATCGTTGGGACTACAAGAATATTATTACAGTGGAATTTGTAACTTCTTAACCTTTAGGTTCTGAAATCACTTTTTCCTGACTGAGGGGCTGCACCTTTAACCAACATAATCAGCAGACACTTGGCAGATGCTTGTGTAAATGTCATCTTGGGGAAAGTTGCACCTATTGAATTTCTGTCATAAAGTTCATTCTTAAGGGCAGAGAATTTCTGTCAAGAAAATGGTAACAGCTTTATAGGTCTTGATGTTAAAGCATTTATTTGGGGATTTTTGTCTAGAAGAAAACTTGCATTGGCAGTTCACATAACTTGAGCATAGTATATAGTGATTTTGTGTTGTCTGGGCTGTACTGATTGAACTTTTCACTGAAGTGGTATATCTTTTACTGGTGTGGTATATATTGGCAATATATTTTGCCCTAGAAATGTTAATGCTGGTTATAATGATTTATAAAATAATAAATTACATAACTTGGGCATATATGTAAAATGTTTTACAAGAAAGGCATGTGTGCATTTTGTCACACTTCTGGTTGTATACCTGGTTAGGTATACAGGAGCACACTTCAACAAAATAGCATCAAATTGGAAATAATCTTTGGTCTTTACCTGGCACATACCTCCCGCTCCCCCTATAATTTCTATGCAGGGCCTTATTCAGCCAAAGTTGTTTTTTGTTAGTGACAGTGTGAGATTTAAGCTTGTGGCTTAACTTCTCCTTTGAAATCAGTGACAATGAAAAGTGTTTGGCTGTATTGTGCCCATATTTGAATTATTATAAAAATTTGAAATTAAAATAACTGGGTATTCTATATGAAAAATCTGAAGTGGATCTGGTTTTGCTTTTAGAATATTTAGTAAAGCAATATAATGGCAGGGCTAGTTCAAAATCCATAAGACAGTTTTTCCCAAACTGTGAGCCATGACTCCTCAGGAAACTATGGAAAGCAACCAGGGGAGCCTCAGAATCCTCACAAAAAACCCACCTCCCTATACAATGAATAGGATTTTAGCCCTAAAGGGGAGCCGTGGCCAATGGCCCAGTAAGTCATGGGAGCCGCCAGTCGAAAAAGTTTGGGAGCCACTGCCATAAGATATTGAGAGTGTTGAATATTTACTAATGCAGCTATGCCATATCTCTGAAACTAGATGTGATTGGGCAAAACTAATGCCATTTTTTAAATTGGCACCCCAAATATACCCAGTGTACCCAGAATGTATTGACAATCCACTTAACACTTCAGAGGACCAAACAATGTCAGAGATTGTAGTAGGTGACTGTTATTTAGAATGCAGGCCAGTTGTAGTTGCTGTAGAGTACAACTTTGTTCAAGTCTTTTTTTTGTGACCTCATCAGATGATAGCCAAGATCCAAAAAAAATACTTCTGCATGTACAGGAGAGTACTATGTGCTCAGCAGGAGCATGTACTTTTTTTTACCTTGTACACATATCATGTTATGTTCTCTTATGTACCATGCGCTCAGCTCAGCTTTCACTTTTCTTGGCAGTTGTTCCCACTTCTGAACAGAAAAGAAAATGGATGAAACTGAAATGGTGCAGAACTAGGGTATCTCAGAAATTAGCTCCTTTGGTATGAATATTATCTGAGAATGCTGATCTACTTTGGAGGACCTTCTCTCTGCCTCTTTCTTTCCAGAAATTATGTGATGGGGTGTGAGAGAGGAGGTCTTTTTGATCATGGCACCTAGATCTTGAGGTGAACAGTTCCCAAGAGAAATTTGCCTTTGTTTTCCCAAATACAAAATTAGTCACAATAATTTGTACAAAATTACAGTGTTTTCCACTTGCTGACCAGGATCCAAAGAAGTCCTTGGATAGTTACACGCACCCAAATCGAGCTTTAGAGCCCAATCCTATCCAACTTTCCAGTGTCGTTGCAGCTGTGCCAACATGCGATGCAGTATGTGCCAACAAACAAGGAAATTTTTGTTACCTTACCTTGGTGCTGCATTGCTACTGAGTCAATGCTGAAAAGTTGGGTAGGATTGGGCCCTTAATCTTGTATTTCTTCAGCACACAGCAGGCTATATAACAAACCGCTTCTTTAAATTGTGGGAAGGGACAATTTTAAGTGGGCATGGATGGAGCAGGATGCTATTCGGAACCTCAGTGGGCTCCCACAAACATATGCTTAAGTCACTCTTTGAATCCCAGCTAAGCTGTATTTACCATGGATAGTTGCATGTGCCAGTCAAAAGCTGGGATCCAGAAAATTGCTTTGGTGTATCCAAGGGCTGATGCAAGTCTTGTGAGATTTTTGTTTTCATTTTTTGCCACATAGCAGCCCATTCCATTTAGCAAATTATCACTTTTAATGAATTGGCATTATTTAATGTCAAGTACAACTTTTGAACAACCCCTCAGTTAAAAAAAAAAGTCATCAGAACTGAGACTGCTGTGTTTCCCAAATAAATCTAAAGTTTCTGTGTATATGCACACCAGGTTATGTGGCTCTTTGGATCCTGATCAAATGCGGGCCACCATTTTGCCACAGGCAATAGCAAAGCCTATATTGTATATGCTGTTAGTCTCCTTGTATAAGACAAATACACTCGCAGCAGCACCTTTGGCTGCTCCAATGTTAAAGATTCCTTATGTCCAATGTTTATAAATGGCATATGTCAAATGCATCAACTTTTAAAATGTTTTTTTTTCTTTTCCAGGAAATGTGAATGTTACTCTTCAAGTATGGGATATAGGGGGCCAAACAATAGGAGGCAAGATGTTGGATAAATACATCTATGGTGCACAGGTATGGCTACATTATTGTAGAGTTCTGATTGTTAGCCTTCCTAAAACGTTTACTGTAGAAATAGTTTTCAGGAAAAATTTTTTTGGGAAACTACTACAGCGCAACACATCTGCTTAAGTGAAACTGTTGGTTCATTGGTTTTGTAGTCTGGCTTAATTTTTGGGTGCTGGATTGCTCGAACAGTATTTCCTTTTATGAAGCAAAAGTGCTAGTTTGTATATCCCTAACAGTTCTCTGAAACAGATGTTCATTGCTCTACATTGTGGTTTAAGTTGAAAATAGCAGTTTTCATCAAGGTTATTTAGATATCCCCCATGGCATGGCAGGCATAGTGGCTGTTTTGAGTGCAGATGCTTCCTGGGGAGCAAAGGTAGAAAGAGGAAATTAAGAGCAATCCTATGCCATTAAATTCATTCAGCCAGCTGAAGTTCTTACAGGGTGAACAAAAGAAGGTAATGAGGTTGCTAAATATTCTTGCAGAACAGTGAAAATGAACTATGCTTTTACCAGTAAGTGAAATTTAAAGGTAGCGGTAACAATACAGATAAATACCTCTACATCTTTTCTTTCTTAAAGAGCATTTTCAACAGTGCACCCTTTGTTTTGGAGATGAGCTACATAACAACATTTGAGTTTAGAACTGCAGTTTTTGAAGAGCTTGTGCTATAAATATGGATAATACACTTATCATATAGCTGTGATAATATTTTCATATACAGTGGCACCTATTTTTGTTTCTGTTTACTGCTTCTTCCCATCGTAAAGAAGGAAATAGTTTGTGAGATGGATCTTGGGGTGTGGTAAAGTATAAATATAGAGGAGAAACTGTTAATTGAAGAGAGGCTGGAAATTGTACATTAGTAAAAGGAAAATGGGCAAACTTGTTAAATTTTACAGCTAGTCATTTTCAAAACTGTAGTTAACAGATGCTTAGCACATCTTACTCAACTCTGAGTCAACCTTGCCACATGTGTGGAGCCAAACAATGTTTTCCTACATAAAGTGAGGCAACACCATAAAATGAGATTAAATTAAAGCGCACAATAACATGGAAATTTCAAATATAGAAAGAAATCATATGTCCTAAGTTAAAAACAATTTCCAAAGGAGTTCCACTCCTAAAAACATTTATTTGGGGAAAAAATCCAATCAATTTTAATGGAATTTAGCTGCACCTAATTTTTAACGTGTATATAATGCTTTTTCAGCATATAAGTATCAGAAACATTAGACAGCTTAGTAATGCGAGTTATAATTAACTGTATTCCTTTATTGCAGTGAGAAGCTGTCCTGGAAGACAGTGACTTGTATAGGTTCACCTAGTCAATGATTGGGTTGAATCTTAAGTTGTCCTGCTTACATAAGGGTTTTCTCACACATGGAAGTGATAGCGTTAGGTTCTTGTACACAGGTTCTTAACTTAATGGAATCCTAACTGTATCTTGCACAATGTATTAGTTGCTGCATATAAAGTTGTCAGTACTTCATTGTTGTGCAATTTCTTTTGCACGCGCACATGTGGCTGCATGTAGAACATCACAAAATACCACCTTATTTCCATGTGTGCAGCTTAGGATGTAACCCAGATGCAAGATCTGGACCATGGAATATTAGCCATTATATGATGCTAGTACAATTGCAATTATAATTTCATTCATATGAGGAATTATAATTGCTTCATGCCCTTTGATTTGAGGCCACAGTATTTGATGCTTGCTGTCTTATAACATAACTTACACTAGAAACAGAATAATATGAATGTATGTTATGACAACAAAATTGCTGGTAATTTGTGGGTATCTGTATCCTAGACCATATTTAAATATGACCCATAGTGTTAGCTGAGCTGTTGTTTAATTGCCAGATCTAAGGCAGAGTGAGCTTTGCTGAGAAATCATCACCATATCTTTTGACATCTTCTGTACAGTGTGTTGGCAACCTTCAGTCTCGAAAGACTATGGTATCACGCTTCTGTACAGCTGCTATTATATATAACAGATTCTCAGTGCAGCCCTATGCATGTTTAGATCCAGGGTGGTGTAGTGGTTTGAGAGGTGGGCACAGACCTGGAAGACCCAGGTTCAAATCCCCCGTCAGCCACAAAGCTTCCTGGGTGACCTTGGGCTAGTCACTTTCTCTCAGTCTCACCTACCTCGCAGGGTTGTTGTGAGGACAAAAGGAGGGGAGCGGCCATGTACGCTGCCCTGAGCTCTTTTGAGGAAGGGCCGTATAAAAATGTGATAAATAAATATTTAATTGTTTTGTATCCCACGTTTTTCCCCAAAGTGCATCCAAAGTGGTTTACTTGGAGTAAGTTCCCTTGTGTTCAATAGGGCTTACTCTCATGTAAGTGTTCATAACATATACTAGATCAGTGATTTTCAACCCTTTTCATCTCGTGGCACACTGGCAAGGCACTAAAATGGTCAAGGCACACCATCAGCTTTTTGACAATTGGCAAGGCGTGCTGAGCTGTCAATGTGGGCTCACATCCCCCAATGGTCCTATTAATAAATGACCCTCTCCCAAATTCCCGTGGCAAACCTGGGGACCATTTGCGGCACACCAGTGTGCCATGGCACAGTGGTTGCAAATGGCTGTACTAGATCATTGTCCCAGCTTTCATCATTGTTGGTGCCATTTTACTATACACTGTAATCTCAAGGCTAGTGACTCCTGATCAAGACTCATCCAGGGGTGGTGGGAGCTTTAAGGTATTAGGAACGGGTGCTGGTGATAAAGTTTCAGTTGAAAAAGGAATTGTTGACTAAGAGGAGGATGTGTAAGAGCTAGGTTGGTCTCATACAGACAAAATTCTGTAGGCCAACCTAATTATTCAGGAATCATCATAACAGATTTTGGCTTCCATGTGAACATGGAATTGTCTAACAGCCCAATCCTGAGCTGCCTGGCGTGCGGGGCTGCAGCAGCGCTGGAAATGGCTGCGGCTGCTGCTGCTGCATCCATTGCGCTCCAGGCTGCTGCTGCCGCCTCCTCCTCAGGAGAAGGGGACTTTTGTCCCCTTTCCCCCAGGTAAACCATGTAGCCACACAATGGGGCTACTTGATTCTACATTGACCTGAAGCTCAGCGTAGAATAAAGAGCCTCCGTGTCGGGCGGCCAGCCTCCCTCCCACCCCTCTCCCTCCCCCTTGTATGCCTTCTCCATCCTTCCCCTGCCCCGGCACGCCTCCTCCCTGTCTCCCTCCATGCCCCCACCTACCTCTCCACTGCTTGGCGGTCCACATGACATTTGAGTGGCAGGTTTCTGTTGCTCCCCTGGCACTACCCCAGCGCTGGGCTAGCACTTCCATAGCACCGGAGCTATGGCCCACAAACTTGCCTTACAGCGCATTTGAGACGGTGCATGCTGGAGGTTAGCCAACATGCTCTGTATAGGATTGGGCCCACAGTTCTCTGAGTATACTATTTTTCTGCAATACAGTGTGATTAGGAATATAAGATGCCCCTTTTTGTAATTGTTACCTCTTAACTTTTTAAAGTTGTGTCTCTTCTTGATGTACTTGGCACATGACGTGGGAGGAGCATGTATGAACCTGAGACTCTGTTCTAAGCGCAGTGGTTCCCAAACTCTTTGAGCTAATGGCTCCCCTTGACCTACTAGGCCATTGGCTGTGGCTCCCCGTTAGGGCAACAATTCTATGCATTGTATAGGGAGGCGGGTTTTTTTGTGAGGATTCTGTGGCTCCTTGGCAGGTTTTCATGGCTCCCCAGGGAGCCACAGCTTACAGTTTTGGAACCACTGCCCTACATGCTGAGGGTCCTGTGTAAATCAGCCTTGTGTAGCTGTTCATTTTGTGTGACAGTAATTGTGTCTACAGAAAAAAAGATAGAGATAATATACATTCACATGCTTTTTTAACATGCTGTGCTTCACATTTATCTTTTCTTTTTAGGCTGTCCTTCTGGTGTATGATATCACCAACCAGCAGAGCTTTGAAAACTTAGAAGACTGGTATAACGTTGTGAAGAAGGTCAATGAAGAGTCAGAAACTCAACCACATGTGGCACTGCTAGGCAATAAAAGTAAGTTGTTAAATTGTTACTTAGTTGGAATGTTTTGGTGATCTAGCTAAAATGCAAATCAGCGCTATGTTTCATTTTCGCAGCTCTACGGCACAGTGATGTGCGCCCTAATCTTGCAGACATTGGTACATGTGTGGTCCCTTTCATTTTACTGGCACCATTGTGCATTGATTTTGGCAGGCTCTGGCCTGTAGAATATAATATTTCATGCATTAGACCAAATGTGGAGGGGGGGGGCTATATTGTGACAGCAATCACAATGTTTGTCTGCCAGGGGATATCACTTCACGGAAATAACTTGCTTCAATGATTAGCAGCATGATATTACCCATAAAACCTGGGAAACTTTGCCAGTGTGTTTTCCTTATTTTTCTCATATAAAATGGCTGCATTTTTTTTTTCTTGAACCTTGCATGGTCAGCAACACACAGCTTGATCCTTTTTTTCCCCTTCCTCTTCATTTCTAAAATGCTGTTTATGGTCACTATCAATTTTAGTGCTTGATTGATGGCACCATTAGTGTGTATAACATATTAGAATAATATAAGTAAGAAAACTAGGGTCCTGCCACAGTGTTGATAGTGTTGCAGAGTCAAGATTGGAATGGGATGGTAAAGGTAATAGGAGCTATACACACGCTGTTACATATGTTCTTGTAAGATCATCAGCAGGAGCCTTGTTTTCCCAAAACCATTTTAATAAATACCTTAAATGACATCTCTGCCTTCACATGTTGGAAGATGAGCACCGTCTGTTTTCAATGAAACTTTTTAGAAAGCAACATTTGTTTAGGTTTCCCTTCCCCTCTACATTCTTTGGGGCTACAGAAAGGGTAGAGTGCCCAGCCATCGCTGCCCCTTCTAACTGCTTCATAGTGTAATTGCATTTTGAATTTCCTGACCGTCATTTGAAATGTGTGAATAATATTGTGAATGTGTTTTAGTCTTTGCATGTATGAAGACTTACAATTCTGTGCAAAGGCTTACAGATACTATATTTCTTGCTAGTTTTGTTTTGATTGTTAGTAAAAGATTAATTTAATTACTCTGTACTGTATGGGCTTGGGAAAACCTTATGTCAATTTGGCATTCATATAATCTCGTCTGTGGGGAGTTAATTTATGTTCTTTCTACATCGTAACAGAAAGCAAGCATACCAGTCAATGCTAATACCTTTCATAAGAGTTGAGATGGTATGTACAGAGAGTGATGTCTGTGCAAATTCTTTAATTAGAATTGGTGCTAAGAAACTGTAAAGAAAAAAAGGCAATTGAGCAGACCTCCGATTTAGAAGTTCTTTATTTTTGACCAGCCTAGCTCTGGTTGCCATTTTAGAATGTCTCTGCTTTTTTCTATTCAACATTTAAGATTGCTGCAGAATATTGAAATTTTTGATTTCACAAAAATTGCTATGGTCAGCTGTGATTTTAACATAAAGGACAAGAACTAAGCATTAAAATGGGAATGTACAAAACCCCACTACCACCAGAGTATAATTTCAGTCTCTTTGGACCCAGCCTCTGCCCTTAGCGTAAGCAGAATGGTTTTAGAGCTCATATGTTGGCAGGATTGGAATTAACAATCAACTTTGTGTTTTGAGGCTTAAGTGGGGGATGAGTCTTGAACAACAGAATAAATATTCCTTTTAAATTTGTATTGTGCCTCTGTTCTTATCCATATTCTGCAGTTTCTGAATCAAACTGTTTTCTATTCTTATCATACTTTTTCATCTTGTTTTATTGTCTACAGTTTTGTGTATGTAGTGTGTACCTGCCACTTTGTAGTTTACTGAATCCCATGAAGCAGACTGTTGCCTATGAAAATTCTTGCCATAATTAAATATTTAGCTGTTAAGATTGCCATAGTACTGCCAGTCTCTGCACTTGCACTCTTGTTGGGTTGAAGATGAAGGTTCTTGTGGTTCTTTGCTCACCTTGACATAGATTGGATCATCTAAACTCTTCAGTGGTGCTGAACTTTTGTTCCTTCTCAAGGCAGCGTGTATGCTTTTAAAAAAATGCTATGATTGTGCTTTTTAACTATTTCCTTGTTTGGTAACTTCCTTTATATTGTAGCTATATCACTACTATTAATAATTTTATTGCCTTGATAATGACATTGTTTTATTGATATTTATTATTCTATATTGGCTGCTCTTGGCAGAGAGAGGGGAAGCAGGCTATAATTTTTAAAAAGTAAATATTTTGCAGGATTTTGCAAATCAGTAATCCAAATTCTTTGAGTTCTAATCCAGAACTCAGAATCTGGCAGCGCCAACATGCTGGAGTTGGTAGTCTGGGAACAGCAGGTATTCTATTGCTGTAAATTTAACAAATTTGCCTCAGTTTATGTACCTAGAATCTTCTAATGACAGGACTTTGTCAATTACAGGGATCAATTATGAGAAGGGGGGCCCTAAAATACAAGAATGTAGGCAGCCTATTTGCTCCCCCCACCTTACCTACCTTGAACTGAGCTGTATGGGGATGTAGAAATGAATGTTTTTCACTTGGTTTTGCTTGGTTGTTACTTTTGTTACTAAAAAGTGTTACTTTTTAAAATTAACATCTTGATGCTATGCATATTTCTTCAGTAGTCAATTTGAATTAACATTCAGTTCAGTTAGGATTACACCCAATAAAGTATACATTACGGCCTAAGTGTGTAGTTCATACATACTTTCATAGGCGTGTCCATCACTGAACACAGTGATGCTACCTACTAAGTAAACATGTACATTTATCGAGTGGCCGCAAAAGGCCACTGGTAAAACATGCTTCAGTTTTACTTGTTTCTAGAATTTTGTTTAACTTTTCTACTGCATGCTTCCAATGATGCCAGTAATTTGGACAACTAGGAGCATTAGTTATCTGAAGAATTAATTTGCCACTTTTTAATTATATACTGTCACAGGGGTGCTCACACTTTTTTGGCTCGAGAGCTACTTTGAAACCCAGCAAGGCCCGGAGATCTACCAGGGGGGAAGGAAGCATCTGACAGACACCCCCTTTAATGTATGGAGCCCCTGCTGGAGTCTAGTCAGTTTCGTCAGTTTTGTTGCTGCATGCCTGAAGAGCAGCTAAAGTGTCAGTTTCAGTGTCAGTTTAGTGTCAGCTAAATATGTCAGTTTTGTCTAGTCACTAGACGAAACTGACATATTAACAGTTTGGAGAGACAGGGTTTCGCTATCTACTCATTTTGCCTCGCGATTTACCGGTAGATCGCGATCCACCTATTGAGCACCCCTGTACTGACACATAGCTTCTTGGATGATCCAAGGTGGGTGGAACATGCAGGGAAATGGGTGTTAGAAATATGATGGAAAAGTTGTTCTAATGAATCAGTCCCATAACTGTTTTGCATTCAGTTATGATGGTGTTATGGCCTTTAGGAGGAAATATAGTGGCTGATAATATTTCGGTGAATTCATAACTGTTGCTAAGAACTTTGGTTCCAATTCAGGCTTTCATGTCTAACAAGGGAAACAAAGAAAAACATATTTATTTTTGCTTACAATTCAGTTACTTTATTCACTACCGACTCCTATGAGTTAAGTAAAACTTGTTAAGTTACATATGGTGCTGCTCTACTTTTTCCTTGTTCCTGATGAGTACGATCAGTGTTTTTCTTCCTTATCACATTTATAAGCAAAACCTGTAAGTGTCAAGTCAACATTCCTAGTGGATAAATTGTGACCTAAAATTAACCCAGGCTACATAGGAGCTGCTGCTGTTTGATTTACAACTGGATGATTGGCCCGAGGGCAGTGGTTATCAACGACTTATAGAAGGGGTAGGAATTATCAGGCAGCCGTGTAGTGTGGATGGATGAATGATATCTCCTCTTGGAGATATTAACCAGATCCTTTCCCAAGCAGAGCCTAATAAGTCAGTTTTTTAAACATTCATTGTGACAGATGGGGCCAAGAAGAGAGTGCATCAGTGCTAATTAAAAATGTTGACGGTATATTCACCACAGTGATGATTAATTGAGGCTGAAGTGCTGTCTCTGAGCAGGAAATGTTGTACTGTCGTAGAGTGGAGTTTAAAGGTTACATTTTAATGTAACTCCTAACATTAATGCATGGAGTTGTCCAGTCAATTGGGGCAACATAATTGTATTTAAAACTGTAATTGTAGTTATTTTTAAATAGATCTATAACTTCTGCCAAAGCATGCTTAGATATTTCCAAACAAACTGACCAAATAAACTCTGCTGGGTAATGCTGCTTTGTTTTGTGGAACAAGAAGGTGCCATAGTGACTTCCTTGGTTAGGCTGGGATGGCAAATCCTAATAAAAAATAAATAGTTGTACATTTTTTCATATTCATTACAAGGAGAGAGTTTGAAATCTAATACCTTGTTTTAATACATACGTATCTTATACAGTAGTGTCCTGGATGTCTGTGAGTGAGTCTGTCTACCTCTTTTTCCTGAGCAGGAGAGGTACCTTCAGAAAGCTGATGGTAGGATGAAAGGTAATGGACAGAGGTGTTTGTTTCTGGTGAGTAAGATAGGATTACAGTGTTACTGAACACAATGGGCTTATTTTTGAGTAAAATAACACCGTTTTCAAACACTTCTAGTAATGAACTGTGCTTGAACGTTTTGACCATCTCCCCATGCCATCTTACTGCTTTTCCTGGAGAAAGTAAAAGGGTCTTCCAACACAAAGTTAAGGGGGCATTGTGAAGAAAGTAGCTGCTTTACCAGTTCCCACTTCTTTTCTCCTGTTCTCTCTACTTCTACGTTCACGTGGGCCATGCTGCAGATCACAAACATTTTTCACAATTTCTGCTAAATATGTAGGAATTACTATATAATGGCCCAGGCTATTAGACAGTTGAACATAACAGCAGTGGGGTAGCTGTAGCTTCCTGTTCCTGCAAATGAAGCGGAGTGCTTTGTCTCGACCTAGCTTGGCAGATAAAACCCGCTTGTTAATGTATTTTGAGCAGTTATTGGTCCAGAGATGCCAGCCTTGTTAGAAATTCTGGTGCCCATACAAAGTTTTTAGGATGGTGAATTAAGTGGGCCATAAATTGCCTTACCAATGTGCTCCTACATTTCAGGCTATTTTGGATAGCACTGCTGCGTTGACACCTCTTGTGCTAGCTATGGTCTTTAAGCCACAATCTGGTTCTTGGGTATTTAACAGGTTAATCTTCTCCCACCATTTATCTCCATGCCAGGAAAGATGTCACCTGATTTCTGTGTGACAGGTTGCTGCTAAGGCTCTCTAGCAGGCCCAAAGACCCTAGCAATACACTGGATATAGGAGATCTACACTGGATCTTTAAATTCCTCAATGCGATTGAAAAGAAGGCAACTGTGGCTTGTACTTCCTCTTTCTCCTTTATCTTATCACCTGTCCTTTCTGCCTGATGTCATGAGCAGGACTCCAGGTGTTTTGCATGCCAGGGGAACAAAAACCATCACTGTTGGGGGTGGTGAAGGTGGACTGGAAAGCTACTGCTGTCCATTTTTTGTTGCATTACAAAATTTAAAATACAATGCAGATTTTCAAGTTGCATTGGGAACAGAGAACAGAGACTCGTGTGATGCTTCCTGGGAACAGAGACTCGTGTGATACTTACTAGCAGAGGAACTCTCGTAAGTTATTTATTTTTTACATTTTTATACTACCCTTCCTCCAGGGAACTCAGGGTAGTGCACATTGTTATTTCCTTCATTCTGTCCTCACAACAACCCTGTGAAGTAAGTGAGGCAGAAAGGTAGTGACTGGCCTCAGGTCACCCATGAAGTTTCATAGCTGAGCAGGGACTGGAACCTGGGTCTTCCAGGTCTAAATCCAATTCCCAAACTACCAAACCATCCTCCCATGAAAGTGTTCTTGCTTATAGAATCAGACTGTTAATCTGTCAGGACTCCGTGTTTTAATTTTTATTAAATTGTTGTGAATATTGCTGAAGCCTGCATACCATTTTTATGCCATTCTAATGTGGCTGTGAAACTTCCACACTTTTCAGCATGACAGTGTAGTTGTCATCATGAGTAGTTCCTAGTTCAGTGCACTTAGTCTCAAATTTGTTTCTTGGCAATTGCTCCTTAAAAGTTTCCATAGTTCATTTACAGTCTTACAAAAACTGTGCAGAGTAATGATGGTTGGAACGGTGCAGCTGAACAGCTTTCCAATCCTTCAAAATTGAACACTTTTATTTTTTCTAATGTGCAGTTGATTTTTTTGTGTGTGTCTGTGTCATACTTGAAGGTACTGAGGCGAAAGAAAAGAACACCAAGTATTAGAGAAGAAAATTCCTCAGAACAGCAGGAAAAAGCTTCCTTCAGTGGAGGTATAATTAATGGTCACAAAAAGAAATGAAATTCAAAAAGACTTTAATGCAGAATTTAATTGCATTTCATAGTGAAACAGTCTTTCAAATACATTCACACACATAAATTAAAAAAGGTATTTGTGGCACATTGAAGACTTAAAGCAATGTAGGAATTCTCTTTCTCTTCCACTTTGCAGAAGTGTCTCCACCTAATCACCTGAAGGAGATTCTTGCCACTCTTTGTAAATATGTTTATATTAAAAAGTATGTATGTGTTGATCTCCTAGTCAGATGTGAAAAAGATGACCATAGTGCATAGTATCATAAGTTTATTTTTACAAGAGTCTTAAAGCTGAACAAATGATAGCTGGAAACAATTCTACATTTAGAAAGTTCAAACTAGCTGGCAGCTTTAAGTGGTGCTCAATTTCGACCTATTTAATCCTGTGGTATGAAACCTCATATTTCCCTGAGAGTGCAGTCCTGGCCAACACTTAGGCTGGCCTATGGGACTTGGGCTGACTTTGAGGTGTCACGAATGTGCCGTAAAGCTTGTTCACACCACCTCAGGAGTTGGGCAGGCTGGTGTGAGGAGGTGTTCCGGCCTCCCGACACCAGTTCAGGCCAGCAGAAGGTGATGTCACACCTGCCTTGGGAAACCAGCCTGGGGGATGGGGAGTGTGGTGGAAGGGTGAAATGGGCGTTTTGGGGCAGGAGGAGGGCAGATTGGTGAGCAGACAAGACCCAGGAGGGCGGTGGAACCAGCCTGGGTGACCTAGACTGTACCCTAACCCCCTCCTGGCCAGCCCGGTGTTTCACTGGGCTACTCAGATCTGCACCAGCAATTTTGCTGATGCAGATCTGAATAGCCCCATAGGGGTGGCTGCCACACTACATGGAGTAAGTACATGGGGTAACTTACTCCAAGTTGCATGGCAGCCTCCTACAGTCAGCCTGCCTGTTCCGGTGCAGGATAGCATTGGGGTGTAAGTTATCTTAATGATGGAACATTGTATTTGAAAATTGTATAGCTAAGATAACAAAATATTGCCATGAAATACTAATTAAAATTGAAAAACATACAGTAGTATGAAGGGTGATAAGTGAGAAATGGTAGTAAACAATAATATGAGTATATTCTTATAGCCATGTGTTAGCCAAATAAGAGACATTGCCAGGAATTTTGTCTGTCTGTGTATGAAGGCATGATCTTCTGGGAAGTTATACTTTGCATGCTCAGTTAAAGGAAATGGGAACTGCACAAGCAGTCCTGTGCAAGCTCCATTCATTTCAGTAGCTCTTGTGTAGGAGAACTTTCTGATAGATTATATCAGCATATACATAAATGTAGTTTAATAAATATCCTTCATCATCCATTGTTTGAGATGAATGTACTTTTGTTTTTTGGAATTTTTTTTTCTGTGTAGAATTTTTTTTTTCTGTGTCCTTTGTAAGTTGGTCATCTCGCAACAAATGGAGAACTCTTACTTGCTCCAAGGGAAGTAGAGGGGTGTGTGTTTGTGTGTGTCTGTGTGTGTGTAGAGAGAGAGAGAGAGAGAGAGAGTTGTGGTTGATATGTATGTTAGGAAAATGGAGCTTGAATGAAAGCTATGAGCAAAAAATTTGAGAATGTGTTCTTGGTTAGTTACCTACAATTTATCTTAACTTACAGTTTTTGCTATTGATGCTCTAATGAATCTCTTGTTTTTTAAAATACAAAGGTGCAGCATTGTCCATCAAGTAAAATGAAATGTTTTATAGTTCTTTTTAAAAAATAAAGTTTGCTACCTGTATCAATTGCAAGGCATAACTGAGAGGTCTAATTTCTACCAGTTGGGCTGGCACACAAATAACATTTTTTGGATAACACAGAACATTCGGCTTCGTTGTGGATAATCAACATTAACCCCATGCAGTGCTTTGGCTTGATGGATTCAAGCATTATATGTGGTTGCGCTGCTCCAGCAAAAGGTTAAGTATTAATGGAAAATGTTCACAGCTCTTTTACTCAAAGAAAACATGTTACTTGTAAGTTTTCTTTTGATTTTTACTTTTACAGTTACATTGAATGTCTTCATTCATTTAGCCATCCATAAAGCAAATATTGTTGCACATGCAGTGGATAATAAGTCTTTTTAGGGCTACTTGTGTGGTATGTCACAGATCATTAACTGCAAGTAACCACCTGACTTGAGGGAAGTCTGGAAGCATCATTACAGTGAAATGAGCTTTTATTTCTGTATCACTGCAGCACATTGATTTGTAGGAATGTCTCCATTAGCTACTGTGGAAATATATCCTTACCAAAGGAAGCTGATGATAGAGGATAACGAATGTTCAATTGTGAGGAGGACATTAATACTGGGCGTTTGGACAGGGTTTGAAAAGGGAAGCAGAAATGTGTTCAAGAATGTCTATAAATCCTGTTCTGTATATGCCATCAAGTATTTTTTTATAATTGTTTCTTTCACTGAAGAGTGAATCAAATTAGGAGCTGCAATAAAACTTTGCTGCCAACGTACAAGGTTGGTGCTTATGCTGCAAATTCATCTCCAATCTGTATATTCACCAAATATAATGTTTGTTTACTTCTCTGCTAGTGTGGCTGTATGTGTTTTGGAGTGGAGAGGGATGAAAGGTGGAATAGGATCATCTAGAGAGAAAAATAAGACTTCTCAGTTTAATTCCAACTGGACAAAAAATTGAGGATTTTATAGCACTCCTTGACATTTGTTTATATCCTTCTTTAAACAAAAATAGGAATTCTGAAAAATTAGGTATATTTTTCATGGCCCCTAAAATTAGGGTAATGTAGCAATTATGGTAACTTGGACTTTTCCGAGGTGGTGATTCAAATGGCAGATTAACATTAAATAAAACATTCTGCACTACTTTTGATTTTAATTTGTAAAATCAGGCTATTAATGACCTGCCTTCTGAGACTATTGCAAGAATGAGTGAGGTGAACATTATGGACATTATCCAGTTGAAGTTGAGCACATTTATGCACCATATGATTTTGCTGGGAGAACAAAACAAATGCTTTACGCTGTTGCATTGAAATAAGTGGGAATGAAAGGTTTTTAATTTTGTCTTGGTCCTTTGTACATGTTAATGGAACTGCATATTCAACAGGAAGCATAGAGTTCTCGGGGTTGCTTGTAATGTTCTAAGCAAGATGAGGAGAGGAGAGATTTGTAGGAAAGATGTAGCAAATGGTGTGCTTAATTCTTGTATGGTCTCCACTTTTTCATCTTTAGCCCCTCCCTTCAACTGCTTTTCTTCCTAGCCAGCATTCCCAGATGTGCTTGCCATTCAAGTGAGGAAAAACAAAGTAGGAGAGGATTGCAGAGAAGTGTAGCGTGGTTTGTGTTCCCCTCTTGTCTGCAATCTGCCTTCTGCAAATTTGCCACCACTTTGCAGGCTGACAGCAACCATGGGGTTGAGAATCCTGTTGTCAGATTTTTCCTTTATGGAAAATTATTTCATCAGTGAATTAGTATACATCTATCATTTTATCAGTTGGATTTCTAATAATCTAATAGTCACAAACAGAAGACAGAATTGGTCATGATCTAAATGTTATCCTTCTCGAATGACAAGCAAATACATGTTTGGCAGGAGATAGAAAATACTCAAGAAAAATACTTGGAGGTTAAGGATGTGCTACCTGTATGACTTTTTTGATGCTGCTGGGGATTTATCTGCCATTTGTTAATCTGTTTTCTCATTCTTATAACTTTTGTAACTCTGATTTTATGTTTGATTCTGTGTTTCACTTTGTGTAAAGTTGTTTTGAAACAGTAGTTTATAAATCTTCTAAATAAACAACATGAACATGACTTGTCCAACTACTGATCACATAATTCTGTTGTTTTTCAAAGATACAGTTGAGCTCCTGTTTGGGCTCTGGTTTTAGTTTTTAATAATGGTTTTCTCCATTAATTTTTAAATGAAACATTTTTGAAGATCTTTATAGTAAGCATTTTGCTGGAAGTTTCATTTCTCTACAGAAACATTGGTTTTCTTCCAATATTGGTTCTTTTGCCTTCCTTGTACTGAGAGAGGCATTTTAGAGACTGAAAAGTGAGCATGTGAAATATTAGCTGTTTTTCTGATGTTGGTTTGGGCTTCCTCTTGTGTATAATCAAATTGTTTGTTTAAATGGAAAAATGACAAATTTTCATTATTGAATTTCTTATTTCAGTATCTCATATTTTGCCAGTTTTCCACTCATCTTCATAGGACATAGGTTGGTCAATCCTTGAATTAGAATTAAGAGTAATACTTCACTAGTTTATTTCAGTCATATCAAAATTAGCATAGAGAGCAGACAAATATACTTAGATTATATATAATGTCCAGAGTATTTGTTTTAACACAATCTCCTGTGATAATTAGCAGCATAATTTTCACTGAATTATTTTCATGGAGAACCTTGCTTCGCTTGTTTCCACATCTACACTTTATTGAAAAGCAGTAAATAAATTATCTTAATTTAACAAAGTGGTTGACTCAGTAAAAAGAAGACATGGTTTTCTGTCCCAGAGGGCTCAATTTTTAAAACAAAAAAAGATACGCAAGTGACACCAGCATGAAGTTACTAGAAAAGATGCTGTGCACAGATGAATAGTTGATTTTCCCCCTGCTAAGTATTATTATTCATTATTATGAAGAATATATAGTGCTTTCCAATGAGAGTAGTTCACAAAGCCATTTGCAGAGTAAAATAAACTAAGACATTGTTCCCTGTCCCCAAAGGGCACATGGTCTTTAAAAAAAAATACAGACGAGCCACCAGCAACAGGCACTGGAAAAGGCACCGTACTAGGCAAAGAGGGACAGTTGCTCTACCCCTGCCTAATATAAGATAATGCCTCTTTAAGGTACCTAGTTGCCTAGTTAGCAGGAGTGAAAACTAGCACTAAAAATGACTTTTAGCACAGATAGCAGGACAACAATCCTATACTAGAATTTTTGGGGGGAGTTCTTAGCCCTTTTCCATGGAACAAAGTTAGTCCATTGCCCCAATCAACATTGTGCCAATTAACTACTCCTGGTATTAGCTGTGTGCCAACTGGATGCCTTTTCTCATTCACAGCTACATGAAGCTGCAGCCCTTCTTGGATGGTTGCCATATGTTCCTGGAGTGCTTTTGCTTTCGGTGCTGATTTGAACAAGCCAAAGTATGTTCATCAAGACTGGCTTGGCTCAGCTCCATTTTTTGTGGGCGTTGCTGACACGGACTGAATTTGTGCTGAAAGTATCACTTGGGAATACTTTCAAGGATTATGGCCCAGCCTTTTCAAACAAAGTCTGGAGTTGTAGGATTTAGAGAGAGACAAAATTGTAACTGTGGAACGCATTTCAGTGCCATAATTGTGTGTAAGCGTTTGTGTGGAACTGCCTTAAATGACATCATCATCTACATTAATTTTAGAGAGTCTTGTCTGCCTCATGTGACTTCTGACCCCAGTCACTTAAACTATTCTCTTTGGAAACCCTTAAGCTCTTTTTCTGAAAAGCAGGAATTAAATTGATGCCATGAAAAAATATGATCCCCACAATAACAAACCGTAAAGTACTGTTTTTGGATGTTGAATAATCTCCTGGATGGGATGGTTTGGGACTGTTACATGTCCCAGACCAGTTCAGGAATTGTATTCTCCTGGCCAATTTTATAATACGTATGATCAGTAATTTCTGCTCTCAAGTGCATAGCAACTTATTTTCTTGGATAATAACACACATGTGTGGCTGCCTTGGAGTATCACATTTTGGTATACATTTTATCAGGTTTGCTTTTTTTGTGACCCATGCACTAAGCAATCACACTTTGGTTTTTCAATTGATCCTTGCAATTAAAAAATATTTTGTATGATAATCTGGTTCTTAAAAATAAGTTCACTGATCTTCTGTGTGACTTCTGTGCAGTCGCACATAGTGGTATTCTGCACATATGCAGTGCTGACCTTGGAAGCTTCCAGAGTGTTGTTGAGTATTATTCTCCTGGGCTCTAATGGATGGGAGAACCCTGAGAGTACTGTGTGTCTCAAGTACAGGTAGAAAACCCAGCAGAGAAGAGAAAATTCTGTTTCAGATATGATGGTGGGGTGGGGTGGCAGGCAGTGCATGTGCATGATTTCTAAAGATGCACTGAAAGTCTGCATGTGACTGAAGAAGCACTTTTGTCTCTGTTAGTGAATATGACTTTCCTTAGCTGGTGAAACATTTCACTTAAGTTGTCCGACATCAGAATCATAGAAATTAGGAGGTCCTTGAGCACCACAGATCATATTAATTTCTCCTTGTCTGTGTAAACCAGGCTCCAAGCTTTTGAATTTTCGGTTGTGAGTAATCCTTTCCTTTTTGCAGAATGAGCAAAATGTTTTTACTGTTTACCTAAAGTGCCCCAACTCCTTCAAAGGCAGATAGCAGTGAGGTGAAAGGGCAACTCGATGATCTCTCTGCATCCAGTTTCGTGTGTAAAGTAACTGTGTGCATGTTAAACAGCCTAAATATTCCTCTTTTTTTTTTTTTTTTCAAAAACACACACAGTAAACATTTGACATGTGAATCCTTTACCCAGGGCTACGTGTTTTCTGTACTGAGACAATTTGGATTCTGCACTAAGCAAAGATAAGCTCCACAACCTGTGTTGATGGGTACAAATGGAGAAAAATGTATTTTGCATGATTCAGAGTTTACTAGCGATGAAGAGGGGAAGAGAACCACAGAGAGCACTGACCCCTCTTCTCTAGTTCTGAAAATTTTAGTTAGTTCCTCCTTTGACTCAGGGCTGGCCCATCCATGAAGCCAACTGAAACTGTTGCAGGGAGCACCTATTTGCATCCAGCTACCTGCCTTCACTTATCCTCCTCTCTCCACTCCCTGGATTGAAAAAAGGAAGAAGTGTTGGGGGAAAATGGAAGTGTTGAGGAGAGGTGAGTGGTGGGCTAGAGTGTCAGAGGAGCAGAGGTGGGCACAATCTCCAGATAAGGGGAGCAGAATCTAGCACCAAGAGGCCTTTGGCTCATCCTGCTCTTGAGATTTCAGTAGATATTGCCTACACACTTTGAAGATCTTCACATCCATAGTGCAAAAAAATTGCTTATCAAAAAGTAGAGATTCTTGAGAAGCTAAATTCTACACCAAGTATTCTTTTTCATGTTTTTATACCACCTGTCACCCAAGGATCTTGGGTTGGTGTACATGGTTCATCCCCTCCTTTTGTCCTCACAACAACCCTGTAAGATAGGTGAGGTTGAGAGATTGTGACTGGCCCACAGTTACGCAGGCAGTTTCATGACTTAGTGGGTATTTGTACCTGGATCTTCCAGGTCTAAGTCCAGCACCCAAACTGCTACATCCTGGCTCTCAGTAACCACACTGCGCACTTTTCTGTGTTCCTGTGAAATTGCAGCATATACACAGGTCTTCCTCTTCTTTTCTTGTATGTTTTGCAATGCCTTTCTCCCCTAGAAAGGTAAAATCAGGTGTGGTATCAAAAGAAGGATCAGTTTGGGGGCATTTTAGGAATAGCAACCTGGGTCGAAGACATTTTTTTGTTTTTACATTTGAAGCCTTTTTTTTCCTTTTTTTTGGGGGGGGGGGATGAAAGTGTCTTAAAATATTTTTTGTAAACGGAACTTTTAAATGACCAGGTAGTTTTCTCATTAGAAAATTAATAATTTTCTTAAGCTGTCTTCTGGTCAAAAGCATAAACAGCAAAGTCAGTGGACTCCCTTTGGTGTTTATAACATCCAGTGTGAGATCAAAGCCGAGCCAAAGATTTTTCAGGGAGTTTGAGTAGCTGCATGTTTCATGAGGTAGATCACTTGGGCAATAATGCACATTTCTGAGCACAGCCAGTACTTTTTCCAGCTGCTTTACAGTGATATCTTGAAGCTTAAAATGTAATCTGTACGGGTAAACCACAAAAGCCACTCTATATTAAAGCAGGCCCAGATAGTAAATCACAACTGAACAGCTGGCCTCAGTACTATAAAGTAATGAACTTATTTATTAAAAAATCTAAACAGGAGAATTGTATTAAAAAGTAAGGTGTAATTTCTAGTCCAGTGGATGTAGTTTAAAAATAAAATCTGGAAGTGTTCTAGATTAAGGGTCAAATTTATGAACATCTGGTCCTGGCTGTTTCTGTGTGATACTTGCACTTTTTACAATAAAAGTGTGAAACATGTTTCTCTCCTTCTGCCATATTAATCATGCTTCTCTGCAGTTCATAAACCTCTTAGTCGACCTTACACGAGTGGGTTTTTCCCTCTTTACACACTTGTTAAAATAATTACTCCATTATTTGCCATAAAGCAAGTGTTATCGTAGCATCAGGGGTGGGGTGGGGGGTGGTATACTTACATCAGAAAGTTGACACATTGAGTCATGTCTGAGCTTTGAATGTGGTTAGGTTTTTTATGGTTTCAGAATGGCATCAGTACTGGAATAACAGTGGAGACTGGCTATTGATGGGAGTGATTATGTGTTACATCTTTAGATAATTGCTGAAAAGTTGTGTATAGCACTGGCAACAGAATGCGGTTTCCTGAGACTGACTCTTCCTTTAAAAGGTTTCTAGCCCTTATGGAGATCTACTTGACACTGTGCGGGTAGAGATATGGGAGAAAACAGTGATACTGAAATAAAAACATATAACACTGCTTTCTGCATGTAATATTCTTTTCTTTAAAAAAAATTACAGATCCAAGTTTTATATATGCAATTAAGTGTGCCTAATTACCCATTATAATTACTCAGTTACGTAAAGCCATGCACCATACTGATTAATGTAGCAAATTGTTAAGTGACCCCATATCTTTTCAACAGTTCAATTCAATTCCGCAGTTTGATAGCACAGAAAGAATAGCAAAGCAAGAGGGGTATATCTGCAAGAGGCCTGCCATCTGGATCTCTAGGGGGCCCTGTCTTGCACTTTGGGAACTGTGGCTTAAAATAAAACCAAAAAACACACTTAGGCTGCAATCCTAACCTCACTTTCCTGGGAGTAAGTCCCATTGAACACAATAGGACTTACTTCTGAGTAGACATGGTTATGATTGTGACCTTACACTCCTGTGATAGAATGGCCTCTGTATTTATCCCTCAATTGCCGCATATCACACAAGTTGTTCTTATGGTTGTTGACCACAGGTCTAACACTTTCTGACAGTGAAATATAAGAGTAGCTGAGAAGTAAAAATGGGAGACTGGTTTCCTAGGAAATGACAGGTATTTATTTAATAAATTTCTATCCCACCCTTTCTCCAAGTTGAAGCTGATTTTGGCTTAAGCGGCTTCAGGTACATTGGAACCAGGTTATGTTTCTTCAGTACATCAACTCTGCAAAAAAAAAAAATACTGAATCAACATTCTAAATATTTTGAAGATGAACTCAGGCATCTGAAAACTATGCTGATAAAGCACTGTGATAATGAAGCTCTGGGAAAGGTCAGTCTAAATCAGTGATTTTGAACTTTTTCTGTCTCATGGCACACTGACAAGATACTAAAATTGTCAAGGCACACCATCGGTTTTTTGTCAATTGATAAGGCTCACCATGCTGTTGGGGGAGGGGGCTCATATCCCTCACTGGCCCTATTAATAAATGATCCTCCCCCAACCCCTGCAGTGCACCAGTGTGCCACAGCACAGTGATTGAAAATGGCTGGTCTAAATGTTGTGAACCACAGCTGATGCCTTTATGTCTTAAGATCTCTTGTGGAAGCCAATTTGAACCATTTATTGTGGTGTTGGAGTGCTTATATCTGCTTCTCACAGTGAGGGGGCAGCCCCAATTGTGCCTGTGGTTGGCATGGTGAACCTTCTGGGAAGATTTTGAAATGACTCTGAACCGCACTTTATGAGCTGCCAACCATTTACTACCTCAAATTGAAGACCGTGCCCTTAACAACTACTCAGTTTTCTGGAGGAAAAATCCATTATGGGGTACAAGTCATGATGTGTATGCGCAACCTCCTGATTTTAGAAATGAGTTATGTCAGAATGCCAGATGCAAGGGAGGGCACCAGGATGAGGTCTCTTGTTATCTGGTGTGCTCCCTGGGGCATTTGGTGGGCCGCTGTGAGATACAGGAAGCTGAACTAGATGGGCCTATGGCCTGATCCAGTGGGGCTGTTCTTATGTTCTTATGTTCAATGGCTTGCAATGAATTGCAATGGCTTAGCAATGAGTTAATCACTGGTTCTCAAACTTTTAGCAGCAGGACCCACTTTTTAGAGTGTCAGGACACACCCAAAGTGATGTCATGACCAGAAGTGACATCATCAAGCAGGAAAATTTTTAACTATCCTAGGCTGTAATCCAACCCACCCAGGAATAAGTCCCATGTACTATCATTGTTAAAAGCATATACATAGTAGCCTGTTACAAGTACAGATCTGTAACATTTCCCCAAATGCAGTCACATACCATGGTAGCATCAAGTCTAATGTATTAAAAATAAAATACACATTGAAATTAATGGGGACCCACCTGAAATTGGCTCATGACCCACCTAGCAGGTCCTGACCCACAGTTCTAGAGAGTCTAGAGAGTCTGGTCTAGAGAGTGTATGAAAGCATTTAAAGGGGGCAAGAAAACATTCTGCTTCAGCTACAGTTTTTGCACATTTTGATTGCCCTATTCCTATAGCACTTCATATGTGCTCCACTTTGTTGTTGAAAATTATGCATAAATCAGAAGGGAAGCCTTGAGCATTATTTATGGTGTATGGAAATTTTATACCTATCTACATGATAAGAAATTTTGATTTATTGACTAATCAGGATCCAATACAGCATTTTTAAAAAACTAAAACAGCGTTGTTCTTTTGGTAGCAGCTCATATTACTGTCAGCATATTTTTATACTGTTCAGTACCCAAACATAACTTTACCCATTAATGCTGATGGGCTCTTATGTCTCCTTTAACCACCAGCCTCGCAGTATGAAGGATACTTCAGATGAAATTTGTTACTTTCATTTAGTGGACAAGCTGCCTGTCACTTTTCTCTCAGAATTATTTAGTTTGAGTCCCTGGGTTGAAGAAGTCTTAGGCAATTGGATGTGATGTTGGTCATTTCACACGGTTGGTTTGGTTATAGAACTGTGGTTCCCAAAGTTCGCCTTAGGAAGAGGGAACCAATTAAGTCTTTGTGGGGGCAGGGGGATTGCAGCAATGCGATCCTCAGGATCGCACTGTTGCCAGGGAAGGGGGGTGTTTCTGACATGCCTGAAGTCAGCACCGGCCTCCAGGGATGTGGGGAACTCCGTGGACACCTCTGCAGGGCTCCTCTAACCTCGAAAATAATAAAAATCTGGTTTCGTGTTCAGAAACACAAAGTGGCTTCTGATTGCACTCATTATTTTTGAGGCTTGGGGAGCCCTGCAGAGGCATCTGCGGTACTCCCCCTACATACACACACCAGAGGCTGGCACTGGCTTCAGGTAAGCCAGAACCCCCCCGGCAGCAGTGTGATCCTGGAGATCACGTTGCTGCAATGCCCCTGTCCCTTAAGGGACCAGAGCAGAGTGCTTCCCTAGCTGGTGGGTCATGACTCACCAGTTTGGAAACCACTGCTATAGAATATGGTCTGCTTTAATCAGGTCAGTTTGTTTAATAAGGCAAAGCATGTTTACTGCTCAGTAAATCTGTTCCTAAGAAAACATGTATAAGGTCAGGATGGCATATCATATTTTTGGTATCATAAGCATTACATGTATTATTTGAGCTGCTGTTTGTGAATCTGTGAAGAGTACAACCTGGGATTTAGGAAAACGTGAAAAGAACGTTGCTTTGAAAAGGTAACAAATATTTGCACAAGGCGAACTTTCCATTAATTAAAACAAAACAGCTGTTTAAGGCACCCACTTAATTTTTGTGGAACTGTTTTATGTGTTTTTACCTCACTTTTTTCTCTGGACTTCTCTCCATTGGCACCGGCACAGCTGCATCACCCGTTGCCATTCCCCTTTTAACCTCTACTTTTAATTAAGAAAACCTTAAATCAAATGCTTTTTAAAGCTTCTAGCTTAGCGTTGGGAAAATAAAACTTCACATCCAACCCAGAGGTAGGTGAACAGCTGCTTAAGAACCACTAGCAAAATATGCTTATAAATAAAGGGAAGATTTTTTTTTAAAAAGTGAAATTTCCACCTAACCTTGCCTATCTAAAGCTCCTTGACTTTGGTCTGTTGCTCTTTAACGTTTTGAAGCAAGCGTTCATGTAATAGGAATATCAGGACTGTCTTTATTGCTTTATTGTCCACCGTTTGGGAGTGAAGCAATAAGAGGCCAGTACCAAAAAGACATGGTTGGAGAAAGAATTTGAAGCTCTTCTACCATTGCTTTGAGAAAAATCTTTAAATGTAAGGAAAGGTCATAGATCTCTTTATTGAAAATCTTTAAGGCAGCTCTACTCTACTAGATCAATCTGTTTCCACATTTTTTGGATTTACTTTATCAAGACCTGGTTCTTTTGCTGGTATTTGCTCTTAAATCTAGGGAAGTCTCTTTGAAAAGGAAAGAATCAAGAAAGTAGAAGGGCCAAAAACCACTGAATGGAATTGTAAATTTGATGGAGACCTGTGTGCCCATTAGACAACAGCCAAGTGTTGATGGATGGGTCCACTTTTGACGTAGAGTGTAAGTGGGGGTATCCTTCCCCTGCTTATTGCTTTTCCTCTGCAACTCTCATGTGTTCTCCCCTTCTGTGGGTCAGTGGTGATCCTGGCCCCTGTGTTCCCAGAGCCAGAACTGTAGAATGCCATCGCCCCACCAAGTAAATGCCACTCCCCACCATCACATCCAGGGGCCTTTTGGGGGCTGGAGGAGTCTGTATGTGGCTTCTAAGGCCTTCAGAAGGCCTTCTACCATCACTTCTGGAAGGGATGCTTTAAGGCCCTCAGAAGGCCTCTGAACGGGGTGGCCAGGGTGAAGAAGGCGGCAAGCAGTGTGTGGATAGCAGTGGCGCCCCCATAGGTGTGGTGCCCTGGGGCATTTTCCCCCTTGATCTTCCCTAGGTATGCCAGTGCTGTGATTTCAAATGTGTTTGCAGAGTGATGTGTAGGGAAGGATTACGCATCCCCTCTGCCCTTTGTTTCTCCACTTCAAATTTGGCTCTGACACTACTTTGGTGTAGCTGCTGTGGCGTGAGCCCACATTTCCAGACTCCACATGCTGCTGAGCATGTAGGTCTTGCCACAGTGTCTATATTCACGGCTATTCTATGTCCTATGAAATTTGGCTGCAATTGTGGAATTGGAATTGTGTTGCTGAAGCCTATGTATATTTAACCAGCTGTTGGATATGCAGTAGATTTCACTACTAATTCACAGGTCCATGTATCCAACAGTGGACTACATGCATGCAACTTCACATAAAGCTTTCTGCATGTTTACCCACCAAACAGTTGGGGCAGGGGGAGAAGGTACAAGTTTGAGAGGTTATTCACCACAATGGTTTATTGACCATTTTCATGACATTTTTAATCTGCAGTTTGGTGATGGGCTGTAACATGAATTATCACATGCGGTTACAATTTGGCCAGGATTTCTTATCTTGAAAATGGTGTATCTTACCATATTTCTCCTTTGAAGTAGAATAGACCAAGGCATCTTAAACCATTTCTAAAACATGCAAAAAAAAAAAAAATCCAGTAACTTGGCATGAAAATTTTAAAGATGTAATTATGCCCTGTGAGTAATATGTTTGCTGGCCTTTGCCATCAAAACATCCCCAAGAGAGATGCAGAGCAGGGGAAAAAATCTCAGCCGTCCACATCTTTATTGCCTCTGCTGGAGATGGTGCTCAAATGAGCTGTGGAATGTTCATCGAGCTGAGTTGCATTGCCACTCTTGGAAGTATGTAATTGAGGACAGAGAAAGAAAACGCCATAGGTGACAAGGCATTCAGATGTTTTATGGCTGTGTTAAATCTATAGGTATCAGTAGAAACTATAGCTATCAATAGAAACTACTCAGAAACTTACTGCAGCTGCATTCCTCCAGTACTATTTCAGAGCAACACTTGGGTGTAGCTTAATTTTTTTTGCCTTGTGGAAGTCTTGCACTGCCACCCTAGAGCAGTGGCGTAGCTAGAGGGGCGCAAAACGGTAAGTACTGCGCTGTGCTGTGTAAGCAGCACTTCCCACTCACCATGGGAACCATTTTGGGCAGCAACGGCAATGCGCAGGCGCTCATCGAACCAGATGGCATCTTCTGTGCATTGCCATTGTTGCCGGCTCTGCTGGTGAGTAGGAAAAGCCATTTACATGGCGTGTTGCGGTGCCTGCAGTACTTTCCGCCCTGCCTTCCATAGCTTTGCCACTGCCCTAGACCAAGGCAGTGCTGAACAGTAAATATTTGGTCATTTGCCCTTTCCTATTCTTTGACCACTGCTCCAACTGGACATCCATTTTTTTTTTAAGCTGCCCGTTCGTTATGAATTTTTTTCCCCCCATTTAGTATCTGAAAACTAGAATTATTTTCTTCTCTGGAATTATTTTCAGATGCCTGCCTGGGGCAGCATGAGTGCTGGTGCATGACAAAAAGTACACATACAAACGTGCAATCAAACTAGCTTTGTCTGTCTTCGCCTAATAACTCTCTGTCATGTTATCTATCTGAGCAGGGGTGTAAACAGTTTATTTTGTGTTTGAAATAACTTCCTGGAGGTTGTTAATGTACCTCATAGTTTGGCTGACATGAGGATAACCAGGTCATCACTCTAGATGCTTTCCTGATAACCTAAAAATTATGATGTATATCTGTTCTGGAACTGTACTTTTTTCTGATTTTTATTTTCCTTACTCCAGATTAGCATATCTAGGTGTTGGTGGTTTGTTTTTTTTTAAATTATGATTTCACTGAAAATATATGATTTTAATAAGAAGAAACATTGCAGGTAGTAGTAGTAGTTGGCAACCTTCAGTCTCAAAAGGCTCTGGTATCGCACTCTGAATGGTGGTTCTGGAACAGCGTTTAGTGTGGCTGAAAAGTCCGTTTTGGGAGTGACAATCTCTTTCACACTGGGAGCAAGTGCAGTCTGTCCCTGGTCTGTCTCCCTGGCTATGGGCCTTCATCCTTTGCCTCTTTGCCTCAGACTGTTGGCCAAGTGTCTCTTCAAACTGGGAAAGGCCATGCTGCACAGCCTGCCTCCAAGCGGGCTGCTCAGAGGCCAGGGTTTCCCACCTCTTGAGGTCCACTCCTAAGGCCTTCAGATCCCTCTTGCAGACATCCTGTATCGCAGCTGTGGTCTACCTGTAGGGCGCTTTCCTTGCACAAGTTCTCCATAGAGGAGATCCTTTGGAATCTGGCCATCATACATTCTCACGACATGACTGAGCCAACGCAGGCGTCTCTGTTTCAGCAGTGCATACATGCTAGGGATTCCAGATCATTCCAGGACTGTGTTGTTTGGAACTTTGTCCTGCCAGGTGATGCCGAGGATGCGTCGGAGGCAGCATATATGGAAAGCGTTCAGTTTCCTCTCCTGTTGTGAGCGAAGAGTCCATGACTTGCTGCAATACAGAAGTGTATTCAGGACGCAAGCTCTGTAGACTTGGATCTTGGTATGTTCTGTCAACTTCTTGTTGGACCAGACTCTGTGAGTCTGGAAAACGTGGTAGCTGCTTTACCGATGCGTCTGTTTAGCTTGGTATCGAGAGAAAGAGTGTCGGAGATTGTTGAGCCAAGGTACACAAAGTCATGGACAACCTCCAGTTCATGCGCAGAGATTGTAATGCAGGGAGATGAGTCCACATCCTGAACCATGACCTGTGTTTTCTTAAGGCTGATCGTCAGTCCAAAATCTTGCTAAAACGGATCATGAGCTGCTGGAGATCTTTGGCAGAGTGGGCAGTGACAGCTGCATCGTCGGCAAAGAGGAAGTCACGCAGACATTTCAGGTGGACTTTGGACTTTGCTCTTAGTCTGGAGAGGTTGAAGAGCTTTCCGTCTGAACTGGTCCAGAGACAGATGCCTTCTGTTGCAGTTCCAAAGGCATGCTTCAGCAGGACAGCGAAGAAAATCCCAAACAAGGTTGGCACAAGAACACGCCCTGTTTCACTCCGCTTCGAATGTCAAAGGGGTCTGATGTGGAGCCATCAAAGACAACAGTGCCCTTTGTGTCCTCGTGGAAAGACCTGATGATGCTGAGGAGCCTGGGTGGACATCCGATCTTGGGGAGAATCTTGAAGAGGCCGTCCCTACTGACCAGGTCGAAAGCCTTCATGAGATCTGTGAAGGCTATAAAGAGTGGCTGTCGTTGCACCCTACATTTCTCCTGCAGTTGTCTAAGGGAGAATACCATATCAGTGGTGGACCTGTTGGCTCAGAATCCGCACTGCGATTCTGGATAAATGCTCTCTGCAAGTACCTGGAGCCTCTTTAGTGCAACTTGGGCAAACAGCTTTCCTACAACGCTAAGGAGAGAGATGCCGCTTTAGTTGTTGCAGTCACCCCTGTCGCCTTTGTTCTTGTACAGCGTGATGATGTTTGCATCCCTTATGTCCCGAGGTACTCCACCTTCTCTCCAGCAGAGACAGAGGATTTCATGCAGCTCAGTGACGATCACTTTGCAGCACTTTTGCAGGCAGTAATGTATACATTAAAGGACAAAATAATTCATTTTGAATTTTAATACTTTGCATTTTGTTGTGTTGTGAAAGTACATTATAATTTGCAAACATAGTTGTGAGGGAAACTGTGCATCTCTGTCAGTTCTAGCACCTACCAGGTTGCAGCTGGTATTGGGATTTGAGCAAGGTGTAAAGTCAAGGTGCGACAGAGGTGATGTTGATCTAAACAGGGAAGTCGCACAGACCATAAGGTAAGCTAAGTTGGGAGCTTCTGCTGACTGTTCTGGCCAATTGTTTCTAAGGACCATACCAAATGTACACCTTTCACTCAGTAATGGAATTTCAGTGGAATAAGTGCACGTTCAAAAGCACAACTCACATGAGTTTCTTTATCTTGTGCGTTTTGTGCCATGGAATTTCCAAGTCTTTTTTTTTTTTTTTTTGGTCACTTTGTCTTCCTAATGTTTGAGTTTGGATTTTCCCATGGGGGTTTTGAACGTGTGGCTGCAGCACCCATGTGGCTCTCCATGACTGAGTTTGGTAGGTGAGACAGCATCCTAGACCATCCTCCCGGGGAGCCCCTCTTTGCCACAGCCCCTACTCTTGTTGGTTCTGGCTTTAAAGACAGCTGTCTCTGCCCCCTCACTTGTGGCAAGTAGGAGAGAAAGAGATGAAAGTGAACTGCATTATCTGACAGCTTTGGTCTTTGCCAAAAGGTGAAGACCTTTTGCTTTGGATTGAGATGGAGGGAAGGGATATTTCTGTGGCTAAAGTCACTCCTCTCAGCAAAGGGGCACTTCCTTCCATCGAAGGAGTCCTTCATGGACCTAAAAGGAACTCAGGGCGTTTATTAACATTTGGCAGGAAAACATGACTCTCAGCAAAATTTACCAAAATGTGGAGCAGTGCCGATACATTTCGGAGAAGCTGAAGGACGTGAGTGACTGTCAGGACCTAGAAGAAAGTCAAGGAATTTTGGAGGACCTGCAAGCTAGTCAACAGTCATTCTGGGCACTTCAGGAAAACCATTTCCTTCATTGACATTCTGGACTAGGTCCTCTGTGTTGACTGTAGGGTGGTTGTTTCCTGCCTCCACAACTCAGGAATGATGTAGCGGAGGAGCTATGCCACTCCGCTGAAGGACTCAAAAAGAGATGAGGAAGACCACTTTGTACTTGACCTGCTGCCTGTTGAACTAGGCAAGTCTGTTTCACTGCTGCCAAGACTGTCCATGAATTCTGCAATGCCATGGGTAACATATTCAGCCCACCACTCTTTAATGAGGCTTCCAAACAAGCGCAGGAGGATACAGGTGAATGCTCCCTGTCCCTGTGGAGAACTGTTTTGAGAAAAGGAGGGAGGGCAGTGGAGGAGTGGGGATAGGTATGGGGGAAATCCTTTTGGTTATTTGGCAAGCACCATCCAAACAGCTTTGTTCTGTGTGGGGTTGGGTTGGGTTGGCAAGAGCGGGGAGAGCTGTGGAGGGGAATGCTGGCACTGGTTGCAGCAACAATATGGCAGGGATAGCATGATTAACTACTCAGAACCATTCTCTCCTTTGCAGAAGTTGAGCAGTGAAGGCCCCAGATGACAGCAGTGGAGAGGATGTGGCATCTGAGAAATTGGCAGAAGTGGCAACAGCTGGAGTTCTCCCAGGAACTCTTGAAGGCAGACTGGAAGATGAGTGAGATGCTCACAGAATGCTTGGACTGTCTCCATGACAGGAACCCTGATGTAATTGGAGAGGACAGCAGTTGGTCAGGAGCAGGCCCTCAACAACATGACCCTGTAGTTCCTTGCTCTGGCTGGAGTTACGTGGTGATACACCAGTTCCTGCCTGAAGTCATTTGGTTCCCAGGTTCAGAATTTGTGGTGGGCTTGAGTTCTGAGGAACTTGTAATTTGCATGATACAGATGCATGCCACCAATGAAATAGTTGAGCTGAAGATAACCTTTTCCAGAGTAATAGTACATCAGTATGGATCATCTTACAGCTCCTCTTTTGAAATTATTTCTACTCTTCAAGCACTCTGTCTCTAGTTTCTAGTCATCTGGGTCGTGTGGGAATTCATTATAATTCAAAGCAAACAACTTTCTTTATGCATCGCAAGTGATTACTTGGTGCATAGGCACATAAGAATTAATGAAAGCATTTAAAGTTTTTTCATGGTTGCCTCTTGTTCCTTCCATCCCACACAATTTTAAGAACTTGATTCATCAAATCAAAACATTTCCATCTGATAAATCTCAAGGTGGCTAACATCTGCTAATGAAACAGAACACAGCCAACAATGAGCAAAACTTGAACAGTCTACATCAGTAAAAACAGATAAATGTTCCCACCATAAATACCATCTTTAAAAGCCCTTTGCTGCTTGTTGAAATTTGAGTAAAGAGACAGATTGGTGAGGGAGGGGGTCTTTAGCGAGAGTGTTCCACAGTTTAAGTGTCACAGAAAGAAAAACCTTGTTTCGTGTGTATTTCAGACAATTAGCAGGGTTTCAGGAGGCAGTCCTTAAGTTATCCTGCTCTTAGACAGCTTGGGACTTCAAGGTTAATACCAATACTTTAAAGCAGTTATTTTCAATCTTTTTCAACTCGCAGCACACTAGCAAGGCACTAAAATGGTCAAGGCACACCATCAGCTTTTTGACAATTGACAAGGCACACTGTGCTGTCAGTGGGGGCTCACATCCCCCAATGGTCCTATTGATGAATGACCCTCCCCCAAATTCCCGCAGCACACCTGGGGACCATCCACAGAACACCAGTGTGCCACGGCAGAGTGGTTAAAAATGGCTGCTTTAAAGGAAGTCTCACACCATTGAAGTCTCGATGGAACTCAGGGCCAGAGCAGCCACCAGAGCTCTTTTCAGGGTAAGGGAACTTTGTGTCCCTTACCCTGTGTAGTGTCTCCGCAGCCCCTATGGGTCTGCTTGAATCTGCATGAGCGGAATCGCTGTTGGATTTGAGTAGCCTTTGTTGGGGTTTCAGGCACAGGTGGGGAGGGGTGATAGAATCCAGTGCAGCCTCCGCTACTGTCCCTGCCCCCTCTGGCTTTGAACTGACCCATGGGTCCACCTTCTCCTGCTCAGAAAACTCCCTGCCAGCCTTCCCTCCCCCTCTCTCTGCCTAGAAATGCCTTCCCACTGCTCAGTGGGCTCCTTACCAGGGACTGCTTCTCCTGCTTATCCCACTGGTGCAGGGGCCTAGCAATGACTGGCACGTGTCTTACCTGCTGGCGCCTTCCCCCTCTTGACTGCCACAATGTGCCTTACTGCATGTTTGTGACAACTGTTGCTTGGGCTGAGGATCAGGCTGTCAATATCTTTGTGTAGACAAAATCTCTACATATAAGTTGCTCTGCACAGAACGGTGTCATGGTTGATTGAAAGCAGGTGCCTATGAAGTATGCATTTAAAAGAAATAAGTGATTCCAAACATACCTGCCCAGAAAGCAGCTCTCTGCTTTATGCTTTCATACCGTTTCCTAGCAAGAGTTCAGTCTAGATTTTATAGTGGCACTAAAGGGGTGGGGTTTTGGCAGTGTGAAGGTGATATAATTGTTCCTTTGGATTTCTGGTTTCTCAAACAACCATTCTGCCCATCTCACACACATTTACATAAACAAAAGGAATCCCAAACCATAGTATTAAATTTAAAGTTGCTGTACTTCTTTTGTTGGGTAAGTTTGCTTTCCCATCAGAACCACAGGTACATTTTTCTGTTGATTTACCGTGTTGCTGGATGCTTGCATTAAACCAGGCCTGCCCACTGTGTGACCCACCAAGCTGAATACAGCCCACTTGGTGGGTATTGTGGTCTGCCAGGTGTTTCACTCCTTCTTCACCCTGTCTTTGCAGTCCTACATGGGGAACAAAGACGAGGTGTATTGAGCACCTGCTGGGTGGCCATATAGCTCCTGGGCTGTGTTGAGCTTGGTGGGTCACAAGTTATATAGACTCGCATTCAGCAAATTGGTTGAGTTAAAATCTCCTTTGACACCATAGTATAGTAAACTAAGTTAAATAAAACATTTTTGCATGCTTTTTATAATGATCCAAGTGTATTTTTAGAAGACTAATATGTGTATAATTTTAAGCACATGTAAATCAGTTTAATAAATGTTGAGAGTATTTTACTTGTCAGATCGGTGTGGGCTAATCGTAATAGCTCATTATTTAAGCATTATGTAATTTTATAACTTGTATGAACAGCTGCAAATGCTTTGCAAAGAGATTATTTTTAGTTTTGCACAACATGTTTTAGAAAAAGTATATTCTTTTACAGATAGATTAATATATAAAGACTGCCCATGATGACATGCAAATATGACACTGTTTACTGACCAATTGCAGTTCTAAAGCTATCACCCAGTTTAAAAAGATCTTAGTGATTTATTCGGTAAATTTGCATGTATGCTAACTGGGACACCATGGCATGACTTAAAGTGGCAATGCTCTTATATTTAGCAATGAGAGAAAGACAGAGAAACTGTTTTTACCCCAGCATGTAGCATTTTTTGTCTAATGGCTGTTTGGTGGTAGTGACTACATATATTTTTTTTTAGATTGGGAATCCTTTTGGGACAGGAAACTATTTCTTTTCCTATGTAAATTGCTTTATTAGCCGTTTCTCCTCCTCCTCCTCCTCCTCCTCCTCCTCCTCCTCTTCTTCTTCTTCTTCTTGAAAAGCAGTGTACAGGCATCCCCCTATATCTGCAGATTCACTTATCCCTTGCCCCCCCTTGAGCCCATTACTTATCTGTCTTACATAAGAACATAAGAACATAAGAACAGCCCCACTGGATCAGGCCATAGGCCCATCTAGTCCAGCTTCCTGTATCTCACAGCGGCCCACCAAATGCCCCAGGGAGCACACCAGATAACAAGAGACCTCATCCTGGTGCTCTCCCCTACATCTGGCATTCTGACTTAACCCATTCCTAAAATCAGGAGGTTGCGCATACACATCATGGCTTGTACCCCATAATGGATTTTTCCTCCAGAAACTCGTCCAATCCCCTTTTAAAGGCGTCTAGGCTAGACGCCAGCACCACATCCTGTGGCAAGGAGTTCCACAGACCGACCACACGCTGAGTAAAGAAATATTTTCTTTTGTCTGTCCTAACCCGCCCAACACTCAATTTTAGTGGATGTCCCCTGGTTCTGGTATTATGTGAGAGTGTAAAGAGCATCTCCCTATCCACTCTGTCCATCCCCTGCATAATTTTGTATGTCTCAATCATGTCCCCCCTCAAGCGTCTCTTTTCTAGGCTGAAGAGGCCCAAACGCCGTAGCCTTTCCTCATAAGGAAGGTGCCCCAGCCCCGTAATCATCTTAGTCGCTCTCTTTTGCACCTTTTCCATTTCCACTATGTCTTTTTTAAGATGCGGCGACCAGAACTGGACACAATACTCCAGGTGTGGCCTTACCATCGATTTGTACAACGGCATTATAATACTAGCCGTTTTGTTCTCAATACCCTTCCTAATGATCTGTGATGACTGTGTGCAGTCTGTGTGCAGACTATGTGCAGACAGTCTGTGTGACTGTGTGCAGACTGTGATGGCTATGTGCAGAGTTGGCATCCTTCAGTCTTGGAAGACTATGGTATCACGCTCTGAATAGTGTTCTGGAACAGTGTCCTCTCCAGGGCACGAAGCCTGGGTAAAGTAGATATGGAGGATAGACTGTTACCCATGCAGCAAATCCCCCTTCTCCACATCACTGAAATGGTCCAATGGAAAGGCAGAAGCCAATAAGGTTGGTTCCAGCGGCGTCGCAGGAGTTGCCACAGCGTGACTGTATACAGCCGCGAACTGCCTCCTGGACTCCGGCTCTGGATTTTGCCTCGAGGTTGACTCCTGAAGCCTTTTCCATAACTGGATGTAGCCACAAGGCAGTGGAGGTTTGGGATCAGAGTTTTCCTTCTCTCAGATGAGCTGCCTTCCCAGGCTGACGAGTCCCATCTACCCGGTGGCTGTTTAGTTGCCTCTTACGACAAGTACAGCCAAACTGAGGGCCTATTCTTATCCCCAGCCCCCAGGGGTTTGGCTATGTGCAACCTCCTGATTTGAAAGGTAGGCTACCTCAGAATGCGAGATTCAAGGAAGGGCACCAAGATGCATGTCTCCTGTTGTCTGGTGTGCTTCCTGAGGCATCTGGTGGGCCACTAGGAGATACAGGAAGCAGGACTAGATGTGCTATTGGCCTTATCCAGCCGGACATTTCTTATGTTCTTACGAAACGAGAAATGTGAAAAGCAGTCAACTGGAACATTGGCTATTTTGGGAAATGGAAACAAGGCTGGAAAGTGTTCAAGTGATGGGAGTTGGGCATTGAATGCTGCTTGACACTGAACCCAGTTCTCGCAGCACCCTTTTAGACATTCGAGTGTACAGACATGTATGCAACTTGTATGTTTTGTATGATGGGAATACTGATGTGTGTATTGTTCTAAACAGGTTGTATGACTTCTACATATGGATGATCAATCCTAACACAGCCTTTGGCAGCTGTTACGTGCCTTAGGCAATAAAATTCAGAGGCTGGATTCCCAGTGCCTTACTGAGAAGCTGTTGTTTCTGACAGTGTATTCAGGAATAATGATATTCACTTTAAAAGTTTATGTAGATAGTCTTTCCAAATGTTTGAGGCAGCTATGAAGTAATAACATCTGTAATGATACTGAAATGGACCACTGGGAAAATATTCAGATTGAGAAATGATTTTGTTTATTAAATTTATATCATGCCTTTCTTCTTTGGAACTCTGGGCTGTGTGCTTGGGGTTGCTACATCATGTGCCTTTGTACCAATTCTGTGACTGAAAATTTTAAAGACTGTTGAAGACATAGTACCCCCGTCCCTTATGTATTTAGGCCCAAATCAGCAAGGTCTTTAGTGATGGCAAATAAAATGTAACCCCTCTTTGTTCATTTGTATTTGGTTTAAAGCCTGTTTTATTCAGTTTCTGTCTTGTAAAAGACATTCTTGTGTTCATCTAGGACAGTCAAGCAATGTATTTAATATCTTTTGTTCTGTGTAGATCAAAGAATCTAGGAACTTTCTTTCCTCTGTGGCTTACAAATGGACTTCCAAAAATACCAACTGGTGATACTACTGATTAATTGTGATAGAGTATGTTGAGCCAAGTGATGGCAAGTGTCCCAGATTGTGGTATCCAAGATAAGCAGATATAACAGAGTTGGAGATAGTTTGGTTCTAGCATGCTTTGTTTGCTTCAGGATTCTTGGGTGGCATGATATTTAAGTGGGAGAGTTAATAGGGACAGCTGTGCCAAAAACACTATATCCATGTATTCTACTGCTCTGAAAATATTTGAGTGTCATTGCCGCTTCACTTCTACATTTGTTCTGTATGCCAGGAAGTAGCTTTTGGGTGATCTCCAGAGACAGATTGTGGAAGACTGTTTTAGTGAGAAAACTGATGATACAGCTGATTCATTTGCCTAGCCCTTACTTACTTTTGGTCAGCCATAGTTGTCCCTAAGGACACTTGTTTCCATGTTATTGATTTCAGGGAGATGTTCATGTCCTCCAATTCATTTTTGCGGTCGTTTGATAATGTTTTTTTTGCTTTGATACAGTATTTGATCCTTACATATACATACACACATACATATATATGGTGTTGACTGGAGCATCGACCATGATGCAAATCCATCCTGGTAAGAATGGCTTTTTTTGCTAAGAGTAGTAAAATTCTGATTCATCTGCTATACGTATCATGAAGACTGTAATCTTACATAAGAACATAAGAACAGCCCCACTGGATCAGGCCATAGGCCCATCTAGTCCAACTTCCTGTATCTCGCAGCAGCCCACCAAATGCCTCAGGGAGCACACCAGACAACAAGAGACCTCATCCTGGTGCCCTCCCTTGCATCTGGCTTTCTGACATAGCCCATTTCTAAAATCAGGAGGTTGCACATACATATCATGGCTTGTAACCCGTAATGGATTTTTCCTCCAGAAACTTGTCCAATCCCCTTTTAAAGGAATCCAGGCCAGATGCCATCACCACATCCTGGGGCAAGGAGTTCCACAGACCAACCACACGCTGAGTAAAGAAATATTTTCTTTTGTCTGTTCTAACCCTCCCAACACTCAATTTGAGTGGATGTCCCCTGGTTCTGGTGTTATGTGAGAGTGTAAAGAGCATCTCTCTATCCACTCTGTCCATCCCCTGCATAATTTTGTATGTCTCAATCATGTCCCCCCTCAGGCGCCTCTTTTCTAGGCTGAAGAGGCCCAAACGCCATAGCCTTTCCTCATAAGTAAGGTGCCCCAGCCCAGTAATCATCTTAGTCGCTCTCTTTTGCACCTTTTCCATTTCCACTATGTCTTTTTTGAGATGTGGCGACCAGAACTGGACACAATACTCCAGGTGTGGCCTTACCATCGATTTGTACAACGGCATTATAATATTAGCTGTTTTGTTCTCAATACCTTTTCTAATGATCCCAAGCATAGAATTGGCCTTCTTCACTGCCGCCGCACATTGGGTCGACACTTTCATCGACCTGTCCACCACCACCCCAAGATCTCTCTCCTGATCTGTCACAGACAGCTCAGAACCCATCAGCCTATATCTTAAGTTTTGATTTTTTGCCCCAATGTGCATGACTTTACACTTACTGACATTGAAGCGCATCTGCCATTTTGCTGCCCGTTCTGCCAGTTTGGAGAGATCCTTCTGGAGCTCCTCACAATCACTTCTGGTCTTCACCACTTGGAAGAGTTTGGTGTCATCTGCAAACTTAGCAACCTCACTGCTTCAGAACACTTATCTGTAAGCAGACCTTTCTGAACTGTGAAACTTTACTTCTGAGTAAAATGATTTTAGTTTGGACAGTAATCTTAGGCTTTGCTTGCCTAGAGAAACTCTCAAGTGGCTCTCTGTTATTAATCTTTGGAATGGAGAAAGCGTCCACTGCAGATTTTGCTTCTTGATCTCTGGAATGGAGGAGAGGGGTTTGGCTGAGGTGTGTACCTTGTCTTAGGAATTCATTAGTAATTTTTTTTTCCATTTTCTCTGTGTGGTAAAGGTGAGGCCCAAGACCTTCTGCCTCCTGAGGTTGTGTGCCAAGTGCTGCCCCCCCTTACCTGTGATAATTCAGCTTCTGCTCCTCAGACACTTTAGCCCATTGCTCCACACTTTCCCCTTTTCCTTTTCCAATCCAGGAAGTAGGTGGAAGAGGATCAGTGGAGGTGGACAGAAGTGGATGCCCCCCACCAGTCTGCTGTCTGAAATGCCCACATCAGTTGGCCTCCTGGATGGGCTGACCTTTGATGAAGGGGATGGGAGGTTCTCTTATGTTTGAGTTTTCTCCCCAGAATGTTCTATCTGCTGAGTACCTCAGTTTAACATTCATTTTTAAAAATCCCACTGTTCTGTTTAGGAGGGGCAATATGATGGTGATAGAAAAATGAATCTCAAATCAATTTACAGCCTATCAGAAGATATCTTTGTGAGCACATATTATCTTCAAGTGTACAGGATTATAGATTATGGGCATGTGCAATGCCTAGCTGAAAAGTTCTTAGCTGATGTGCTTACCCAACTCCTTCCTATTTGAGAACGTTTCAGCTAACACATGCTTTTTCACGTTGTGCAAAAATCTTGTGAGTAGAAGCTAAGTTTTTAAACTCGCTAAAAATTGTTTCCACTATAGCCTGCAAGACCTGTCAGAGCATCTGTTGATAAAGAACCCTATTAGCTGCTTCATTTGGTTCTTTTTTCCCCAAACCCCTTCATCTTTCTTTTAAAAAGAAAGTTTACCAGCTTCAGTATTATGATATTCCTGTACAGTTAAGTATTGATATTACTAAGTTAATATTTAAGTCTCTTTGTTTTTAAAGGCAAAATGGCTAAAAGCCTCACACTAAGCAAGGAATGCTATATAAACGGACTGTAGGAATCGTGTTAGACCAAAGCTTTCTCAGACCAAGTCTCCAGAGCCTACAAATTAAAGACCTCCAGTATCATTTTTAAATAAAGCATTTTATGTGGCATTTTTTTCAGTTGATAATCAAATGACACTATTATGCAGACTTACTAGATTTGCAAATTTACAAGTTTTCACAAGTCAGCTGGGTCCCTTCCTCAGGAAATCATTTCACATTTTTTTCCTGTGTTGACATAAAGAGCCTGGCTGTCCTTAAATCTTTGTGAATGTATTTGCTTTATAATTTGACAGCATTGAATCAACACCCTTATAGGGACTGTAAAGTAATAAAAAGAGAAGCAGTTCAGTATAGCTTCCAGTTACTTTAGGATTAGGTTTGAAGAAACTGAAATGTGCACAATAAAAAGCATGCAAGATTTGAGCTCCATGTTGTACATTAAGGGCTTGGAGATTCAGTGAAACATGGTAGTGTTTAAAAATGTTTTTCTACCCCCAGCAGGCATATAATGGTATAGCATGAAAGTCGTAAGAATGTATTTGAATTTCTTGCTATCGTGTTCTGAAGTATGCATTTGTAAATATTAGGTTTTTCTATTTCTGCTAATAATTGTTAAGTTAAAGTAAAATAAGTGTTGGATTTGGACTAGGGAGGTCCATGTTCAAATTCCTGCTCAGCCATGAAGTTTAGTGGGCCAGCGTACTTTGGGCCTCTCTCTCTCTCCCTCAGCATATACTATCTGACCAGATTGTTAGGAAGAGCTATGTGTGCTGCCTGGTAGATGGCCAGGGTGGTATATAAGTGTGATAAATAATGGTTTGCTTTGACTAAAAGCCATTGTGTAAACTAAATATCATGCAAAAATTACAGTTAATTAGAAACATTTGTATTTTACCATTCAAGATTGCTTACAATAGTTAAAACAGCAAAGTTAAAAAAAAATTATAGAAGTAAAAACTTCCAGATTGGCATCAGCAATTTTCTGTGCATATTGGGAGAACATCTGCTCCCAAAAGCTCTCTAGAGAGGTAGATATTATAGTTCCTTTAAAAAGTCAACAGAGACAGGCCCTGATGAAACAGTTAATAGCCTATTTAAATATAATGATACAATATATTAAGGGGTTCCCCCCCAAAAAATTACACACATTCTAATGAGTTCCAATTCATCCATACTTCTTTAAAGAAAACCTGCAACACTCAAGAGCCTAAGGCAGTGCTTTCCAAACTTTTTTGACTGGTGGCTCCCTTGACCTAGTGAGCCATTGGCCGCGGCTCTCCATTAGGACTACAGTCTTATACAGGCGTGTACTGCTTAACAACCATCTGCTTAATGACGGACCACATATATGACCGTGGTCAAAGCACTGGTGCAGGTCTGAACCATTGACTGTCAACGGGCTTATGAAGGGGAAAGGGAAATTATTTCCTCATTGCCTTCTGAAGCCTTCCAGTCACCGCCACCACCATAGCATGCTGCACAGCAACCCATTTTGCTGAAGCTGCAGGCCGTGGCGGGGAAAAGCATAGAACTGGACTGTTACATTTCTTTTGAAAACGAATGTGGAAGAAAGCCTAGATGTACTCCTAAGCTTAGGCAGTATTTGGGGTCCTCCAATGCTGCCACTGGGTTCTAAGCAGTAACTGGGAGGAGGTTTCAAAGGAGTTTCAGGGTGTTAGTCCACAAAAGTTTGTGCTGAAATTAGTGTGTTAGTCTTTACAGTGTCACAGGACTTGGTTGATCTGTAGTGCTTGCATGTATTTTATAAAAGCAATTGAATAGCATTAAGACTTGAACGTACATAATAGGTGCTAGCTTCTTCCTATGGCGCACTCTAGATCTGGACAATGAGTGGCTGTAGTAGTTATCCAGTGGTGAATGCCAACAGGAGTCTTCCAATCGCTCTGTCATGAGAGATAGTCATTTCACACAGGCACATTATCACATGATAGCTGTTATACTGTTATCAAGAGAGCAATCAGGTTGTGTAGAGTAGCAACAGTAGTGGCATCAGAGGTTGATCAAAGGTCTGTGCCCATCAGTGGGTCCACCTGCTCAGGCCAGTCTCTGAATCCTTACCACAGGTGGTAGTGTCCACTGCTCCATCAAGGGACAAGTGGAGATGCGTGCACCATGGGGGGCCGAGAGTAGGCTTTTGCCTCAGGGCCTTAAGCCACCTTGCACCAGCACTGATTGACCATCATTTAATTTTTACCTGGTCTGTAGCACAGTGGTTTTCATTAAATAATTTGAGGCACTTAATTGTGCCTGACTTTTTGTGGATTGTGCCTATGTAGTCAGATGAAATTGGTGGGCTTTACTTCATGTGATATGTTTACGATTGGTTGTAAAATCCATGTAATTGGGTACAGAATTACAGTGGTGCTCTGCAGTCCAAAAAGTTCATGCGTTTCACTTGTCGAATGGTGGCTGGTTTTCTTTTGAAAAGGAAAACTGGCAATGGGAAAGCATTTAAATTTCCTTTCTCATAGAAGAAAACAGCAGGTCCCAGAAAGCAGGACCTCTGTATGGTGCCTTTGTTAAATTGTGTGTATTAGGGACTCCTAGCAGTCAATGGAACCCTACCTGCAATCTGCAAGGTTGTTTTATAAACCGGTTGCTTTTATTCCATTTAAGTATTTCCTAATTAATGATTCTTCATTTTAACCTATTATTTGTTTAAAAAAAAAATCTTTAAATCTCAGGAAAGATAGAAAGAGGCAACATTTGGTGTGCCCAAAGGCTGCCGTTTGCTTTGATTAGTAGCCCTTCCCCCACCAGATCATGTCACAAACTCCTCTTAAACATCCTCTTAGTAATCTGCTGTGTAGCAAGAGAGGGGGAGTGGCTGCTATTTTAAAAAAACACTTAGGTATGTGGTGTTGGATCCTCTCCATTACTATAAGGCAAAAGATTTAAAATGTTATGATACAAGGAAGTTTCCATATATTCCCACCCCTGCCCTAAGCTAATCAAATACCACCTCTAACATGTTAGGGGGTGTGATAGCAAGAAGCAGGACTTTTTCTGTTGCGGCACCATAGCTGTGGAATTCACTCCCTTAAGAATTGCCTCCTCCTTGGAGATAGTCTGATGGGGCCGGAAGATTTTTTTTTTTATATTTTTATTGGCATGTTGAGTGCAAATGGGATCTTGGGCTGGGTGAGCTGCCCTTACTTGTTCTTATACTGCTTTTTTTGGTGGTGTTTGTATTGCTGTTCCTTGGATGTTTTGTTTGGACCGTCTTGATTTAATAGTTTTATGCTGCTGCTTTAATTGTGATACGCAGCCATGGGGATTGAATTGGATGTGCTAGGGTCTGCATGCTTGTTGTTCTCCTTTTGAATTGTATTGGTTTAATTCAGTTAGATGGTTTGGAGTATTCTGGTGCTCCTATACCTTTGAAAATGCTTGCCAAAGCTGCAGGTGAAACATCAGACGGAGAGAGTTTTTATTGCACTGCGGCCATTAAGCCCAAACAGTTTTAATATTATTTCTTTACTAGTTTGTTAATTTTATTGTCATTGTATTTTTAAATGTGTCTGGTTTTATTGATTTGTATTGTATGTATTAGGAATTTTACTAGCTGCCTTGAACTTATGTGGAAAGGTGAGATACAAATTTTTTAAATAAAATAGTATAATGCAATAATCTTCAGCTTTTTCACTCCCAGGACCCAACTTTTAAAAGCTGCAACATAGGAGCCCCATTTAATTTTGCCTTTCATGTATAACATTTTTCTTCTCTCTTCAGGGTAGACTCTAATAGCAATATACTGTATAAGAAGTAGTTTTGGCAAGGATTGAAATTTAAATGTGGTTTAAGTTTGGGCTTCTACACAGTTACTGAAGATATGGGAGATCTGTTCTTTGCATCCTTCCTGTCTATGTTCCTCCTCTTGTTTTCACATTTCTTCTTTCTGGTCCTTCAACCCAAAAAAGTGAAAAGATGGTGATGTCTTTGGCATTGGGTTAGGGTGTGACCCACAGTTGTAACATCTAATATATAGTTTTAGAATGTTGCTAAGTAAGCATCATCACACTATTTTGTTCCTTTTTTTCCTGAATCATTTAACAGTTGATCTGGAGCATCTGCGGGCAGTAAAAGTTGATAAACATCTTCGATTTTGCCAGGAAAATCGTTTTAGCAGCCATTTTGTATCAGCCAAGACAGGTGATTCTGTAAGTAATATGAATATATCTTGGGTACCAAAAGCATTTTTTTAAATCTCCAGAGTGGAGTGCAGAGCTCTTTATCAGTTGGTATTTACCTTTGTTAAATTATATTTTCACAAGTGCTTAAAATATGATTTTCATAGGGGGAAAAATTAAGCATCTAATTCAGTGTTTCTCAAGCTGTGGGTTGGGACCCACTAGGTGGGTCCCATTTCAATATTTTATTTTTAATATAGTAGACTTGATGCTACCAAGGTATGTGACTGCATATGGGAAAATGTTACGGATCTGTACTTTTAACAGGCTACTCTATATGCTTTTAACAATGATAGTAAATGGAACTTATTCCTGGGTAAGTGTGGGTAGGACTGAGTCTAGGATTGTTAAAAATTTTCTTGCTCAATGATGTAACTTCCAGTCATGACATCACTTCCAGTGAGTCCTGACAGATTCTCATTCTAAAAAGTCGGTCCCGCTGCTAAAAGTTTGAGAACCACAGATCTAATTCATTAAAAAAAAAACTGTTCCTTTGTTCAGTGTATTTGGATTTTTGACTGGCAATTTTAAATTCCTCTTAGTAAAGATGCGTTAATTTCTAAAACAGACAAAGCTAATTAACAGTGCAATCCTCTGCACGTCTACTCAGAAACAAGTCCCACTGAGTTCAGTGGAACACTTCTATGACAGAGTGTACAAGTCCTCACTTAAAGTTTTCAATAGTTGGAAACAGCAACTTTAAATGAAACAGCTTATAACAAAACCAATTTTACCATAGGTTAATTGATATACATAAATAAGAGTTACGTTTATTTCTGGTCTCGAAAGCATCACCAAACTTCTAAATAAAGACCCAAAACACTTCTAATATTGAACATTGAAATAAATGTAAGCTTTCCAGGCCAGAGAAAACCCACGCAGACACAGGGTGAATGTGCAGACTCCACTCTGATAGTGACCAGGAATTGATTTCTTTTCTCAACAACTTTAAAACTAAATGATTTATAATGAAGTGACATTAAGTGAGGACTTGTATAGGATTGCAATCTGAACTAATGTTTTCTTTTTATTAGTATTGAGGATTTTAGCTGGAGGTTTTTCTCAGATTTTTCCCCCAGTCAATAATGATTTTCTTTCTACAATCATTTGAGCCCCATAACAAGCAGTTCCACCTGTCACTACGACCAGGGACATGCAGTGGTTAGGAAGGCAGGTGTGGCAGAGCCTCCCCACCAGAGTTCTTTGAAAAGCACCGCTGCCTTGTGAGGTGCCCAAGCACTCTCCACCCATGCGCTCTGCCTCACCTGCCTCTCCACCAACCGCACATCCCTGAGTACAACAGTATTAAGCGGTACTAAACACAAGCAGTCTGATTTGCTGTTGTGGCTGAACTCTTGATACTCTGACTTGCAGAAACTCTATTTCTTGATGTGCTTCTGTAAAGGTGTTTTTAAAAAAGAACTACTAATTAATGATTCTTATTGTGTTGGGCACAATTTGAGGAATTTTGTGCAAGAACTTCTTTTTGACTGAATTCTCTGGACTAAGGCTAACCAAAAGAGAAGTCTTAGGGATCTAGTAAGGTGTTCATTCTAAAATGGCTGAAATGTTATATAAGTGGATTTTGCAATGGCTACTGGCGTGAAAATTACCAAAGAAGTGCTTCAGAGATCTCTTGCGCAGGGTTTCTTTTTGGTCATACTTCACTGTTTATAGTTCAGGAAATGTTTGCTGTATTTGAAGTTACTTGAGGATGTCTGTTTCTAATCACTTAAGCCTTTTCTTTTTATATAGGTTTTCCTGTGTTTTCAAAGAATTGCTGCTGAGCTCCTTGATGTCAAATTAAACAGAGCGGAAATAGAGCAATCACAGGTGATATTACTAAGCATATTGCTTTTACTAGCTGATACATTCACTTTTCAAAGAAATATATTTTACTCCAGGGTGTGGCTAACGTGTGCTTTGCATACCATGGCAAAATTATTTGCTCTTGTGTTCATTACATTGTTTCAAAACTTTAATATGGTGAAAAATCTAGAATTATTCCCAACACACTTGTGGACTCACAATTGCCCACAACCCCCTAAATATTTTGGCCACAATCCAGGGAGTTACTTTACACTCATTCAAGAGCTTGTGTGTACACTACAGGACCTTTATTCTTGGAACAGCAAACCCTAGTGCTATATCTCAAACTGCAGTTGAATCTTCCCTTTATTTTTCTTCCCTGGTTGGGGTGCAGGTCAGAGTTAATAGAAGAATATAGTATCTTTTTCATCTTACTGTCAGAATAGTATTTTGACCCCATTAACAAATCATAAATGGGTAAATTGATGATTTGACATTAAACTGTTATTTGTGTGATACAAATACAATGATATTGCAACTCCACTTCCCCTTTGCGTTGGCTCGGTCATGTTGTGAGAATGGATGATGGCCGGATCCCAAAGGATCTCCTCTATGGAGAACTTGTGCAAGGAAAGTGCCTTACAGATAGACCACAGCTGCGATACAAGGACATCTGCAAGAGGGATCTGAAGGCCTTAGGAGTGGACCTCAACAGGTGGGAAACCCTGGCCTCTGAGCGGCCTGCTTGGAGGCAGGCTGTGCAGCATGGCCTTTCCCAGTTTGAAGAGACACTTGGCCAACAGTCTGAGGCAAAGAGGCAAAGAAGGAAGGCCCATAGCCAGGGAGACAGACCAGGGACAGACTACACTTGCTCCCAGTGTGGAAGGGATTGTCACTCCCAAATCGGCCTTTTCAGCCACACTAGATGCTGTTCCAGAACCACCTTTCAGAGCGCAATACCAGAGTCTTTCAAGACTGAAGGTTGCCAATAACAACTTCCCCTTTTCAGCAGAGATAAGACTCCTCCATATCGAAGTCAGGGGCAGATTTGTCCCCATCCCAATGGTATCTCTGATTATTGCAAAGCTTCCCCCCCCCCCCACACACACACATTCCTTTGTGCTCCAGTGTTTTCATATGTTCCATGAGCATGTCTGATTTGGCCATATTCTTGAAGATCAGCAAGTGGTGTGTGCATAGCAGTACTCTCTGCTGTGTGCCACATTTGAAAGTCTGTCTGGCTGCACTGCTGTTTCTCAACCACTTCTCCTGGCATGGAGAAGAGGTACCATCAGAAACCTTAGTGTGTGTTTGGGGGGGGGGGGGAGGGATAGTAACAGGCTACTTATGGGGAACCTGTGAACTTCCCCCTTCTTCTTTACAGAGTAGTGGGCAAAGAATGCTGTAAGTCTGTCTGTATGGGCTCATTTCCTTTATGACACCAGCAAGCAGTAGACCATTTTCCAGTGACATAGCTAGAGGGGGCGCAAAGCACTAAGTTTGGCAAGGAGCCTCACTGCAGAGTGCAAGGCACCCCCGCCCCCCCAGCCATTCTCAACCATGGGAGCAAAACAGGAATTTGCTAACCAGGTGATAGCAGAGTAGAAGAAAAAGAACTGGAAAAAATACTAAATACAAAGATTTACAAGTAGAAATTGAAAGAATTTGGCAGAACACCAAAGTGATCCCAGTGCTGATCGGCGTCCTCGGTTCTATTCCAAAACACTTTGAAGAACACCTGAACAGCATAGAAGCCACAGAAATTACCATCAGTCAGCTGCTAAAAGCAACTTTACTGGAACAGCTTACATTTTGCATTGGTATTTGTAACAACAAAATAGGATAAAACCAGACATCCCAAGTCCTTGGGAAGGACTCAGTGTCTGGATAAAACAAACCAATCAATAAAAATCTACCTGACTGCGAAAATCTCATCATCGTAATAAAAACAAATTCCAACAAGCTCATGTGCTGAGAAAAGTGAGCAAAAGACAAATGAGAAACTGCTCCAAGACATGAAAAAAAAGCAAATTAAAGCAAGTGGCAAGCAGTTCAGGGCACATCGTTTAGAATGCATCCCACATATTTATGACGGAGGCTAGATCTACACAGGCAGTTGAACCAAAGGGGTGGTAGAATGGGCTATACCACTGTTCTGCCAAGCTGCCTGTTCTGAGTTTTGCCTAGAGATCCTCTGCCCACTTTAAGGCTTATTAGTTCCCCCAACTTGACTACAGCTAAATCTGCCTGCACCAGCAGGAAGGAGACCAGTAGGTGGCTTGTCTGTAAGTCTGCAGGGTCCTAGCTCTCCAAGCAGCAGTCCTTCCAGGTAAGCAGCTGCAGCTCAGCTTCCCAGCACTCAGCAATCTGTTTAAGTAGTCCATGAGCCAGATAATCAGTCCAAAAGTCCAATGTGTCAGTAGCCGGTCCATTGGTTCGTTAGCAGAGTCATGGATCAGTCCGTGAGTCAATAGCCAGTAGGTCAGTTAGCCAGAAGGTTAGTCCAAAATGCACAGCCATAAGTCAGCCTGTGAATCAGCAGTCCAGTAGGTCATTTAGCCAGAAGTTCAGTCCATTTAGTCCACAAGCCAGTCTCCTTTCCCTCCTCCACTCTCCACTACAACACACAAACTCTCTCTGCATCAGGTGCTCCTTAAATCCTGTAAGGGCCTGACTGCCTCTAGTGGCTGCAGCTGTGCAGCACACCCTCTGCTCAAAGCCCAGACCTTAACCCTTAAAGGGACCACTGCTGACACCACGTGATAGCTCCTTGCCAGATCTTCCATGATTCCAATACAACCACTTTAGACCACAGGCAGATGATCATATTTTTTAATGCTCCCCGAAATAAATAAGGTTCTTATAGTGAGCGTCCAACGTCTACCATTGCATGTTTTGTATTTTGGACACAAAACGTGTCTGACGTTTCAGCCGTGAGAAATGTTGACAGTGGCTATGTTTCAGACAATTCACTGTGACTTAAACATAAGACTGTATCCGAAGAGTGACTTTAGGTGTGTCCATGGGAAGTTCTTTACTTTTTCCTTTCGAAATAGATTTTGAGTAGCAGAGCCCATGCCATTGCACAAACAGCAGTTCAAGAAACCACCAATTCAGGTCTCCATTGGGCATTCAGACTTACTTATTTTCAAAAACTTTTTGACTCTGGAAAGATGGCTAATAATTTATATTAAAACATAGAAATGAAACAATTGTAAAATCCAAGGAACAGAAGAATGCAAAGAAAAACCTGAAAAATTAAAAAATGAAAACAATGAACTACCAAGAAACTGCAAATGAAAGATAAAGGATCTTAATAATAAGCATTAATAATAATATTTTTAAAAAATCTACTGGCACTTGAAGGTATACAAAGATGCACTACCTGAATTTCCCATGTAGGAAACCGTTCCAGAACTAGTTCCAGACCTAATTGTGTAGTATATAGATCATTTATGGAACAGCATTGGGTCAAAATAAATTGATGATAGGAATTGTTCATTTTTCCCATTTGTGTTGATATTTAAATCGTACCATCACTGAGTTGCACATTTAATGAAGGTGATATTTTGCCACTAAACATAGTGTGAACACATATTTGAATAGGATAATCAGACTTCCAGAATATTGTTTGACATATAATAGTCTCTATCCAATTAGCCAACTTCGAAATCTGCTCAGTGACAGAACATACAGCTTTTGGAAGATATTTTTGTGCAGATATATAAAGTTTGAATGTCCAGCGTACGATATTATGCTCTTTCTTATAATAATAATAATAATAATAATAAATGCTCTTCTATTCATTGAGTTGAAATTATTTTAAGGAGACCGTTGGCCCAATCCTATCCAATTTTCCAGTGCTGATGCTGCTATGCCAATGAGGTACGCACTGCATCCTGGGGTGGGGAGGTAGTCACAGAGGCCTCCTCAAGGTATGGGAACAGTTGTTCCCTTATCTTGGGGCTGCATTGAGGCTGCACCGATGCTGGAAAGTTGGATAGGATTGGGCCCCCAGTTGTTTTGTTGCTTTTGCCATGCAGTGCCTTAAATGTGGGCCACTAACCTGGCTGTTGTATATGTTGGGATTTAAGCAAGCATTTTGAGGAACCGTTAATTGCTCAGTGAGTCTGAGAATTCTCTCAATTCCAGCAGTGAGCATACTAAACACAAATTAAGTCCTGTGAAGTCAGATAACACTGTTTAATGCTGGTCTTCTGTTAACATCTTCATGGAATTAAGTTCTTCTCATGATGCCATGAGGCCTAGAGGCCAGTGAACCATAACTCTTGGCTACCTGATAAGATAATACGATGTTGATCAGTCAAAACTCAAACACAGAACATCAGAAGCCCATATATTCAAGCTCCTTGCCATCTACCTCCCTTTTATCACTTCTGTTTTTGTATGTAAAGAGGTTATCTTCCAACAAGAAATATTTATATAATGAGATTATCTATACTAATGCATTTTTCTTTTCAAAAAAAATCTAAGATATGATCCAGGCATTGGTGTGCATGTTTAAGACCTGATTTCAGTGGAGCTTACACTGCAGTTCTGTCCATATTAAGTTGAGCTTTAGCCCTATTGAACATAGTGGGATTCACTTCCAAGTACACATGCATTACAAGTACATTCACTTCCAAGTACACATGAACAGTTAAGCACTTTACCTGGATAAGTTCTCTGCTGTATTTTATGTATATTTCGGTATCATTTTGCTGATTGATATATTTTCAGTTGGATGACAAGTTAAAATTACGATGAATTTTTTTAAAAAGTGTTTTAAGTTCCAGTCATCTGCCCAAAGCTTAACTTTGGCTGGATCATTCCCCTCATTGAAGGATATTTGTATCCTTCAAAAAATGTTGTACCAAGTTAGGAAAACAACTCTTCCCCTTACAGGCAACTTCTAGACTGTCTGAGAAAACAAATATTAGGAAATTTAGTGGCTTTCATGTTGAAAATTAAGTGGTTCTCAGGCACTAGTTTTGGTAACAATTTTGTTTCCCGTTTTAATATTCTTTTGCTCTAGATCAGGGGTGCCCAAACCCCGGCCCTGGGGCCAGATGTGGCCCTCGAGGCCTCTCAATGTGGCCCTCAGGGAGCTGCCAGTCTCCAATGAGCCTCTGGCCCTCCAGAGATTTGTTGAAGCCCGCACTAGCCCGAAGCAACTGCTCTCAACATGAAGGCAACTGTTTGACCTCTCGCGTGAGCTGTGGGATGAGGGCTTCCTCCACTGCTTGCTGTTTCACATCTGTGATGCAGTAGAGCAGCAAAGGAAAGGCCAGCCTTGCTTTGTGCAAGACCTTTTATAGGTCTTGAGCTATTGCAAGACCTTCATTCATTCATATAAGTTCATCTTTAATATATTCATTTATGTAAACTTACGTAAATTTATTCAAATTTTAAATGTAAATTAATTCTTTTTTCCCCCGGCCCCTGTCACAGTGTCAGAGAGATGATGTGGCCCTCCTGCCAAAAACTTTGGGCACCCCTGCTCTAGATCAGTTGTCTTCAACCTTATTTGTGCCACCCCCCCCAATAAATAAATAAATAAAAGTATGAGACTGGGGACACACTGCTGATCCTGGGACCCAATCTGCCCATCCCTGCCACTGCATGCCCCATTTCTCCCTGCCTCTTGTGTACAACAACCCTTTGTGGTAGCAGCCTGAGCAGGGCCTACCTTAGCTGCAGGGCAAGTCAGTGAGAAGAGGCTGTGCAGGATTGTATCAGTAACTCAGTTTTGATAAGGCAGCACCATTATTGGATTGAATCCAAGCCCTCTTTTGCACCGACTTGGAAAGGTTGCTGCGACCCTCCAAATGAAGCTTTGCAGTCTCATTGGGGTCACAACCCACTGGTTGAAGAACACTGCTCTATATACTTGAAGATATTTTAATTTAAAGTAAACATAGATTTACTGTGATACCTGTGGCAAAGAATATACAAAGCATTACAGCATGGAATTGTTGTAATTCCAGCCACACAGTGGACACAGGCCCACTTCCAGTTTTTTGTTTGTTTTTTTTTGCTGCAATATACATAGCTTTTGCTTTTTGCATTACGAACAAATCCCCAGTACTTTTGAAATATTTGCTTGTGAACTGAAGAACAGACATAATCTTGACTTGAAATTGGAAAGAGAAGCTAAGCACCATTTTCCTATTTTTCCTCCTTTTTTCTTGTCCCCCTCCCCTTCAGAACCTTTTCTTGACTGTGTCGACATTCATTTTCATTGAGTGCTTTGATTGGCTTGGCCTTTGCAAATTAAACTCTTTCTCTAGACATATCTGTGGGAAGGACCCTGAAATGCAGCCTAAATGCATGCTTCTGCATGTTCTGCACTCAGGGATGTGGTGCAGTGCTGGTTCCCCCGTGTACAGTTGGACCTTAGTATCTGCAGGGGATCTGTTCCCAGACCTCCCACCATGGATACCGAGATCCATGGGAGGGGGCATAGAAGAACTCCAGATGCAACCAGAAGTGCCTTCTGGTTGCATCTGGAGGTGTTCTGAGACACAGTGCATGGCATCCCCACATCTCAGAAGGCCTTTGGCACTTTCGGTTTCCTCTCGGTTTCCTCTCAAAGGCCTTCCGGTCACATCCAGAGATCCTCTGTGGGCCCTCCAGATGCAGGTTTGGAACCCATGTTCGGTCAAATCTATGAGTTCCGAACCTATGGATAAGGTGGACCCACTGTATCTGTGGCACTCTGCTTTAACAAAGGAACCAGCCCAGGATTGTTGCCAGTGGTCATATATGCCTGACCAGCTTTTTGTTATGAAGGGAGGGGGGGTGGTGGAATGACCTCTTCAATATACTTGTCTTATCCTCTGAAAGAGTTATTGCTTGCAAAGCTACCAGTTGGATGTACTGTCCACTCTGCACAGTGTCTGGACCGACACGTTTGTTCCTACTCATTTGTGTCTTTCATTTCTCCTTTTCTAACTGTTGATCTGTGACTCTTCTTTTCTTTGTTTTTTCTCGCTTGCCTCCTTGTACTCTATCTTCTGTTTGACACATGGCCACAGCATGTTGTCAGGGCAGAACTAGTGAAGTATCCTGAAGAAGATTACCAACAGCACAACCCTGCCAACTGTCAGAGTAAAATCTGTTCAGTGCAGTAGTTCAGGTAGTGTAGTGCAAAGATGTGGTGCTTTTAGACATAAATGCTACTATTTTATTTACATGAAATAGTAACCATAATATTGTGTGTTGTTCTGATTTGAATGTTTGCAAAGAAAAAACAATGAAATATTCTGAGAAGACATAGGTGCCCTGCATTCCCATTGAAATCCTTGTCCAGTGATTTCAGTTGAATTTAAGTGTAAATGCTACTGGGGCTAACAATTACAATTTCACATCTTAAATGTTGGAGACTGAGAGCCCAATCCTGTGGTCTGCGCCGCGCCTCCGCGGCACGGACCACAGTCGCAAACATGCCATAAGGCACATTTGCGGGGCTTACTACTGGGCTCCTGCCGGAGGTGGCTCAGCTCCGGTGGCGCTGAGCCACCGCCCGGTGGGTGCCTGCGTTCCACAGCTCAGCAATGCCTGCAACCGCCAGGCTGCGGAACAGGGAATGGGGGCGTTCCCAGGGGCATGGGGGAGGTGTTCCAGGGAGGGGGGAGGTGTGGTCTGTGGCATTTCCGGGGGCGGGGGAGAGGCAGGTCTGCGGAGCCAAGCTCCACAGGATCCAGGGCACTCGGGTAGGGCTGCTCGCCCTACACGAGCGCTTTCACTTTAGCGGCAACCAGTCGCCGCTAAAGTGAGTAGTCCCATTGCGGGACTGCTTCCCTTACTCGGGTGAAGGGGACGAATGTCCCCTTCTCCAGAGGAGCCTCCCGTGGTAGCGCCGGAGGCTCTGGATCTGGCAGGAGCCCTTTCTGGAGCCGCCGGGTCCCGCAGCGCCGGGCAGCTCAGGATTGGGCTGTGAGGGCTTAATCCTAACCCCTTATATCAGTGCTTTCGAGCACTGACATAAGAGCAATGCAGCTCTGAGGTAAGGGAACAAGCATTCCCTTACTTTGAAGAGGCCTCCGTAAGTGACACTCAACTGCAGGATGCAGCACATGTCCCATTGGCACTATTATGCCAGTGCTGGAAAGCACTGACATATGGGGTTAGGATTGCACCCTCAGATGGTGACCCAGAGTGCCCCGCTAGGTCTGCATATGGGCACATCAGGACTACTTGCTTTTGCACTCTCCGCCTCCTTTGCCTTAGTATATCTGTGCTAGATTAGATGCTGCTGAAGCTCCTCTAAGTTTCAGAGATGGCTTCTGAGGTGGGATGGGGAAACTGCTTGTATAAAAGAGGACTTGGTTGCTGCCCTGCATAGTAGAAGCTTGTTACTTTGTCTTTTGAATCCAGCCATTCATTGAAACCTCCAAAACAAGACAGTATACTTTGAAACAGCAGTTATTTCACAATTAGGTCAGCTTTGGAAGAAGAGCCTGCACATGCTGTGCAAGGCATCTTGCCACTGGCCTCTCAGCCCAGGAGGCAAGTCCATCTATTTTTTTATTTTTTTGCACCAACAAGATGCTGAATCACGGGGGTGGGGGGCTATCAGTTGTTTTCCAAGGTAAGGGAAATGGCATTGTTCATTTTCTGTTCACTTCACCTCAGAGAGAATACTGCAGGTATGTGCTTGTGCCACAGTGACTGAAGGAAAAAGTAGGAGTGGGCTGACTATGCTTGTAAATGACTGATTTCCTATGTCAAATCTTTGAAAATCTGATTTCTAATCTACCCTGGGCCCAATCCTCCCCTCATTCTGCCCTCTCCTGCCCGGGAATGCCCCCTCCCCACTTCCAAAACACCCTCTCACCACCCTCTCCCAGCCCCCGCACTGCCTGACGCAACCTTACCTGTGCTGGCCAACACTGAGACAGGATGCGGCACAGCTGGACCAATGCAGGCTTTTGCGCCAGCCCAGCTGGCTCACAAGTCATCACAGGCTTTCCTTACGACATATTTGCAAAACTTTGAGCCAGCTCAAGATGTTAGGATTGCACCTTGAAGCAATCTGAGGATTTTTAGGATAATAGTACATTTAGGGTTTATTTTCAAAATCTGCATGAATCCTAATATGCTTGCACTGTAGATTGTTCTTCAAAACGTGTGTACCTTGAGAATTCATAGATACTGTTCCATTGTTTCCCAACATCTAACTCTAATAACATGGAATTTAGGATATTTTTGGGGTGCTGAATCCAAAATGAGGAAGCTGCTTGAATCAGCATATCAGGTGGTTATGCCATACTCCCAAAACCCGCGTCAGCTGGTTACAACTGATGCCATTTTTGGATTCAGCACCCCCAGTATACCCAAGAATAGGCCTAACTTTTACAACAAAACATGTTTATAAAAGTGCCCAAGCCACACTAGGCTCTGTACTGAAATCTTTCTAGGTGATTTCTACAAAAAGAGAGCCACAGCATACATTTGTTCTGACCTGTTTATCCTTTTGAATGCTCCATATTTCATAATCCCGTCTCCCTCTTTCAAGTCAAGTCATTAACTTGTGAAATGTTTTACTAGCACTTTGGAACAGTGTTTCCTTCGGATTCTCTTGCTGTAACTTCTTCTGTTTTTCTTTTCTTTTTCTTTTTTTTTATGACAGAGGGTGGTGAAGGCTGATATTGTAAACTACAGTCAGGAGCCCGTGACAAGACCAGTTAACTCTCCTAGAAGCTCAATGTGTACAATTCAGTGAACGTTTTTCTCTCCCCCCCTTTTTTTTGTATTGATCTCCTTTGGCAGCCATGCTACCTTTGCACAGGCATCGGGGTTGCCAGGAATGTTATTTTAACAGTGAACATTTCTGTAGTGCATTTAGAAGTTTTTGAAAACTTACTACCCATTTGTGTGTTGAAAAAGCAGCAGGCAGTTTCTCTCGCTAGCCAAGATTCAAATGTTGGGACCACACACTTTGAAAAATTATGAGATATATCTATATTCTTGTGAATTATATTTCAATAAAGCATTGTAACTATGTATACAGATGTCCTTTTACAGATATTGCCAGAATATTTGGGGGGAAAGTTGCAAAATGTATAAATTATACTGGATGAAAAGAAATACTTGAAATAAAGCAGTGGATTGAAAATATGTCACCAGTCATGCTTGATATTTCCATTTAAATTCCTCTATTTAAATTAGAAACAGTACAGGAGATCTTCAGTTTTATTCTTGTGGTCTTTTATTAATTATTTGAGATTCATATTCCACCTTTCAATTTAAATGTGCTCACTCGTTTAGGGCCACACACACACACACACACACACATTATGCAAATGGGAATTATTACAAGCTAGGCAAACCAAACTGAGAAATGGGTATCCTCCCAGCACCATTTTCTGAAACTGCCCCACCAGGAAGGTGTACAACCACCATAATTCAGTGACCCACAAGGATACCCTGGTCAAACTGCAGGAGATACAGCAGAATCAACAGGGACTCAGTCCGTCTGCCTGCTTCCTGGCCTAGGTTTTCCAACAACCTAGGGGTAACCCAGGCTATCTTCATTCCAGAACCAGACATAAAACTAGATTTAAAAGATGAGTAGAGGTGCATTTTTTGGTGATAACGAAATACATAACACTATTTTCTGCACTTCTCATTTTTGTAAAAAAGACCAAACAAATCCTGAAATCTATGGAAAAAAATGAAACCATTATCTAGCACTTCTAGCATGGTCTTTAAACATCTACATGCATGTGGCTGCATCTGCTGACTCTAGACCACCTACGTTATCTACCTAGTACTCCTTTAACGTGATTATAATTTATAAAAATGCGCCCTTGGAATAAAAACACATAACACCACTTTCTGCACTTCTAACTTTGAAAAATACTGAAATCTGCAATAAAGCCATTTTCATCCTGCTCTAATGATCAGCACCGCTTAATGATCAGTTACAATCGGCTATATTAATTGGTACATCCTGAGACAAGATCTATGTATCTCATTATCTTCCTCCAAACCCCGGCCCTGGGGCCACATGCGGCCCTCGAGGCTTCTCAATGCGGCCCTCAGGGAGCCCCCAGTCTCCAATGAGCCTCTGGCCCTCTGGAGATTTGTTGGAGCCTGCACTGGCCCAACACAACTGCTCTCAGCGTGAGGGCGACTGTTTGACCTCTCGAGTGAGCTGTGGGATGAGGGCTCCCTCCACTGCTTGCTGTTCTATGTCTGTGATGCAGCAGTGGCAGCATAGGAAAGGCTGGCCTTGCTTTGTGCAAGGCCTTTTATAGGCCTTGAGCTATTGCAAGACCTTCATTCATTCATATAAGTTCATCTTTAATATATTCATTTATGTAAACTTATGCAAATTTATTCAAATTTTAAATGTAAATTAATTCTTTTTTTTCCCCGGCCCCCGACACAGTGTCAGAGAGATGATGTGGCCCTCCAGTCAAAAACTTTGGACACCCCTGCTCCAAACCAACAGGTTCTTGGGCTATCTGTGTTTTATTAGTACAACATATCATTGAAAGGAACAAAATATTGCTGTGAGGGCCAAATCTGGATTTAAGGTTTTTAAGTTTAAACATTGCAAGATATTTGCAATTTCTCAACTATTCACATAGTAATTTGCAAGCTTTGTTTATGACTTTGTTTATGAAACAAAGTCGACCTTTGGATCCCAGCATAATGTATCAGTTGAATACGTCAAGCAGGTTTTTTCTCCAGAATATTTGACCATACAGAGTGTTACTTGTAACTGATTTCTAGATGTTGGAAACATCTATGTTTAATTTACAGATGTTCATCTGGGATTTTCCTCAAATGGAAGATAGCAAAAGCTAAGTTTCTGTTTTTAGCTTCCATAGAGAGAAGTCTTTTCAGCCAATTTGGGTTCCCTGCTCCACTTCATCTTCATTCAGCTTGACAGTGATTGGATTTTAAACAGGAATGTTTCCAGGTATCCAATTGCTTCTCTCTGTGTGCATATGTGCATTTATAATGTGGAAAGTTTGTGTCAAGTGCTAAAATAATCAGTTAATGCAACATTATTTGGTTTCACCAAAATTCAAATGTAAAGCAAAAATTCTGATTGTATCCTTTGTCCCTGCACAGAACCCCTATTCTGGCTGACATACCTTTAAAATGAATACAGTTGGACTTTGTTATCCATAGGGGGTCTGCTCTCAGACCTCCCCTGGATACCAAAACCTGCAGATAATTGAACAAGCGGGTGGGGGTCATTACCTTTGTCCAGGAGGTGATCTGAGTCTTGGTGAGGCCACACGCAGCCTTCCCAGGCCACCTCCAAGACGTGACCATAAGACTCTTCTGGTCACATCCACATGTGGGCTTCCTGATTTGCACTGGGTCAAATTTGCAGGTTCTGAATCTGCAGATAAGAAAGATTGACCAGTATAAGTTGCCACTCTTGCTGGGCTTCAACTCTGTTTTGTCATGGGATCCCTACATTATTATCCTCAATTGAAGTGAAATGTTAGCATGCCTACTGTTGAAGAGAAACATTCATTTGTATTAAGATTTAAAAAAAAAAATCTTTGGATGAGTCATTGTTCTTGGAATTAACAAAGGATGACCCTCTCAAAAGCAGAAAAGGAGAGGTTACTTAAGTGAAGCCAATGGTTTTCCCAGACAGGAAAGTAAAACACATGAAGCCTTCATTTGTATTGTCTGGATCAGAGCCCTGACATGGAATATAAACATGAGTTTGCTCATCTCGGCGGGATTTTGAGAGGTATTTGATCTCCATCTAGCAAAAAAATGAAGTGAGATTTCTGAGTATATTCTTGCATTTGTCAGGGGGAAAAAAGGATGAGGCAATGTTTTAAGCTGCTTAATGGAAACATTCTAGAGAGATGTTGACATCCCCTTAGTCGAACCATTTGTTTATAAATCTCTCCATAGTCTTGGTCTTGAGAAAAAGAGGAAGGTGTAAATCAATATTGTCCAAAATGGGTGATTTCCATATAAATGATAACAGTGAAACAGATGACCCATTTTGTGGTGTGAAAAGTCCTTCAGCGGGAATAAACGGAGGTGGAGCAAAACATAACCTCACAAAGAGCCACTTCAGTGATGTCAGGAAGGAAATGGAAGACTCCAGTTTAAACTTCCGTGCCAGTTTTTTTACTTGTAATTTAGATTCGCAAACAGGAGCTAATGTATGGAAATAGATCTAAACCTATTGTATTGTGCATCTATCCATTTAAACTGGAGACCTAAAATGCTCATGTTTGAAGCCTATGTACCTTTTTAAACCTTAAGGTGGAGGCTTGTAACTCATTGGTGGATCATATGCTTTTGCATGCACAAGGTCCTAAGTTCCAACCTTGGCATCTCCAATTAAAGGGACCTTGAATAAACTGAGAAAAAGACCTTGGCCTAAGACCTTAGAGTGCCACTTCCAGTCAGAGCAGTCCAAACTGGCCTAAATTGACTACTGCTTTGACTTGACATAAGGCAGGCTCATGTGCACCCATGGTCCAGGATACAAGGCAGTATATCTATGTGTACATAAGGTTAAAAAAAGTGAAACATTCATCAGTACAGGGTGGTCCAACTTTTACCGCTAAGGAGGTCGCAGTGCACTGGCCTCAACCCTGGGCTTAAATGCAGAAGTAATTGGAGGTGACATGATGATATCACTGCCAATTAAGTACATAAGAAGAGCCCTGCTACATCAGACCCAGGGCCCATCTAGTCCACAGCAGCCCACCAAATGCCCCAGGGAGCATACATCTGGCATTCTATTTACCCTCACACTCTCCAATGAAGACAGCAGCCTGTGGCTTTGGTTTAACTTGGGCCACAATCTCCGCAGGGAGATTGAAAAGCTGCTGAGGCAGGAGGAGGGGGTGGGTGCCGCAAGGTTCTCAAGGGTGCCAGAAGAGGCCTCAAGGGCTGCATGCAGCCTGCACCCTAATCTAGTAGGTAATGACATCACTGATGTAGTGAGGGCTGTTCCCCATAGTACTATAAAAATGAAATATCTATTACATTCAGAATTTTAAAGATTAGTTTCTAGGCAGTGAACCTGGTCTGGAGGAAGCTGATCCTCTGCAACCTGAATACAAGAGAACAAGATGCACCCAAGATGGCCTCGCAGGTCAACCATGAAGGAAGTCAACTATAGTGTACTTGCAGTAAAAGAGGGTATAAAAGAGGCGCTACAGTTAGTGAAGCTTGCTTTGATTAAGGTCATGGCATGCCCATAAGACAATTACAGGGATCCCTAGCATGAAGGGGCTCGGAAATGGAGCCATGTAATTTGAAGATGTAAGCGTTCAGTTTGCCAATTCTATGTGTAAAGCATATTAGCTACTGCTCATCTCCTCGCCACTACAAAACTCTTCTAGCCAGCACGGCCTGCATGAATAGAAAAAGCCAATAATCAATAATAGCCACAATTTTCTATTTGGTGGGAGTGATACGGAGCCAGATGCAAAATCCTAATTTCCCTCCTGCTCAGCGGATGAGAGGGGTCAAAGAATAAAGCTGGTGTAACACCAGCTACCAACTGGAAGGGATCGTATGTGCACCATTTGGGTGCAGGGTTCCTTCTACTGCTATAGATACATATGTGAAATCCCAGGGCTGGATCAGGAATCTCTTTGTATACTTAGTACTTGATGCTAGTTTTGAAGAAAACAGCTCGTACCATTTACGTTTGGCTCTCCCAGCAGGGAATTTTTAATGGAAACGAAATCAAATAGTAAAAAGGATTTATTGGCTGATTGTAATTTCCATGCTGAATCTGCATTTTGCAGATTGTGTTTATGCTTTGAAATAGCTTAATGGTAGAGACCCCATTTTCAGAAGTGGAGCAGAACTCTGATAAAGCAAAAGAATTGCCGCTGAAAATTCGCTCATGAATTGAAATTGAGCGGATCGTTATTTTACTTCAGGGAGACTTCGGCTGAGGACAGCCAGCTCTAACTCGATGTTAATTTATCTTTGGGGAAGCTTGACTCGAGTTGTGAAAGCATGCCTATTTTGACAATTCCCAAAGATATGAGCTTGGCAAGGAGTTGGAAAATAACCCTCAAAATAAACTTTCCAGTACCACCCAGAATCGCCCATGACTCCTGACACCTCCCTTCTGCAACACTAAAAAAAGAAGTCAAATGACTAACATTTGAGTTGAAGGTTTATGGAGTAGTGTCTGAATAACTGTGGCCAGACGGTCTCTGTTAAGGCGGGACTGCCGCTGGCGTCCCTATCTCTGCCGGCGACAGCTACTCCATGCTCTTTGGGCCTCCAGCTGGATTCTGTGAGCACCTCCAGACTTTGGGAGTGATTCTGGGAGTGGGGGACTTCCTAGAACAGGTTGAACATTGCCTCTCTCAACAGACAAATCCCCTTCCATCTCCATCTTGGGAAGAATGCCCATTATCCTATCGGTCGCAGACAAGAAGAACCCTGCTGGATCAGGCCAGGGCCCATCTAGTCCAGCTTCCTGTATCTCACAGCGGCCCACCAGATGCCTCATGGAGCACACAAGACCACAAGATACTTGCATCTCACTGCCACTCCCCCGCATCTGGCATTCTATTTACCCTCACACACCCCAATCCCATACGCTGATTCATCACTTCTGCCATGCCACCCAAATCGGAAGCAAAAGAGAAACAGAAATTCTCACATGATGACCAAAATTGACATATGTGCTCTATATTGATAGGGATTGAGAGTGGCTGCTCAGCAGTCTTTGGGCCTGGTCACATGCTGACCTCATCCATAGTACTGATAACTGTACACCAGCGTTTTTTAACGTCACATCCGGCGGATCCTGGCAGATGTTTATTCGAAAAAGTGTGCCCTGGTGTTAAAAGTTGGAGAACCACTGTGTGTCATGCAGGACAGTTTAGTCACTGAAGACAATATCTAATTTCTTGGAGGGGGAAGCAACAAGAGCTCAGTAAGAAAAAGAAGAACCTTGTGGGTTCCAGAAACTCAGCCCAGCCAGTGGTGTATGGATGTGGAAACAAATCTTATTACTTGAAAATGATTCCTGCTATTACTTGGTCCTTTCCTTCTTGGGTTGCATGAGTCAGCACCCCTCAAAGCTAATAAAATGCAGGAGGAAAATAGCACTGTGCCTTTTTTTTAAAGAATGAAACAAAAACAAAACACCCAGCTTTGAAAAAAAAAAAATCATTAACTTATTTGAGCTCCAAAACATAGGTTTGCTTCTCAGCTACAAATTGCCCTCTTACCCCACAACTTTGCAGAGGCTTGGCAGAAACACACACACAAAAGTCTGGGTTCCAGACTTGGGTCGGCTGCCATTAATGTAGTTCCAACCTAGGTTGCCAAATTATGGTACATCTGCGCCTGTTACATGGTAGTGATTTATATGGAGACGTGACTTGCAAATGACCTTGTTTTGGTAAATACTAAAGCTTTCGGGGTTAGCGTTCATAGCATTAAAATTAATATTAATGTTGTTTAAGAATAAATCTGCTCCAGACTCGATCCTGACCAGAATTTGGGATGCCTAGGATGCATTACCCTGGAAAAAAAAACTGCCAGGACAAATCTGGACTAGGTCCTCATAGTAATAAAAGGAATAAAGTCCCCTAACCCCGTGACTGTCCTGATTCAGAACAGCAGCTCACTGGACATGCTGCTTGCATTTTCCAAATGGGCCTAACCCTTGCCTCTTTGTTCTTCAACTTACAGGCTCATCTGAGCTTCACATGAGCCTGTAAACCAGAAATTTTCCGGTGTGCCACGGCACACTGGTGTACCGCAAAAGGTCTGAAACTGTGCCATGGGAGTCTGCAGCACAGCAGTTCAAAATAGCTGAAAAATGCTTCTGGGTTCTGAGGAAGAGAGATGGACAATTCATTACTACAGACAGTTGACCTCGTAGAAACAGCCACAAAAAACAGATAAATCTCCCAGAAGCTGGAAGTGACATCACAAGAGGCAAAGACCATAGAGAAGATCATAGAGATCCATGTGCTGTGAGAATAAAAATGGTGATAATCACTTCTGGAAACTAATCGAGCAACTCATTCTCTCTTGTCATCACCAGTAGTTTCCTCTCAGTTCAGGCCTTGGTTGTTCCACATGGAGGTCTACAAACACCTAGGTATGATTTGGGCTACCTTTCCTCTCAAGAATGAGTTGGGCTACCTTTCCTGTAAGTATGAGTGGAGACTGTGCAGCTGGACCACCTGCTCCCATTTAACTTTTCATGTGTAGTTGATGGGAGATGCATGCCCACTTCTCCACTAGCCACTCCATAACCAGTTAGGTAAGTGTGTAAACTGACCCATAAATAAATGTAGTTTCTAGAATCATTTTAAAAAAAAATTAAGATTGGGGGTTTACCTTGTGTGTGGATAGTACAGTGAGTACTTCTAGTCATTGGGGTGGGAGGAATGTGACATGGGTGTTCCTTTGTCCCATTCATTTTGAAGTCTAAAAAAATCTATGTCGAGTCCTTTTTTTGGATAGTTTGGTTTCAATCCAAAGAACATAAGAACCCCGCTGAATCAGGCCAAAGGCCCATCTAATTCAACTTCCTGTATCTCACAGTGGCCCACCAAATGCTTCAGGGAGCACACAAGACAACAAGACACAACCTGCGTCCTGGTGCCCTCCCCTGCATTGGGCAATCTGAAGTAGCCTACCTCTAAAAGCAGGAGCTTGCACATACCTGCCATTTCTTGTAACCCGTGATGAACTTTTCCTCCAGAAATTTGTCCAATCCCCTCTTAAAGGCGACTAGGCAAGACACCATCACTACTTCCTGTGGCAAGGAGTTCTACAGACTAATGTAGAAGACAGTTCCTGAAGCTAGAAACTGCACGCACACCAGCCATGCACACCAGCCATGGGCGGTTTTGGCTCCTTAAGTGATTTTCAACCTTTACCATCTCATGGCACAGTGACAAGGCATTAAAATTGTCAAGGCACATCATTGGTTTTTTTCTGACAACTGACAAAGCACACCATGCTGCTGGTGAGGGGGCTTCCACCCCCCCCATGGCCTTGCTGATAAATGACCTTATCCAAAACTCCTGCAGCATGCCTGAGAACCATTTGCAGCACACCAATGTGCCACAGCACTGCTGCCTTAGGTTAATAAACATGGAACAACAGAGGTTGGGATGGGTGGTGGATGCAAATTATGTGCATCCAAGTGTGGAATCCTAGAACACTCTTTTCTCTACTCCATTCCTCACAACAATAAAGCCTGCAGGTATCCTCAGTGGAAATGTGGACAAGAATGAGGCCAAGGGTGATGTGGCAACCAGCACTGTCAGATGTAACTCACAATCAAAGCAAGCAACTGTGACAGGTAGTGGAACATTAAGAGCCACATGGCTGTGAACTGCACAACATGTTCCTGGATGCCATGGGCTCAGAAATTGTGACTTCATGACTTCTCCACATGAAGTCAAATAGTAACAATATTACCCCAAGTCCTTGAGCAGATCTAGGCAGATAAAGCCGTATAGCTTAAAAGCCAGATAGCTAGAAGGAAATGGTCAGGAGAAACATATTCAATTTCTCTCCTTTCCAACAGAAAATGTAACTTTTCCTTTACTGTTATGTTGACAACAAAATAACAGGTTTTTGGTTTATTTCATCGAAACACATCAAATCCCAAGAGCTTTTAAGAAAATTTATTCAGCTGGCTTGGATTAAAAAAAAATATGTGTTTTGTGCCAAATGTATTTTTGACATTTCTTCATCTGTAAAAGTCACTTAGAAATCACAAACTGAGAAGTTAATGATTTTTGCTAGTGCAAAAAGCAGCCAATTAATTTGGGGCAGATTCCATTTAAAAAAAAATTTTTTCCCATTCCTTAACCATATGAAACAGTAGATTTTACTTTGGATAGTGGTATGGAAGATTATAAAGTCTTTGAAATACTAGTTGTTTATCCAGTGTTTAAGAATGCTTGAATGTCATATCATCCTGATCTTTAGAGAAAACTTAACTTTGAGTCATCACTTAACCTACCATAATGTTCAGTCATTTACGGGGCATGCAATAATGTATTAACTGGGAGTCCGAGAACAGAATTCACCTTGTCCCTATACTTTCAGTTTCTTGGGACAGTTACTTTCTGGGTTCTTCTCACAGTCAGCGTTCTGGTTTACCCTCCCCTCCCTACACACACTCATATGTCCCTGTCATTCAAGGTCGGCCCATCCACTGAAGCTAACAGAAATGATAGCCTCAGACAGCAGATGGAGTGCCCATCTATCCCAGCAGATGGATAGACAAAGATGGGAGTCTTTGTCTATCTAGTTGCCTCCACTGCTCTTCTCTTTCATTCTACTTATGGTTTGGAAAAGAAAGAGGGAGCAGAAAAGAGAAGGAAATGTGGGGGGAAAAGAGTGCTGAGCTAGAACATTGGAGAGCAGAGGCTGGGACATCATGTAAAAAAGGAACCAGTGTTTGACATACAACCTCTGGTGTCAGGGGACCTTGGGCCTGCCTTATTCTCAAATCTGCTTCCTGAGAAGTTAGAATGTTTGTGGACATTCCGTAACATCACATTGTTATCAGGTGGTTACGTGCACAGAGTTGTAGGTTACAATTGGGAGAATGTTGTCTGTTTTCTAACTTGCATGTGGTTAGAAGGCGCCCAGAGCATGCACTTACATCGGTAAGGCCATGTTATAATGAGAACAAAATTGTTATCTGTGCATCAGAATGATATTCCATTAAAACCAAAAAAAGCTGTTATATCCACTCTCCCCCTTTAACCATGGATAAGAGCTGTGCATGGACAGTGCTCTGACAGTCAGAGATAACAATCACAGTCCTGAGTTTATAACTCTTTCGGCTGACTTGTAAAAAGGGTATTAATGTCTCTGGCTACTGCCTGAAAGAAAACAATGTCACATACTGATTTATGCCTTTGGTCAAATGCCTTCTTTGAGTTTGATCTGCCTGGTAGAATACACAAATTTATGGAGAGATTAATTAGTCCACAGGAGTTACATCTTGTTAAAGGGCCTTTCCTTGTCTAACTACCTGTCTAGCTGTCAAAAACATAATTGCCCTGATTAAAGTTGTCCGAGGAAAGGAATATTAACCAGATGGGTCATTAATAAATGTAACTGGCATACCAATTAGTAGCATCACTTTGGTCGCATTTTGGTGAAAGGATGAATTTACGATCTGTGGTAAAGAGGATGTTTGTTGCTTCCTGATAATATTCTTCAGAAATAACTTTCTTTAGCCAGAGGTAAAGTGCAGCAAAATTGTTTTGAAAAGTTTCTGGCATTCTATGAATTTATGAGATTTTGGGGGACGTAACAAAAAAATAAAACATGATCATCATCATTATCATCGCCATCCTCATCCTCATCATCTAGAGTGCCTACATTAACAATGTACTGTATATGAATCAAAGACGTAGGCCCTGACCTCAGGGCTGCTGAGAGCTGACACTGGAGCAAGGTGCCCCCTCCTTCCTACAGTCTCCAGAATGCATTGGGGTAATAGAAGTGGATTGAAAGTGGATTAAATTTGTAGTGGAAACACAGCCCTGGATAGGCTGAGACTCGGGTACCAGCATTTATTTTGTCATAAATTTGTGTTGTACTTCATAGTTGGTTTTGTCATGGCCCAGACCTCCTGGAAGCCTGGGCCCTGGGAATTTTGCTCCTCATCTCCCCTTCCTTAGACTTACCTGAACTCAGGTGTACTATCTAAAAAGCTAGACATATAAGGGAAGGGGAATGAATGGAAAAAGCAAAGGAGAGAAATGAGTTTGACAATGTCAGAAGGGATGAGTTTAACCAACATTTAAATTCTGTTGGGTGAAATCTTTTTTAATAAAGTGAAACTATTTGAATCCCCCAGCCCTGAAATTGCAACACTGTTCAGACTTGACATTCAATGACCGTTGTGAGTGATCATGGCCAGGTCCCTCCTGTCCAAAGCCAGCATCCTCTCAACCAGCAGGGCAACTGTCCTTCAGTGAGATGCTTTAAATTGGCCACTAAGGTCACCAAACAGACCCAAACCATCTCACCTTTCACCTGCAGAGGAATTCCACTGGGATATTATATTGCAGGGCTTCAGGGTTGTGCATAGCTGGGCCCAGGAAAGTTTCACAGATGGGCAGAAACATTGTTGACTTCACTGTGAGCATCTGCATGGGTAGTGCAACTGGACTATATCGAAATTCAGTTTGAACAGGAGGAGAATTTTATCCTGAGGCATTTCCATTATTAGAATGGGCTCCAGATCAAAGTTGCTTTTGTATTCACACTGCAGCTGGAGGAATCCCTGGCCTAGGGCCTATTCAGACTCCATCACTCAATGGTATAAAGTTTCAGAAATAGAAAATGTTGTGCTCCTGAGATTGTTTCACTTGTATCTTCAGGGAAACAGTCTCCGGCCTGTTGTGTAATGATTTTCTTTTCACACCAAGGTATGGATTTCAAAGAGCAAAAATCTCCAAAATGTTCATGCCAGGTCTACATGGGATTTTTTTAAAAAGTGCAATGAAATAAACGGAGCATTATAAAGCCAAAGTTAGGCACTTTTAAAGACCCATTAAAGGCCGTTGGAGAGATTTAAGGACATGCTTTTTCCACTGACATCAATGGGACTCAAAAGGACATAGTTTTGGTTTGATTGTGAGTCTGTAAACTTGTGTTCAGAAATATTGCTGGAGTCTGCGGGTTAAACCAAAAGTTCATATTTAATATTATAATGCCATTGTGCACATCAATGGTATGGCCACACCTGGAGTGTTGTGTTTGTTCTGGTCACCACATCTTAAAAAGGACATAATGGAACTAGAAAAGGTGCAGAAGAGAATGACCAAAATTTTTACCGGGCTGGGGTACTTCCCTTACAAGGAAAGGCTACGGCGTTTGGGCCTCTTCAGCCTAGAAAAGAGACGCTTGAGGGGGGACATGATTGAGACATACAAAATTATGCAGGGGATGGACAGAGTGGATAGAGATATGCTCTTTTCTCTCTCACACAACACCAGAACCAGGAGACGTCCACTAAAATCTTTAAGCATCCTTGCAAACACTCCCTAAGTGGGTCTTCATGCTTTCCCCTTAACTCCCTAATCATTGGTAAGAAGCATTCAAAATATATGAGGTGATGAGCACTTGGAAAAGTTTGCATTAATACTGATTCCAAGCACTTGTACCAGGTCTACGAATTCTCCAAGTTTTGCGGAATACGTATATAACCAGCAGTTCTGGAAGGTACACAACAGTTTCCTGAAGATGAGAAAAAGAGGCTTCAGTTCTGCTGGCGGAGCCGAGCAGCAACTGAAACGATGCTATACTCCAGAATGGCCAGAAGGTGTCAAAGTAATCTCCCAGTTGAACACGACTGCCTGGATCTCCAGCTCCTCGCCCTTGTGCCTAAGATAGAAGAGGTTTTAAATCAGTGGATACAGGACCAAAGCCAGACATTCTGTGGTGAGGGGGCCCAAGTTTATATTGGAGGAGTGGGGGAAATCAGTGCTTAACAACCAGAACCTAAAGGCAGGCAATCCAGCATGTTTCACATGATTTAATTGTGTCAAATATTATTATAATAAAATTTCATTTTATAGCATTTCAAAAGAAAGGCCCAGTGCTTGTCAGTTTCCCTGGCTTTCATTGGCCAGAACATGTGATGGCAGGAGTAGATTGATGGACACTGAACAAGGGGAGTAAAATACTACTTGCCAATAGATGGTTGGCATCCTTCAGTCTCGGAAGACTATGGTGTCACGCTCTGAATGGTGGTTCTGGAACAGAGTGTCCTCTCCAGTGCGCGAAGCCTGGGTAAAGTCGATATGGAGGATAGACTGTTACCCATGCAGCAAATCCCCCTTCTCCACATCGCTGAAATGGTCCAATGGACAGGCAGAAGCCAATACGGTTGGTTCCAGCGGCGTCGCAGGAGTTGCCAGAACGTGACTGTGTTCAGCCATGAACTGCCTCAGGGACTCCGGCTCCGGATTTTGCCTCGAGGTTGACTCCTGAAGCCTTTTCCATAACTGGATGTAGCCACAAGGCAGTGGAGGTCTGGGATCAGAGTTTTCCTTCTCTCAGATGAGCTGCCTTCCCAGGCTGACGAGTCCCATCTACCCGGTGGCTGTTTAGTCGTCTCTTACGACAAGTACAGCCAAACTGAGGGCCTATTCTTATCCCCAGCCCCCAGGCGTTAGATGGTGATCCCTTTATAAGTTGGAGACCTGGAAACATTCACTTTTTAAAAAAACTTTAAATGAAAACTTCCCCTTGGGGAAGGGGCCTGGAATCAGTAGCATAGCCAGAGGAGGGGGGGGGTGACATGGTAAGTATTGCAGGTGCTGCAATTCACCGTGCAATACACCGGCCCCGCCCACTCTCCATCAGACGCATTGGGGCAGTGACAGCATATGCTGCTAAAAGATAGACAGTGGTAGTTTGTTAAAGTCCGGGGGCCCAATCCTATCCAGGGCCATGTCCATAATTGCCCCCCAGTTCAGTTCAACCAGCCTACAGTGACCAATGCAGGGGTGTTAGAAAACAGTTTTATTTTTGCTCAGATTTTTGCTTTTTTGCAAAAAATGAGAAATTCAGAAGGCAGTGCGACGCGTTTTTATTTTGTTATCCCTGAAAAATACACCTCTAGTCATCGACCCAGTTCTCACAGATGTAGTGAACCTGTTTGTGGTGTATCACAGGCTGCAGTTGGGGTATCACATCACTGATTGCTCCTCCACACACAGAAAATTCCTGCATGTAGAAGTTTAGCATGTCCAGACTTAGAATCCTTTCCACTGACGTTTAGTTTTCTATGTGCGGTGAACTCTTTTGTATGGAAGGAGCATGCAAGAAAGTGAGCCCCCTTCTGCACTCTGAAGTAGTACTCGGTGGCGTAACTGGAGGGGGGGCAGAGTGCACAGCCTGGCGAAGAGGCTCAGCGGGGTGGACAAGTGGCCCCTCCCTTAGGAGCGTGGGGAGCAAAATAGAGCCATACGGCTTTGTTTTGCTCCCCCCACTGGGAATGGCTCAGAAGGGAGGGGCCGCTTGCCTGCCCCCCCCCCGCCGAACTGGCTGCTCTGCCCCCCATCCAGCTGCGCCACTGGTAGTACTTTGTGAGACAGAAAGAGAATTCAACTGTGGTCTCACTGTCCCAGAAGTGCTGCCCCATTCTGTATCCTTGGGGGATGCTGCTTGGCGGATGTCTTAAGAAAACACGGGAACACATTCATTTTGCGCAGAGGAAACCGTGAGACGTTTCAACATTTGCAAGCTTGGAAACTTCTAGAGGTGCTGAAATGAAAGGTCACACTCTGGATGGGGCCACTGCTTGATGGAATCACGTCAGTAGGATATTTCTGGGGTGCTCAACTATGGAGTCCACACATTTCAAAGCACTGGAAGGGTCGCTGTCAGCCCGATGGCACAGACTGACAGCTGACATGATCCAGCTGCTGTGTCTGGCTGAAAGGGGGCATGTTGGGTTGGGGGGAGCTGTGGTTGTCTTCCTTATTGCTCTAATTAAATTTTTTTGCCCCTAAGAGCACGGGCTGTATGGTCCACATATAAGGGGTATTCTGCCATCTCTTCTCACCAAGCAGCTACCTTAGAAAAGCCCAATGTGATTATGGGACGGGGGGGGGGGGGAATGGAGGAGAACATAGAGTTGCAATTACGCATCTGTTAATATGTGATCAGCCTGTTTGAAAGCCAATATTGGACAACAACAGTTGCAATCCCCAAGGCCCTTAAAAAATGTCTTGCCAATAGAGACATTGACAAGATAACAGCTGAACAACTTCAACAAACTGCACCACTAGGAATATTATTATTATAATTATTGGAATTATTATAATAGAATAATAATAATAATATACCGCTTATCAGCAAAAAAGTTAAAGCGGTTCACAGAAAAAGTCAGATAGCTAACTGGCTATATCTCACTAGTTCTTAAACTCTTGGATAGAGTTCAAACTAATGAGAAACCAATAAAATCTGGTGTCTGTGACACCACTGATGATGATGATGATGATGCAGTATATGTGTTCAGTATCCGGATGGAAGGAGCAGATCTGGAGGCTTCGGAGGAGAAAGGAAATTTAAATTCCCCTATTTCTTTGTGAGCGTCCCACTCCACAGGGAGTCTCTGCAGACCTGTGCTGGCTCTGTAACTCCTGCAAGTCTGAGGAGAGAATGGGGAAGGGGAGGCTGCAAAGTGAGGGGACAGGATCCAGCACACACCATCATTGCCAGTTCCACCCCTTCCCGCAGCCTCCACTCCCCCGTTCCTCCCTCCCCCACCCTCTCTTGCCCCCTCCCCACCCATTTTGCCCTCTTCCCACCCCTGCCACATCCTTACCTGCTCCAAAATCAGGCAACGTCCAGGCAGTGCCGCTGCCTCTTGCCGCACTCCCAAAATGGTCGGCAATGTGAGCTCCGACCGCCATTTTGCAACAGTGGAACTCCATCCCACTGCCGCAAAGTGCTATGGCCAGCAGTCCGGTCCACACCATAGGACTGGGCGACTCAGCAGGTAATTACAAACATTGGTGACATAATGAATTTTAACATCTATTTCAAGGCTTGGACTCTGAGATCATTCATAGCATTCTGTTCCTTTCCCAGAACTCCACAGTCCTCCTGAAAATAACAGCCTTCCTTTATTTCTATACAAGATGGCCCTCCTTATCCCCAGCTATGGGATCCATAGATTTGTCCCCGTCCCCCCCGGGTACCAGCTGAATGCAACCGGAATAATCTTCTGGTGGCGTCAGGGAACCATCTGTGACCTTGGGAGGCTGTGCAAGGCACCCCTGGGACTCAGATGCCTATCAGAGGCATCTGAAAGGCACTTCCAGTTTCTGCTTGAACCTGGAAGTGTCTTCCAGAGGTCTTCTACCCACAGGTTTTGGTATGTGCAGGGGGTCCAGGAATGGATCTCCCACTGATTCCGAGGTCCTACTTTGGTATTCCTGCTTCGTCCAGTGTCATCAAATGAGCCATTCCTGCACAAACTCTTATCTGACAACTCATTGGAAGTTGGCACTGTGCTTTGTTTGGTTATGGACAACTGTAGGCACTGCAAGTGGCATAGCCAGAGGGGGTGCAAAGCACTTTGTTTTGCAGGGAGCCTCGGTGTGCGAGTGGCCCCTTTCCCCTCCGCATTGGAGCCATTCTGGATGGGGGGGCAGCAAAACAGAGGCGTACACCTGGCTCTGAAGGGGAGGGGCTGCTTGCATGCCATGGTGAGGCTCCCTGCAAAACTTAGTGCTTTGCACCCCCTCTAGCTATGCCACTGCACACCTCTTCCCCCCATAAAAACATAAACTCTGTAAAGCAGGAATGTGTGCCTGTCAGAAGCCCAACAGCTGTACAGAAAGCAGAACAGGGATGTGAATGAAAAGGTTCCTCCGGAGCACATCATTTTCCTCTCTGGTTGTCTTATAGACCATATATGGGAATCTTCCACCAAACGGGCTGGCAATAAAAACTACCCATTGAATGGACTCATCTGCAGCAACCCAAGGACAATGCTTGTATAATCTGGGTGAGAGCTCTTATTTATGACTGGGAAATGACGGTGCAATTTAAAGTACCCCTTGTGTGCAGAGAGCAGAGGAGATTCTTAAGCTATTAACATTTGATCTTCAGCTCTCATTAATCAGGAGCTGAATGTAATCTAAATAATGTGTTTGTACAGTGTTGTCGAAGGGATGGATTTGCAGCCTGCCTTGGCACTTAAACCGGACTTCATTCAACTTTTTCTTTTTGACAAAAGGCACCTTCCGCTGCCTGTTGTTCCGACTATTTTAATTTTATGATGAGATATTTTCAGTAGAGGGGAAAAACCTCCCGTTTTAAACCATCTGGCAAATGTTTTCTCCGCTTAATAATAATTCCCCCCAGTTGAATCAGTTTTGGAATTGAGATGTCGCAGGTTAGGAATTGGTTTCCTGGATTTCAAGCATTGAATAAACAAGAGATAGAGAGTGGGAAATGGAGGGAGGGGTGAGAGAAAAGAGCTTGTTTAATGTAAAACCTGTCATCTTTGTTTCAAGGGCTGTTGTCACTGTTTGATAAATATAATGTGCATGTGTGTGTGTGTGTGTGGGGGGGGATTGCTGTGCTTCAGTGTGTCCTCAGGGGGAAGCTGAACTAGATTTTTTTTTAAATCTTCATGAAGAGGAGTATTAAGGTGTGGATCGGCCTTCATGGGGTTTAATATGTTTTGCAGAAAAACCAAAAGTTTTCACAAGTTTTGCGGAAAAACCAAAAGGTCTCACAAAAGGTTTTGTGAGAATTTGGTACTCCATTGACCTTTGGATAAATATTAGGATTCTAGATCAGGACTCTCCAAACTATGGCCTATGGGCCAGATCCATAGCCCATGCTAACCTCTCCTCTATGTGAATGGAGCTTACCGTTCCACAGGGAAACCTCTCATCTTTGCTCTCCATCTCCTCCAAACCTCACACCAGCCACTTTTGCATTCTGTTGCCCCCGCTGGCTTTGTGCCCGGATTTCTGGGCAGATGCTGCTGACCAGCGCAAGGTTTGTGGGAGATTGGAAACAAAAATAAGAGTCTCCTTGGTGGAATTGTAAAGTCTGGTTGCGCTGGGAAGGCTGTTTTTGGCGCACAACAGTTTCTAGTTTGGAGATTGCTGTTCTAGATCATGAACACATAATCTAGAACAGGTGTGGGCAAACATTTTGGCAGGAGGACTACATCATCTCTCTGACACTGTGTCAGGGGTCGGGGAAAAAGAATTAATTCACATTTCAAATTTGAATAAATTTACATAAATGAATATAATAGAAATGGAATTTATATGAATGAATTTTACTGAGCTTATTTATAATACACATGAGAACTATAATACAGGCATGTAGAACCACATGAGAACTATGAACTGTTTGCCACATACCTTTTGAACTATGAAAACATACTGACCAAGCCAGAAACACATGGAGAGGCAAGTTTTTCAGAGGCAATGGAGGGAGGGGAGGTTTAAAATAATGCCCAGGAATAAGCAAAACTCATAGGGAGACTATAAAGGCCTTTCTCTAACTTGGCCTGCAGCTCATGTCTGGCAGTCACAACCAGCAGTTGTGAGCCAGTGCGGGCTCCAAAAGTCTCCAATGGGCCAGAGGTTTATTGGAGGCCGGAGGCTCCCTGTGGGCCGGACTGGGGATCTCCAAGGGCCGCAAGTGGCCTGTGAGCTGGGATTTGCGCACCCCTGATCTAGAAGTTCTCTTGTTTGAGCTCCATTCAAATGAGTAATTGTTGTTCTCATTAGGGCCAGCAGCAAAGGTGCTCATTATAAACTCTAATTCAGCTGATTGCCTTTCAAAGTTTATCTGTTAAAGAATGGTCATCTGAAGATCTGCAGCAGAATGCGGGCATGTTAAAATGTTCTCCAACAGTCCAATACTATACATGTCTAATCAGAAGTCCTAATGAACTCAACTTCTTTCCAAGTTATGTATGTATAGGATTGCAGCCAGAGCTGGCCAAAGACCTTCTGATACCTAAGCTGCCATGCCACCCCCTACCCAGTCTCTGTTCTTCCCATTCTCCAATGTTCTGACTCAGCACTCTCCTCCCCTCTTTTCTCTTCCTTTCTGTCACCCTCTTCCTTTTGATGAAAGGCATCTCTAGCTAGGCCATGTGAGGAGAACCAATGGGTGAGCTGGAGATGACATCAAAGTGAAGCCTGAAGAAAGTATGAGTCAAAGTACACATTATATGGAATGAGATGAGGTGGTAAAATTCTGGATTGTTCCACTTCATATTGCAAGGGGGGGTGTCTTTTTTTTTAGAATGCTTCCTGTGGTCAACCCTGCCCTTTTGACTCATCCCAAGGTGTAAGAGGTCTACATCATAGGAGTTCAGGTTCAACATTGTCCATACCTTGAGGTGGCCTCTATGCAAACACATAAACCAAGGTTCACTCATGAATTGTCATATGATTAGGTCCACTCAACTTCAGCCTCTGCCAGCTTCGACAGTACAGCTTGCCAAGGAGCTCCTCCTTCCTTATCCTGATCACCAGACCTCAGAGGCTCTTCCCTGCCAGATTCCCAGTCTAAGCTCCACCTGGAGAATTATGCCCACTTTAAGCTAATTAGCTCCCCTTCTTTCTCAAAAAAAAGAAAAAGAAAAAAAAAAAGAAAAAAAAGACCCCAGTTCTGCTTTGCAGCACTGCTGGACCCCACCACCAGGGTAGCTCGACTGTTTAGCATGCAGAGGTCCTCTTTCCTCCCTCTCCTGCCAGCAGCTCCTCCCACCACTATAGCAGCACTTTGGTCCTCAGAAGGCCTTGGGCATGGCAGCCAAACACCAATCTCAGTTTCTCATGCAGTCTGTTCCAGCTGTCTCTAAAGTCCATTCACCCATCAGCATTTCCAGCAGTCCATTAGCTATTAGTTCATCAGTCCAGTCTCCCTTCCTCAAGCTTTCCTACTACTACTACCCACACCAAACTCTCCTTTCATCAGGTGCTTTTATCCCTGAAGGCCCTATTGCCTTCAAGTGGCTGCAACTGTGCAGCACACTTTCCGCTGAATGCCCAGGCCTTAAAGGGGCCACTGCTGACACCACATCCTACCTCTTCCGTGATTCCAATACATTCCCCTTGCTTCTTTCCTTTTGCATTCCCCCCCCCCCCGGTTGCTGTCTCCTGCTTCAGTCCTCCCAGATCTTCTCCCCATATGCCCCATCTCTGGTTCATGCTTTTCACCCCATTCTATCTCCCTTTTGCTCCTGTAAGCTGTGGTTCTCTTGACCACCCCACTTTCCTGCCACCTTCATCTCTTGGTCTCTGTGAACTCCCTTGTATTGCCTGTTTTTCTTGTCCTCCAACACCTATCTTGTCCTCTCTCTCTCCCACATCTAGCCTTGTCTTCCCACAGCTGTCTTGCTTCTTCACCCTCTCACTTCTGTCTTCAGCCTTGATCCTTCTTTCTCCACCCTTGATCCTTCTCCTTCCACTCTCCATTCTTCTCCATATGCCTCCCCTTGCCCTGTTCTCGCTGCCCCTTGAAGCCCCACGTTGTTTCGATCCCTTTGCTGCAACTGTTCTTAGCTGCATGGTGTCTCTGGCCCCAGACGATGTCATAACCTTATGAGCAGAACATCCCTTTGTCTTTGGCCGCCTCTGGGTGCCTCCAGGCAGTGGGCGAGGTTGGGGGCTCAGGTTGGTGTTCATGGTTCTTCCTTTTGTCCATACAACAGTCCTGTGCAGTTGGTGAATCTGAGAGATAGTGACTGAACCAAAGTCACCCAGGAAGCTTTATGGTTGATTTGAACCTCGATCTTCCAGGTTTAAGTCCAACTCCCAAACCACTACTCTTCAAAAATAGAAACTCCCGCTTGCATCCTGAAGTGGAACAATCCAGCCAGCATTTCACCTCACTGTGTACAAAGTATTCCTGGAGTCTAGGACTGCTCCCGGAGTAATCTGATGGGGCACTTCAAAACACAGGATGCTGTACTAGACGAGCCTTTGGCCAGATCCAGCAGGGCTCTTCTCATGTTCTTAAGAGGCAATATGGATGGGGGCAGTGCTGATATCCTATCCCCATTACTCAGCCTCAGTCCACCTGCCCAGGTCCACTTGAACTTATGCCAGCAAAGTAGACTTATCAGGGCATCCCCTAGAGATGCCTAGAGAACTAGGAGCACACATGACCCATTGATGGAATACTTAGCGCAAAAGGAGCACTTTCACTTTCCTTGGCTGGAACAAGGGTCTCCAAACCACAGCCCGCAGGCCACATCTGACCTTCTGGAGCAGTGGTTCTCACACATTTAGCAGCGGGGTCCACTTTTTAGAATGAGAATCTGTCAGGACCCACCAGAAGTGATGTCATGACCAGAAGTGACATCATCCCGAAGGAAAATTTTTAACAATCCTAGGCTGCAATTCTACCTACACTTACCCAGGAGTAAGTCCCATTGACTATCATTCTTAAAAGAACATACATTGTAGCTTGCTAAAAGTACAGGTCTGTAGCATTTCCCCAAATGCAGTCACATAACATGGTAGCATTGAGTCTACGAATAGTAGCATTGAGTCTAAGAATATTGAAATGAATGGGGACCCACCTGAAATTGGCTTGTGACCCTCCTAGTGGGTCCCGACCCAAAGTTTGAGAAACACTGCTGGAGGATTTCATCTGGCCCATGCAGTTCTCCAGCTCCCAGAACTAAAATAGCTCAAAAGACGCATTTCCAGGTCTCCCTGCATGGGCATATACCACTAGAAGTGTTGAATGTAATGCAATATAACGGAATGAAGTTATTCCTTACATTGCATTACATTTAGAACCTCTGCTGACTGAATGAGGTAATATACCTGGTATTTTCCAGGCCTCCCAGCATTCAGCTGGGAGTATACCTGAATGAGGTATATACCTGGTATTTTCCAGGTCTCCCAGCATTCAGCTGGGAGTATACCTCATGCAGCTACTGAATGTAATGTAGTATAATGGAATATTTCCATTCCATTTAGCACCTGTAGTGGCTGAATGTGGTATATACCCACGATCTTTCAATTCTTTTTCAAAATCCATTCCACCCTCTTCCTGTGCAAGTTGATTTTGCCCTCTGCCCCCTCCTCATTCTTTCCCTGCCCACTTCTTATATTCAGTCAAACTCTCAGCACATGTATGTATGTATGTATGTATGTATGTATTTATTTTCTGACCCTCAACACCATGTTAGATATATGATGTGTCCCTCATGCCGAGAAGTTTGGAGATCCCTGCGCTCGAGTGTGAACTTTCTACATACTTTGCTTCAGTCTCTCATATACTCTTGCCCCTGTCAGGTCTCTGTCCCTTTCCCACTTCCCCCCCATCCGTTCTTTCTCTCCCTTCATGTCTTTCCGCTCACACTCATCAAGGTATCTTACGGCTTAAACGGAGACAGAAATTCGGCACTCAAAGGGTTGCTTTGGTTTCTCATCTGCATGTATTCACTGATGTACTGTAAACAATGAGTGTAACTTTTTCCACACTCCAAACTAGTATGCAACTTACCCTCCATATGGATTTTTTGATGAGGCTCCAGGTCTGAGCCTGAAGCTTTTACCACACTCCTAGCATTTATATGGTTATTGCCCTGTGTAGAGTCTTTGCTGTCTAGTAAATGTTCTACTGTCATAGCGATTGGAACTTTATTGTAATTAAAATGCCAATGGTATAGGATGAATTTTACTGCATCTCCAAGTTATATTCCCTAGCACTAAACCATTAAACAGTTAAACTGCCTTTGCTTTATAAGTCAAAACATTTATAAACGATTAGCCGCGATATGTTACGTAGCTAGATCATTGGTTCGCCTAAGATGCTTTCAGCTTGAAGATGAAGATGGACATCTCACAAGCTAAGAAGAACTTTGGCAAGACAGAAAAACAAGATTTAGAGACAATACGTAACAAGAATGTTTCTCCCTTGCTGGGTTCTTATTTATCTCTGAGTGATTGAGACTTGTTCTACTATTAAAAAGGTCTAAATGAGGGACACATGGGAGAGCTTTTATGGAGCTGGTCACCAGGACTCTATGGGCAAAACTCTATTCTTCTCTTTGCTGGGAATGTGTGCACTATTTCCCAATAAAAAGGTCTAACAGACTGCTGCTTTTATTTCTTATTATTTTTACTTATACTGAGGCATGGTGTCTAAGTGGTTAAAGACACTGGACTGTCGGCTGAAAGGTCAGCAGCCCAGGAGTTCGAAACTCCGGTGCCGCGGAACAGGGTGAGCCTGTTACTTGCATCAGCTCCTGCCAACCTAGCAGTTCAAAAGCATGTAAATGCAAGTAGATAAAAAGGTACCACTTAGGTGGGAAGGTAACAGTGTTGCGTGTGCTTCGGCATCTAGTCATGCTGGCCACATGACCGAAGATGTCTTCGGACAACGCCGGCTCCCTCAGCTTGGAGACAGAGATGGGCACCGCCCTTAGAGTCCGACACGACTGTGCAGAGGAAACCTTTATCTTACTTTTTAATCTTATTTTTACTTAACTGTAACCAAACATCTAACAAAATTTGCACCAAACAATACAAACACTTTCCACGCTCAAAGCATTTATTTGGTTTCTCCCCTGTGTGGCTTCTTCAGTGCAAGTTCAGCTTTATGCATTGATTAAAGCTCTTTCCACTCTCCCAAGCATTTATATTTTTCTCCTGTCTTTCATGCACCATGAGGTGTCTGCCATTACTGAAGCTCTTTCCACAGTCCCGACATATATATGGTTTAAGAACATAAGAACATAAGAACAGCCCCACTGGATCAGGCCATAGGCCCATCTAGTCCAGCTTCCTGTATCTCACAGCGGCCCACCAAATGCCCCAGGGAGCACACCAGATAACAAGAGACCTCGTCCTGGTGCTCTCCCCTACATCTGGCATTCTGACTTAACCCATTCCTAAAATCAGGAGGTTGCGCATACACATCATGGCTTGTACCCCATAATGGATTTTTCCTCCAGAAACTCGTCCAATCCCCTTTTAAAGGCGTCTAGGCTAGACGCCAGCACCACATCCTGTGGCAAGGAGTTCCACAGACTGACCACGCGCTGAGTAAAGAAATATTTTCTTTTGTCTGTCCTAACCCGCCCAACACTCAATTTTAGTGGATGTCCCCTGGTTCTGGTATTATGTGAGAGTGTAAAGAGCATCTCCCTATCCACTCTGTCCATCCCCTGCATAATTTTGTATGTCTCAATCATGTCCCCCCTCAAGCGTCTCTTTTCTAGGCTGAAGAGGCCCAAACGCCGTAGCCTTTCCTCATAAGGAAGGTGCCCCAGCCCTGTAATCAGCTTAGTCGCTCTCTTTTGCACCTTTTCCATTTCCACTATGTCTTTTTTGAGATGCGGCAACCAGAACTGGACACAATACTCCAGGTGTGGCCTTACCATCGATTTGTACAACGGCATTATAATATTAGCCGTTTTGTTCTCAATACCCTTCCTAATGATCCCAAGCATAGAATTGGACTTCTTCACTGCCGCCGCACATTGGGTCGACACTTTCATCGACCTGTCCACCACCACCCCAAGATCTCTCTCCTGATCTGTCACAGACAGCTCAGAACCCATCAGCCTATATCTAAAGTTTTGATTTTTTGCCCCAATGCGCATGACTTTACACTTACTGACATTGAAGCGCATCTGCCATTTTGCTGCCCATTCTGCCAGTCTGGAGAGATCTTTCTGGAGCTCCTCACAATCACTTCTGGTCTTTACCACTCGGAAAAGTTTGGTGTCGTCTGCAAACTTAGCCACTTCACTGCTCAACCCTGTCTCCAGGTCATTTATGAAGAGGTTGAAAAGCACCGGTCCCAGGACAGATCCTTGGGGCACACCGCTTTTCACCTCTCTCCATTGTGAAAATTGCCCATTGACACCCACTCTCTGCTTCCTGGCCTCCAACCAGTTCTCAATCCAGGAGAGGACCTGTCCTCTAATTCCCTGACTGTGGAGTTTTTTCAGTAGCCTTTGGTGAGGGACCATGTCAAATGCCTTCTGAAAGTCCAGATATATAATGTCCACGGGTTCTCCCGCATCCACATGCCTGTTGACCTTTTCAAAGAATTCTATAAGGTTCGTGAGGCAAGACTTACCCTTACAGAAGCCATGCTGACTCTCCCTCAGCAAGGCCTGTTCGTCTATGTGTTTTGAGATCCTATCTTTGATGAGGCATTCCACCATCTTACCCGGTATGGATGTTAGGCTGACCGGCCTATAGTTTCCCGGGTCCCCCCTCTTTCCCTTTTTAAAAATAGGCGTGACATTTGCTATCCTCCAATCTTCTGGTACTGTGGCTGTTTTGAGGGACAAGTTGCATACCTTAGTCAAGAGATCTGCAACTTCATTCTTCAATTCCTTAATAACCCTTGGGTGTATGCCATCAGGGCCCGGTGACTTATTGATCTTTAATTTATCAATGAGGTCTGAAACATCTTCTCTTTTAACCTCTATCTGACTTAACTCCTCGGTCAGGAGGGGCCGTTCGGGCAGCGGTATCTGCCCGAGGTCTTCTGCCGTGAAGACAGATGCAAAGAACTCATTTAATTTCTCTGCCATCTCCAAGTCTCCTTTTATCTCCCCTTTCCCTCCCTCACCATCCAGAGGGCCAACCGCTTCTCTGGCGGGTTTCCTGCTTCTAACATATTTGAAGAAGCTTTTATTATTCCCCTTAATGTTGCTGGCCATGCGTTCCTCATAGTCTCGCTTGGCCTCCCCTATCACCTTCTTACATTTCTTTTGCCACAGTTTATGTTCCTTTTTATTCTCTTCATTAGGGCAAGACTTCCATTTACGGAAGGAAGCTTCCTTGCCCTTCACAGCCTCTCTAACTTGGCTGGTTAGCCATGCGGGCACTCTCCTGGATTTAGTGGAACCCTTCTTTCTTTGCGGTATACACCTCTGCTGGGCCTCTATTACTGTTGTTTTAAGCAGCCTCCATGCACTCTGGAGAGACTGGACTCTTTTTACCCTCCCTTTCAACCTCCTTCTAACCAGCCTCCTCATTTGAGGGAAGTCCGCCCGTCGGAAGTCAAGGGTTTTTGTTAGAGATTTGCCTGGTATTCTTCCCCCAACGTGCACGTCAAAACGGATCGCAGCATGATCACTGTTCCCCAATGGCTCAGTAACGTTTACATCTCTAACCAGGTCCTGCGTACCGCACAAAATTAAATCCAGAGTCACCTGTCCTCTGGTGGGCTCCTTGACTAGCTGATCTAAGCCACAGTCATTTAGCACGTCAAGAAATCCGGTTTCCTTATCGTGACCAGAACACAAATTGACCCAGTCAATATGAGGATAATTGAAGTCTCCCATGATTACAACCCTGTCCTTCCTTGTCACCTCCCTGATCTGTTTCCTCATTTCAAGGTCCCCATCAGATTTCTGGTCTGGAGGACGATAGCACACCCCCAGTATTACATCGCTGCACAAGCCTGGTAATTTAACCCACAGAGATTCTACGGTGGAGTCGGACCCACCTTCAATCTCTACTTTGCTGGATTCTATCCCTTCCTTAACATAAAGGGCCACCCCACCTCCAACACGCCCCTGCCTGTCCCTCCTGTAGAGTTTATAGCCCGGGATTGCGGTATCCCACTGATTCTCCGCATTCCACCAGGTTTCCGTTATGCCCACTATGTCAATATTTTCCCTTGTCACCAGACATTCCAGTTCTCCCACCTTTGCTCATAGACTTCGGGCATTCGCATAAAAGCATTTATACACGGAATGCCCCAGGATGGGCTGCTTATTCGCTCCTTTGTCCCCGCATCCTCTCATTGTGCCAAACCGTTTATCACATCCCATCACCCTACCTTTCCCAATTTCTTCTCCTACCCTGCCTTTGTCTTGTTGTTCTCTAACCTCCCCATCCTCATCCCATAGGGATGAGGAGTCCCGAACCGGATGCCCCTCGGCTCCTGTCGGCCTTCCCCCAGGGATCAGTTTAAAAGCTGCTCTACCACGTTTTTAATGTTATGCGCCAGCAGTCTGGTTCCATTCTGGTTCAAATGGAGCCCGTCCCTCTTGTACAGGCCCCGCTTGTCCCAAAACGTTCCCCAGTGCCTAACGAATCTAAACCCCTCCTCCCTACACCACCGTCTCATCCACGCATTGAGACCCCTGATCTCCGCCTGCCTAGCTGGCCCTGCGCGTGGAACAGGTAGCACTTCAGAGAACGCTACCTTTGAGGTCCTGGCTTTCAGCTTCCTGCCTAAAAGCCTAAATTTGGCCTCCAGGACCTCCCAGCTACACTTGCCCACGTCGTTGGTGCCGACATGCACCACAGCCGCTACCTCTCCCCCAGCACTGTCTACTAGCCTGTCTAGACGAGAAGTGATGTCCGCAACCTTCGCACCAGGCAGGCAAGTCACCATGCGGTCCTCACATCCATCGCAAACCCCCCTCTCTATGTTTCTAATAATCGAATCCCCCACTACAAGAAGCCCCCGACCCCCCTCCCGCCGAGGAGTATCCCGAGTGCGCTCGGATACGGGCCCATCCCCTGAAGAAGGGGTCCCCCCTAGGGGATTGTTTCCCTTCTCTCCAGGATGACGTCCTCCAGTCCTGAGACTTCCCACCCGGGCAGCCGATGAGCTGCACGCCTGAGGTTGGGACGAAGCCTGATCGTCCCCGGAAGTCTCCCCACGGTCCTCCTCTGGCTGCCTGCGCTTCTCCAGGTCGGCCACCAAGGCTTCAAGGGAGCGGACGCGTTCCCTGAGAGCCTGGAGCTCCTTGCACCGAGGACACACCCATGACTTATGCCCCAGAGGCATATAATCATACATGTGGCACTTGATGCAGAACACTGGATAGCCCCCACCCTGCTGCTGGCTGTCTGACTGCATAGCTTTTGTTGTTGTTGTTGTTGTTTTATTTAGGGGTTCTTTTAAAAACCGTACACTGGATAGCAGCCCTTTTCTCTAGGGAAGAGGAAGGGCAGTGTATGGGGCCCTGGCCTCCTCGCCCTGCTGCTGAACTCGCCCAGATGCTAAACTCTTGTGCCTTACCTGGCACTTAGTTCCCAGAGGCACTTGGTTCCCAGAGGCCACACGTGTCTGCAGAGAGCCTCACGCGATGGCCCGCCTAGCTTTATACTCCTGGCTGGCTCCTCCCCCCTCCTTCCTTCCTGGTTGAAAGGGGGCTGGCCTTCCCAGGTGAGTTTACAAAAGCTCAGGAAGGCAAATGGCTGCTGATGGGCGTGACCTACTCTGCAGGCTCCTGAATGGACTGCTTGGATTAGCCTAATGGGGCTCTTAATGGGTTGGGAATTGGCCCTTCCTAGGTCCTTTCCCTCCTAGTTCTGTTCTCTTAGGCTGGACTGTTTTTGTAACCTCAAGCTAGTTTTTATTTGGGTTTGTTTAATTATTTATTGCTCTCTAGATCCTGTGTCCCAATTTACTGACCTGTTTAGGTTATGTTCTAACTTAGATTAGGTTTAACCTGGGTTAAGTATAGGTTTAATTTAAACAAGTAGAAAAACCTGCTTTCCACTTTATCCTCCTCCCTTCCTTCGATTAAGTGCTACCTTAGGTGCAGCTAACTTTCAATTTTGATTTAAATGCCTGACCCTTGGGCACTTACTCACGAGTAGGACTCTGCTCTTACTCACGAGTAGGACTCTGCTCCTGCCCACGAGTAGCCCTATGTACCTCCCTTAGGTGCTAACTTTCAATTTTGATTTAAGGTTGCTTTAAAGGTAAGATTAAGGTTAGAAGACAGGGAGTTAGAAGACAGGGGTTTCTCCCCTTGTGTGGGCTCTTTGCTGGGCCATCAGGTGAGATCTCTGATGGAAGCTCTTTCCACATTCCCTGCACAAATATGGTTTACCCTCTGTATGGGTTCTTTGCTGCATAATCAAGTTTGTGCTCAGACTGAAACTTTTTCTAGTTTCTGCACTGCTATGGTTTCTCCCCCATGCGTGTTCTTTGATGCACTGACAGGTCTGATCTCTGACAGAATCTCTTTCCACACTCTGTGCACGTATATGGTTTGTCCCCTGTGTGGGTTCTTTGATGTATAATCAAGTTTGTGCTCACACTGAAACTTTTTCCAGTCTCTGCACTGCTATGGTTTCTCCCCCGTGTGTGTTCTTTGATGCACCGACAGGTTTGATCTCTGACAGAATTTCTTTCCACATTCCCTGCACATATATGGTTTGTCCCCTGTATGGGTTCTTTGATGAACCATCAGGTGAGATCTCCAACGGAAGCTCTTTCCACATTCCCTGCACATATATGGTTTGTCTCCTGTGTGGGTTCTTTGATGAACCATCAGGTGAGATCTCTGACGGAAGCTCTTTCCACATTCTCTTCACATATATGGTTTGTCCCCTGTGTGGGTTCTTTGATGCACCATAAGGCTTCCATTTTGACTGAAGGTCTTTCCACAGTCCCTGCATGTATATAGTTTCTCCCACGTGTGGGTTCTTTGATGAACCATCAGGTGAGATCTCCAACAGAAGCTCTTTCCACATTCCCTGCACATATATGGTTTCTCCCCCGTGTGGGTTCTTTGATGCACCGACAGGTTTGATCTCTGACAGAATTTCTTTCCACATTCCCTGCACATATATGGTTTGTCCCCTGTGTGGGTTCTTTGATGCACCAACAGGTAAGATCTCCGACGGAAGCTCTTTCCACATTCCCTGCACGTATACGGTTTCTCCCCCATATGGGTTCTATGATGTTTTCCAAGTTCTGATTGACTGCTGTAGGTTCCTGTACACTGAGGACATTTTACTTGCTCTACCCCAGGCATGGCTGCTTCCGTTGACACCCCATGTGTCTCCCTCAGAATCTTGCTGTCTTCTCCATTGTCTCCTGGAATTGAGAGAGAGAGTCCTGATCAGCAACAGAGAAATGAGACCTGTAAAGCACACTCCTAAGCAGGCTTCCTCAGTACTAATCTCCAGGGGATTCAGTAGCACCGACTCCCAGGAAAGGATGCTTTGGATCACAGTCCAGCACAGTGACTGATTTCAATCAGCTGTTGTGACAAAGTAGCACAATTGTGGTTGCTTGGTCTGTTGAAGCTGCCCTGGTTACGGAATGGAGGTAACTTTGGGCCCAATCCGATGCCTGGCAGTGCCGGTCTTGCATGCACTGCCGTCGCAAAATCCATAAAGCACTCCGCAATGTTCGGCTAGGGGAAGGTGACAGTGGGGGACCAGCACCAGTTGGTACTGGGTCTCTATGCAGCTTGTACGGCTGCCAGGAGCCCACAGCAGTAAGTAGGCCGCCAGATGGCAGGAAGGCATTCTGGGGCAGGGGGAGGGCAGGGGCGATATGGGGAGAGGACATTCCTGGGTGGGAGAGGGTAGCCAGGAAATGGTTCAGGCCCCAAAGGGGGGCTGGGATGGCAGCCCCCATCTCCCACTCCCATGCTTGAAAGTCTTACACAGGCTACTTAAATAGCTGATACAGATTGGAGTAGACCCATAAGGGTCTGTACTGTGGGACGAGCAGCCCAGATATGATTGGGATGTTTGTTAGCCCCGGCGGATGTCGTTTCTTTGGAAAAGTCACAAGGGGGGTCTCCCTCTGGATTCTCTCCGACCTTGCAGCAGCTTTAATGCCACATCACCATCTTATATATGCTAAAATGTCTGTTATTTTGTCCAGTGGGACTTTCCATGAAAAGTTTCACTTTTTTTTTTTTTAAACGGTGTGGAGGTTTTTTGCCTAAATTAGGGATTAGTAATTGTATTCAAGATCCAGGTCTACAGAGCTTGCGTCCTGAGTACACTTCTGTACTGCAGTGAGTCATGGACTCTTTGCTCACAACAGGAGAGGAAACTGAACGCTTTCCACACCTGCTGCCTCTGACGCATCCTCAGCATCACCCGGCAGGACAAAGTTCCAAACAACACAGTCCTGGAACGAGCTGGAATCCCTAGCATGTTTGCACTGCTGAAACAGAGACGCCTGCGTTGGCTCGGTCATGTCGTGAAAATGGATGATGGCCGGGTCCCAAAGGATCTCCTCTATGGAGAACTTGTGCAAGGAAAGCGCCCTACAGGTAGACCACAGCTGCGATACAAGGACATCTGCAAGAGGGATCTGAAGGCCTTAGGAGTGGACCTCAACAGGTGGGAAACCCTGGCCTCTGAGCGGCCTGCTTGGAGGCAGGCTGTGCAGCATGGCCTTTCCCAGTTTTTTTTTTTTTATATATATAATGCTTTATTTATTTATTACAGATACAGGTAAGGAAAATTGGATAGACTTAGGGCTAGGACTACATAGGTTACACACGAGGGTGGTGGCCATCGATTACAACAAACATTAATCCAAACGAAATTAATCATCAATACAAAAATTATCATATTCTTTAACCCAACTGGTTAATACTTTAACATTCCATATTTTTCCTCTAACCTTATCTATCCCATCATAAAACAAACACTTCAAACTTTTACTTATACACTCTTTTTACCACTAAACTAGTCTCTAAAATAAAATCTTTCTTATGATTCTTAATTTCTAATATGACATCTAAAAAAGAAGTCTCCGATTACCATGGTATTACCTCCTTCAGTATCTCTTATAACACGTTATACATCATTTTCCATAACTATCCAATCAAAAAAGGCTTCAAATTTTTACTTATAGACTCTTCTTACCACTAAACTAACCTCTAAAATACAATCTCTTATCTGATTCTTAATTTCTAATATCACATCTAAAAACAAATATCTCCAACTACAATAATATTATACTTCGCTTATCCACCACATATTTATTAACCCAAAATACAGGTTTAATATTTTCTCCAAAATAAATTGACATCTATAATTTATTTTATTTACCTTCTTTTTTTTTTATAAAATAACCCTTTTATTTGTCTTAATACCACTATATTTTACACAATACTTATATTCCAAAATTGCAGTTCCATCTAATTTATTTCATATATTTACCACTTTAATTTTCACAATACTTATATTCCAAATTCCCTTTTCATCCACTTTAGTTTAATCTAATTAATAAAATATTTATCTTAATACCACTTAATTTCCACAATATTTATATTTCAAATTTTCATTTACATCTATTTTAATTTAATATGTTTAAAAAAAAATTCTATTTATTATTCAACCATTTCGCCCTTCTTCTTATTGTTTACTTTGTACTCTATCTTATTGGTGTTCCCTCTTAGTCCTCCTACTGGTTCTTCCACTTCTTCTTTTTCTTCTTAAGTCCCCCCCTCTGTTTTTCTTTCTTCTTTTTCATTCTGTTATTCTTGAATTCAATCCATAAATTCTTCCTCTTCTAGAGACAGCTTGCTCTCTGAACATTTCGTCTTTTTTCTTCCTTAAGATTCCCAGTTATTATAACAATTGCTTCTTCCATCTCGTGTCCCATTTCAAAATACTCCACTTCTTTAACTTCACCTGACATCTGATCCATTCTTTTTTCTTCTCTATTGTTTATAATCTGTTCCCGCGAGTTTACAAGGGAGGAGCTTATTTGCCCAATTTGTTCAGAGAGTTCTCTGACTTGTTGCTCCATTTCTCTTCTAAAATCCATCCAAAAGTCCACCAACAAGGCCTGGCTTTCATGATCATCTTTTAGATTTTCAAAAGCCATTTTTATCAACACCAACTCGAGCCACTTCCTGCAGGGCTACTTTCTAATTTTGTATCCAGGGCTACTTTCCAAATTTTTATATCCAAAAAAAGTCAATCAAATCCACAGTCAAATTAGGTTAGTATGCCTTTAAATGACCAAAAGAAAAAAGAAAAATTCAAGCCTCTTGCTGAGAAACTGAAACCGAAACCAGCAGTGTCCAGGCTTAAATAAAGGCTTTTTGCTGGGAAAATGAAGGTAGACTTTATTTCCTTTGTTGAAGATTACTTATTTATTTCTCTTCAGTACATACCATTAAAAAAAATAATAATCTTGTACTTACTCCAGCAGGGGAAATACCAATTCACCTATTCCCCCCCGGGTGGCTAATGGCCAGCGTGAATAATCTTGAATTATCTCCTCCTCCTCCAGACTTCTTACTTACAGTTCTCAGTAAAACTTTTTAACGAGCCAAGTTCACTCACTCTTAATAGCTTTTTGCAATGTTGTTGTATCTAGGCCGTGGGGGGACGGGTTTTCAGCTCTCCGAGCTTCTCAAAGATGTCGCCCGGGATAGATATGCTTCAGCACAGAGCAAAACAGAGAGAAATCCTTGAAATTGCCTGTTTCTAAGGACCCCCCGTTCAAGCTCTCAGCTCTTCGTACCGTCTTCCTGGCACCGAAGCGTGCCTTAGTTGTTTAGGCACATGAAAACATATCTATTTCGCAGTCTCTTCGGGAACCCCCAAAGTTCACTGCAACTTCGCTGAAAGTTAGCTCCCTTCAACTTCGCTGAAACTCTTTCCCTTAGCCTCTGGCTAAGCCACTTTGGGCCCCTCTCTTGTGCTGGTTACAGGAAATCAGAACAAGAAATGTTTTTCTCCATTGTTGTACACTGCTGTGAGCGTAGGAAAAGAGGTACTGAAATCTTTTTAAATCAATCAATACCTAACCAGCGGGGGCTAGGTGGGGGGAGCATACTGGTTGAGTTGCCCATGGCCGGTAGCCTTTTAGAGATGGTTCTGCCTGGACAGCCACTCCTTGTCAGTGTAAATAGCTGACAAGCTGGACGGACCAACCATAAGGAAGCTTCCATGTGGAGCCCAATGACCATTCCATCAGAATTCCATTTGTCCTCCAAAGGGCAACAAAGGACGAGATGGCAAAAGTCTTCTGGCTAATTTATGGCACCATGTCCCCAGGTTGGAGCTACTCTTCTTATTAAGAGACTCAGATCTTGGCTGGCCAGAAGGGGAGAATGTGGGGCCACCAGGTATGGCAGAAGCAAACTATCAACCCTGCTACCCCTTGGCAACATTTGCTGGAGGATCTATCTGGTCATCTGTCTAATCTGGGGCTAACCTGTCACGCAAGGGCCAAAGGATCCTCCTTACCTACAAAGACCACATTTTCATAGTTGTCCAGCATGATGGACTCATACAGGTGCCTCTGGTGCAGATCAAGCAAAGCCCACTCTTCAAGGCTAAAATACAGAGCGATCTCTGCAAATGAGATGGAGCTCTGAAAGAAACAAGGAGACATTTCCGACTAGCAAGTCAGCCTAGGCCTAGTGTTCTTCCCAATATGCATAGCATTCAAACTAACTCCATCATGGTTTAACTCCATTCTGGATTTTTTCAACCTGGGGTCAAGCAAGGACCGTTGCCCAGTACAGTTGAGGTCACACTGAGACTCTCAGGAGATAAAGCTAGTTCAAGGACATCTGCAGGTCTCCTTCTGCCCTCTTCCCCTGGGTCCTGCAAATTTTGGGGTGCTCCATCCTGATCAAAATTGCTGCAAGAGCAAGTCCTGCCTGCAGAATTAACTGTGTCCAAATCGTCCAGGAGTCAGGAGTTTTTTCAGTCTCTGGGATGAAGTCTCTCCCACCAAAAGTAAAATGAAATAAAAATAAAAATAAAAAACCCAACTGTGAGCCTGAGGCAGCCATCTGGCCATGCCTGTTGTCCAGCAGGAACCTCTCTGATGGTTGAGCCATCAAGCCTATTTGTGTCCTTCTGGAAAGACACACTAAACTCAATGAAGGGCAGGGAACCTGGCTTGCATAGCTAAAGAGAAGCTCCAAACTCCTTTGTTTTACCCAGGAATGCTTTGCTTTCTTTATACAAATTTGTATATCCTCCCCTGTTCTAGCAGGCTGAACTGGATCAGCTGTCTCTCTCCAGCAAGATGTTCTTGGGTTTCTTTCTAAACAGAAACCTCCATTTGAGGGCCTGTTTTTCCCTAGCAAAGATGCCTTGAGGGTTCTCTTCCAGTAGAAACCTCCATTTTGTAGGGGCCATCTTCCTCTTTGGTACAATGCCCATACTATGCTTTTTGAGGTTTCTTTGCCAGTAAGAAGCCTCCATTTTGGGTCTTGATAAGGGGCACATTTCCTGATTTATTTTTGTCCTCTGGATCCTGGAAACTTGCAATCCTGCCCTTGTAGCTTAAGAGGACTTGTTACCCAAAAACTTAACCAGCAGACCAGGATTGGTAAATATCTCCCTCTCTTTCCTTTTTTTGATCCTCATAACAGCGCCTTCTCTCCCTCTCTCCCTCTCTCCCCCACCAAAAAGATTCTGGTCACTTTCTCCAACTAACTCCAAACACAGCTATTTGCAAGTATCCCTTCTATATCTGTTATCCCTTCTATATCTATATCCCTTCTATATCTATTCTAAATACTGTTAATAATAATATCTAACTGTTTAAAGCAGTAAATGATCTTCTAAGCAAAGTACCTGACAGTAAACATGCCTTTTACTGGTTATCTCTATTTCTTCAATAAACTCTTCTTTTGAAAAGTTCATTCTTAGTAGCCTACGTTTAAGGGACTTGAGGTTTGTTTTTTTGCACTGCTCACCCATGTCAATCATCCAAATTCTATGTACGCAAGCCCTGAAGGAAGCCCCCACTGCCTCCAGTGGGACATATTCCCAGGAAAGCATACTCAGGACTGAGAACCTTGTGCATTCTGTAGCTGCTTTCACATCAGATAGTCCCCATCACTTTCCCCACTTTCCCACGAACGCTGGAGAAGGAAGGGAAGAGGTTGGGGGACAGGGAAAGGAGAAAGTGGAGGGGTGAATAGGAAGGAAACCACTGCAGTGAGTCCAGATTGAGGTGACAAGGCTGCGGCCGGGAATGTTACAAGAGAAGCAGCCCAGGATGTGTCCTAGAAATCCCCCTCACCTGGCCTGGATGAGCAGCAGCCATTTCTGGCCCCCCTGGCCTTGATTTGAATCTCTGAGTCTTTGATTCACTGCTTTGATTCTCTGTCTGGAAGAGAAAGGAAAACTGTATGAGTTTTTGTTTTTTTTTTAAAACCTGGTCTACCTGCTTCATGCACATGCTTGAGTTCCTTCGCACTGTCAGCGGTAAAGGCTGCGGAGGAGAGTGGGCAGATTCATGCAGGGGGAACTTGTCAGTGGCCTTGGTCCTGATGACTTAAAGCGAGCTGTCCTTGAACGCAGAAGCAGCCATGGCTGGAGGAATGTTGGGAGGGGAGCTTGGCCTCTTTGTACTGGCACTGGGGGATTCCAGCCATCTCCCTGATATCTGCCTCACTGAAACAGATGAGCATATAAGGGAAAGTTAGTGTAGGGTGGGGGGAGGCCAGCATCACGGGGGGGGGGGAGCTAGGAACAGAGTCCCCCAAGAGGGCTGCACCATGTTCTTAACCAGGCACCTGTGGCTGCCAGCACCACCGCAGGCCTCGCTTCCCAGGAGCAGAAAGAGAGTCCTGCAGGCCCTTCCTTACCTGGGCTTCCCTAGCACAGCCTGGGCTCCATGTCTCCCTTCCTTCCTCTCTCCACAGCCAGGGACCCTCCTGGCTGGTCCTCCTCCACACACCTGCTCCCAGGCCTCCTCACTCTCCCTGGGGCTCGGGTTTTCCACTTTCCTCATTTCTCCAGCCCTCCAGCAAGGCCTCCTCCTCCTTTTCGGGCAAGAGTCCTGGGTTGCAGCAGGGTCCATTGCAAGATGGAGTGTCTGGCCCAGCAGAACCAGGACACCTCATTCACAGAGAGAGGCTGTGTCTAAAGCAACCCCTAAAACCATTTGGGCTAATAAGACCTGGTTGAATAAAACCTCCTGCCGTGGAGGGCCTTAACCATCAACTGCTGCAGATCAAATGTCACTGACCAACTGTCCCTGATTGGAACTGTCAGTGATCAACAGCCGTCCTTTTATGAGGTCACTGCGGTTCTTAGAGTCCCAAGTGCCTTTATTCCACTTCAGTGGAAGTACTTTATTCCACTTTAAGTGGAAGTGCCTAAAAGTCCACTTTATTCCACAGATCTGTTACCTGACGGCGTAAGTTAACGAACGAGTGGGATGACCGGAGGAGGTTAAAACCATTTACTGCAGTGCTGAGGACCAACACCTTGCAAAGCAACTCTGGGTGTGGCCCTGAACAATGGCATTAGCTGGCTTATATACACTCTGGGCGGGGTTACATAAACGTGGTTACGCCCCTGTTACTATGCAGATACAGGTTTGCTACTTTCCCTGTTACTGTGCAGATACAGGATAGTCAGGCTGCTTAAAACAACAGTAAGGCTGCTTAAAACAACAGTAATAGAGGCCCAGCAGAGGTGTATACCGCAAAGAAAGAAGGGTTCCACTAAATCCAGGAGGGTGCCCTCATGGCTAACCAGCCAAGTTAGAGAGGCTGTGAAGGGCAAGGAAGCTTCCTTCCGTAAATGGAAGTCTTGCCCTAATGAGGAGAATAAAAAGGAACATAAACTGTGGCAAAAGAAATGTAAGAAGGTGATATGGGAGGCCAAGCGAGACTATGAGGAACGCATGGCCAGCAACATTAAGGGGAATAATAAAAGCTTCTTCAAATATGTTAGAAGCAGGAAACCCGCCAGAGAAGCAGTTGGCCCTCTGGATGGTGAGGGAGGCAAAGGGGAGATAAAAGGAGACTTAGAGATGGCAGAGAAATTAAATGAGTTCTTTGCATCTGTCTTCACGGCAGAAGACCTCGGGCAGATACCGCTGCCCGAACGGCCCTTCCTAACCAAGGAGTTAAGTCAGATAGAGGTTAAAAGAGAAGATGTTTCAGACCTCATTGATAAATTAAAGATCAATAAGTCACCGGGCCCTGATGGCATCCACCCATTGGTTATTAAGGAATTGAAGAATGAAGTTGCTGATCTCTTGACTAAGGTATGCAACTTGTCCCTCAAAACGGCCACGGTACCAGAAGATTGGAGGATAGCAAATGTCACGCCTATTTTTAAAAAGGGAAAGAGGGGGGACCCGGGAAACTATAGGCCGGTCAGCCTAACATCCATACCGGGTAAGATGGTGGAATGCCTCATCAAAGATAGGATCTCAAAACACATAGACGAACAGGCCTTGCTGAGGGAGAGTCAGCATGGCTTCTGTAAGGGTAAGTCTTGCCTCACAAACCTTATAGAATTCTTTGAAAAGGTCAACAGGCATGTGGATGCGGGAGAACCCGTGGACATTATATATCTGGACTTTCAGAAGGCGTTTGACACGGTCCCTCACCAAAGGCTACTGAAAAAACTCCACAGTCAGGGAATTAGAGGACAGGTCCTCTCGTGGATTGAGAACTGGTTGGAGGCCAGGAAGCAGAGAGTGGGTGTCAATGGGCAATTTTCACAATGGAGAGAGGTGAAAAGCGGTGTGCCCCAAGGATCTGTCCTGGGACCGGTGCTTTTCAACCTCTTCATAAATGACCTGGGGACAGGGTTGAGCAGTGAAGTGGCTAAGTTTGCAGATGACACCAAACTTTTCCGAGTGGTAAAGACCAGAAGTGATTGTGAGGAGCTCCAGAAGGATCTCTCCAGACTGGCAGAATGCGCAGCAAAATGGCAGATGCGCTTCAGTGTCAGTAAGTGTAAAGTCATGCACATTGGGGCAAAAAATCAAAACTTTAGATATAGGCTGATGGGTTCTGAGCTGTCTGTGACAGATCAGGAGAGAGATCTTGGGGTGGTGGTGGACAGGTCGATGAAAGTGTCGACCCAATGTGCGGCGGCAGTGAAGAAGGCCAATTCTATGCTTGGGATCATTAGGAAGGGTATTGAGAACAAAACGGCTAGTATTATAATGCCATTGTACAAATCGATGGTAAGGCCACACCTGGAGTATTGTGTCCAGTTCTAGTCTCCGCATCTCAAAAAAGACATAGTGGAAATGGAAAAGGTGCAAAAGAGAGCGACTAAGATGATTACGGGGCTGGGGCACCTTCCTTATGAGGAAAGGCTACGGCGTTTGGGCCTCTTCAGCCTAGAAAAGAGACGCTTGAGGGGGGACATGATTGAGACATACAAAATTATGCAGGGGATGGACAGAGTGGATAGGGAGATGCTCTTTACACTCTCACATAATACCAGAACCAGGGGACATCCACTAAAATTGAGTGTTGGGCGGGTTAGGACAGACAAAAGAAAATATTTCTTTACTCAGCGTGTGGTCGGTCTGTGGAACTCCTTGCCACAGGATGTGGTGCTGGCGTCTAGCCTAGACGCCTTTAAAAGGGGATTGGACGAGTTTCTGGAGGAAAAATCCATTATGGGGTACAAGCCATGATGTGTATGCGCAACCTCCTGATTTTAGGAATGGGTTAAGTCAGAATGCCAGATGTAGGGGAGAGCACCAGGATGAGGTCTCTTGTTATCTGGTGTGCTCCCTGGGGCATTTGGTGGGCCGCTGTGAGATACAGGAAGCTGGACTAGATGGGCCTATGGCCTGATCCAGTGGGGCTGTTCTTATGTTCTTATGTTCTTATGCTACTTTCCCTTGTCACACCCATGTCCATATTTGGCAAAGTTTCAAACACCACTGCTGAACCACACATTGCTTTGTGTGTGTGTGTGTGAGGAGACAGGGCTGTGGGCTTGGAAAATTTTAATTTCCCTTCTTTGGATTCCGGCATCAGATCCACTGTGGGTCTTAAAGTCACGGGTATCCCTGTGATCCCAAGAGCCCGTCACCAAACATGGTTGGTGCACAACATCCCCTCTTTTCCGTTCATACTGTTCTAAATCTCAACAGCTTCTCTCTATACACACAAATGTAACAAGGACCGGTGGTAGGTGACACCTGTGTTTGTACAGGTCTTTGTAAACCACACTGAGCTCCTTGGAGGAAGTATAAAAGTGGTTTAAAAATGTGAAAAATAACTAAATAGATATACAAAAATCAAGATGCTCAAGCACAGGATGGGGGGCGGGAACCTGGCTTGAGGACAGCACACATGAAAAGGATACAGGTGTCTTAGTGGACCACAAACTGAACATAGCGATGTGATGAAGTCACTGGAAAACTGAATGCAATGTTGGGCTGTCATCACCTTTTGGAGATGCTTTAGACTAGAGCAGACTAGACTAGACTATTGGGACCCACCTATCTTCACAAGTCTTAAAAAAAAATTTCTCTATCAGTTGCTCAAGCCTCTGTTTTTGTGCCTGTGTTCATGGGATTGGGACCATTCTGGTGGTTTTGCATTTCTTTTAGCCTGGCCTTCAAACTGAACTGAGGAACAGTTGCCTGCCTACTTGTGAGTAAACATGCAGGAGCACCTCAGTTTCCGTTTCCATAGGGCTCAATACTTTTTCCTTGTCAGTTTCATGACCCGCCAAACAATCAGGTTGTGACCCACTGGTGGGTCCCGACCCAGTTTGGGGAATGCTGGACTAGAACCAAATATATCAACGGCCAAATTTAAACTCACCAGTCAGTGAGACTCTATCCTATACCTTCCAGGCACAGACATGCCCCAGTCCAGTGGGCGCCTCATTCCCTGAGCTGGTAACCAATGCACCCATGATCTAGGGGCATGTGTCATAGGCTCTGCAATAGACTGCTGATTGTTTGAAGGGAGAATCTCCCCAAGGGGCCCCATGCGATGCAGGCCATGAGACGAGGGAGTTTGGGATAATGTTTAAGTGTTCATGCAATGTAATAAAATCCACACTGTGGCAGCAGTTCTCAAACTCTCGTGGATAGTTTGAGCTTCTCCAAGTGTTTGCAGGGGTGGGGGGATGGTGACAACACAATCCCCAGGATTGCGCCACCACCGGGGACATATGGGCTTTTTTTCACTCACCTCAGCCAGCGCTGGTCTCTGGGGGGTGGGGATGCAGGGAGGAAGCTCTCTGCAGGGCTCCCCATGCCTCAGAATGCCTAAAAATAGCAAATGACCAGTGGTGGGCCTGGAGGGGAGGGGCAGGGGGGCAAATGCCCCAAGCACTGTGTCTGCCCAGTGCTCCTGACCGCACGGGAAGCCTCATGAAGCTTCTGATCAATCTTAAGCGGCATTTCCAGTTTCCCAAAAGTACTGTTTAAGACTGTGGGGAAACCTCAGAATGCTTTCCCATTCAGTTCCAATGTTGTGTGAGGCTCCATGGTGCTGGGTAAGCAGGGGGAATGGTGTGGTGTGTGTGTGTGGGGGGGTGGCATTGAGGACCTCTGCCCTGGGGCACGTAGCGGAGCAGGTCCTTTAGTGATCATGACCCACTTCTGGTTTCCCTGCTGGGGATCATGTTAACACCACCATCCCCCTGCCCTGCTCCTTAAGGGGCAGAGACAGGGCTTCCCAGACTGGTGGGTCACAACCCACCAGTTTGAGAATCCCTGTGCTATGGGGTAAATATTTGCTGTTTTCACGACTTCATTAGCAGTGGTCAGACATGTATATACAGTACTTATTTGCAGATTTGTTTTTTAGTCTTATGGACTCGGTGCACTGGCTAGCTTAAGGCCTCCCTCCCCTCCAAGCACTCACACATGTGGGTAGGCAGCAAAAGACTAAAGCTGCAATCCTATAATTGTCTCCTGGGAGTAATACCCATTGGTTTACACCAGGGGTGGGCAAACTTTCAACTTTAGGGATCCTGGACCTTTAGTAATTGTATAGAAGAGAGAATTTCAGAAGAGGGCATTCTCTGCTGAAATTCTCTCTCCCACACTATTGTTAAAGGTCCAGGATTCCTAAAGTCGAAAGTTTTGCCCACCCCTGGCTTACACAGTGGTGATTCCTTCTGAGTAGACGTGCCTTGGAGTGTGCTGTCATAGTACAAGGGTGAAGGGACAATGAGAGACACATTGTGCATGGCCCTGGTTCTCCCAACCCCATGGCAGAATTCAGCTGTATGGCTTATTTTTGCTTCTTCTGTCTATACTTGGGACGTGTTACAGTATGTGCCCCGTACAGTAAGCCAATTAGGTGGCTGGATAAGGCAGGCCTACCAGACTGCTGTTGTATGTAAGCAAATGTAAGCATACCTGTCAGACAAGGGGGCAAGGGCCAATCAGGGCAGAGTGCTGAGTCATTGCACAGTCATTGCACAGTCATTGCAGGAGAGATGGGAAAAGCTGATGCAATCCCTGGCCAGGATGATGCAATGACATTCCTCAGTTATGAGGTCATGGTGCTTCCCATTGGCTGACAGGAGTATAAATGTCCAACAAGCACACTCCACTGTGTGGGTTGTAGGAGTGAGTTGCTGCATGGATCTCTGCTGGACTGACACCTGATTTGCTGACTAATTGGACTGCCTCTGCTTGCCGATTTCTGGAACTGCCTTCTATTTGTAAATACTGCCTGTAAATAGACTCTGGTGCTGGGACTTCCCTGGGTCTTGCCTCCTTTTTTTGGCGTTCTTCCCTGTGCTCTGAGCACCACACGCTGCAGCTGCAGGCTTGCGCTTCTGCTCTCTCTGTGTTTTGCCCGTTATTCCAACAGGACCACCAAGGCTTGAGTGACATCGTTCTCGGGTGCTGATGGTTCAAGCCACAGTTGAGCCTGCCAATTCCACATCTTGGGATCCAGCTGGAGGAGGAATGAAGCAAACCTTCGGCAGTGTTGCTTTCTTGAGGAACTCTCTGTCTGTGTGTGATCCGTCCAGAAGCGTTACTGGTCTGATACAGGCTGGCTTGTTAACCTCAAACATTCTTCTGTGCCGTGGGGCTGTGAGCCTTCCATTGGCCTGTAGAGGAAACAGAAGCCCATATTCTGTGAGGGAAACCATTTCACTCAGTTTTCCCTCCGTTTCACTGTTCCTGCCATCATAAAATCATTAGTACTTTCCAAGCCCGTGATGCCTTCTGTCTTCTAATAACCCGTCCCCAGAGTCCTCCAAACCTATGACTGGTTCTTTCACAACAGCTTAGCTCGCTGTAAGTACTGCCCGAACAATTTTGAAATTCAGGCTGGCTTCACTGACGGCCGTCTTGAGGAGAACTGGTCCTGAGAGAATTATCTCTTCAAAATAGACCCCATAGATTGACTTCTGTTTATTTGCAGACAGAAGGAACAGAGGAACCTAGTGAGCTCCTGCCAGCACCGCTCGGCGGAATGCAGACCGTGCCAAGCTAACTTGATCTCAGAGTAACAGCCTGGAGGGGGAGGCCAGTGTGAAAATATAAGGGTAATCTTGTTGACCCTTTCACTTTCTGGAGTCAAGCCTTGGCCATACACGTTGGCTATAGAGTCTAGGAAACAGGGAAAGAGATTAGGGCAGCTGATTCCGAACCTGCTTGCCTGCTGCAAGACACAAACAAAGTGGAATTTTTTAAAAGGGACCCAGGAGTCCAAAGTGCCCAGCTGCAGAGGAGGTTACAAAGAGTGTCTCTTTATGTCTTCTGTGGCATCTCTCCTTTGCAGGTCTTGGTCTTTGTCAGAGGCAGCTGGACATCTCTAGTGCAGTTGGATCATTCAATCACCCTCAGTATCAAGATGCAGTAGGGCTCACCTGTTCTCAAAGAAGGCTAACCTCTGTGTCTCTGGATGAGTCACTGCTCTGAGCTTGTGTCTTTCCAAATTCAAAGCACTGGGATAAGAATTCTTCTTCTACAGTGCCAGGGTTCTCAAGCTTTTTAGCACTAGGACCCACTTTTTAAAATGACACTCCTTCAGGACCCACCTAGTTTTACAAACTTAAAAAAGGTCCTCTATCTATCTATCTATCTATCTATCTATCTATCTATCTATCTATCTATCTATCTATCTATCTATCTATGCAAGTAATGTTTGTTTGTTTGTTTGTTTGCAAAAATCCTCGATCCATTTCTCCAAATAAAGCAACCCTAATGAATAGCCTCAAGGCTTGAGGATCTTAGTTATGGGACCAAGAGAGGCTTGCTCTGCATCCAACACAGGTTCGTTGGCAGCAGTGGCTCAGCCAGAGGCAAGGGGAAACTCTTCTCCTTACCCCTGGGTAAGGGCTACTCGCCCCTGGGTAAGGGCTACTCGCCTACTCTGGAGGTGGCACAAGTCCGAAGAGAGCAGAGTGGCTTGAAGCCCCGCCACCGGCTCCCTGCGTGCCCGCCTGCCCCCGGAGCTGCCCATCGCCCACCCTCCCTCCGCCCAGGAACACCTCTCTCCCTCCTCCTCCCCACCCTCCCATGCCTACCTTTGCCGTTTGTGTCGGTGCTGGTGTGGGGGAAGCCACCGTGGAGGCTTATGTCAGCCTCCGCACGACGCGGCTTCCTCCCATGGAGGCGCAAACGTGGAAACGTGAAGGCCCAAGTCAACTTTAGGATTGCGCCCCAAGTCCTCACCTGCCCCCACTACATGTCATTGACAGACTTGGAAAAACACACACCATAAAATAGATGCTCCAACATTTATCTCCCTATATTTAGCTTGGAAACTGCATGACCCCAGCTCTTTGCAGGGCAGTTCCCAAACTGCAAGTCTGGACCCACAGGTGGGGCATGACCTGATTTTTGGTGAGTCACCAATGGGTGATGGAGAGATCAGATAACCGATTGCCTCAAGCCCTGGGCTGTTAAAAAATCAGATACTGTAGCTGCTAATTACCCTGCAAAGAGCTCAGCTGCAGTTTGTAAGCAGGTGTAAATATAGGGAGATAAATGTCTGAGGGTCTTGTTTTCTGATTATTATAAAGAAACAAAGAAAAATAGAAAATTTACTTCTTTCTATATCTCTTTTTTAAAAAGTAAACCTAGGTGAGTCCTGTTAGAGTGTCAATTAATAAAATGGGTCCCAGTGCTAAAAAGTTTGGGAACCACTGAGTTAGCAGCTGTCTGATTTTTGAACAGCCTCAGGGCTTGAAGCAATTACTTATGTGATCTTTCCATCACCCATGTTTTCATTGGAGACCCTGCAGACCCACCAGAAATTGATCACGACCCACCAAGTGAGTCCCAAACCACTCTTTAAGAATAATTGTTCTATACAACTTCCCAAAGTGCAGGAACGCGGTTCAGTTTTGCATCTGGTTACTGTACATACGTCATGAGAGGCATCGTGTCTCTAGCAAACTGGCAAACAGCCTTCTAGTTGCAACCTTGAGATCACATATTGCCCGGAAAGTATGGTTTTGTGCAAATGTATTGTGCAGCAGCATTTCTTTCTTAGGCATTGCACAATATCTACCTGGTCACCTAGTCTGAAGGCCCACCTCTCTCCATAGGAAACCAGGGACATGTGATGGGTGGGGAGGCAGGTGAGGCAGAGCCTCCCCACTGGAGCCCTTTGAAAAGCGCTGCCACTGTGTGAGGAGCTCAAGCACTTACAACCTACACACGGAGTACTGTAGGTTGTGAGTGCTTGAGTGCCTCACATGGTTGTGGCACTTTTCAAAGGGCTCTGATGGGGAAGCTCTGCCTCACCTACCTCCCCACCCACCGCACATCCCTGTAGGAAACTGCCTGCCTGTCACCATCAACCTCTGACAACCTGCTCCAACTACCATCCTTTACTGATACCCAGTAATCATATACATAAAAGGACCTTTTCTGTGATCCCCTTGGAGCTACGGAGGTTTATTTCCTTCTTCTTGCTTGTTTGTGGAATGAAGTGAAAATGTCTCCTATTCTGTGAGACTTTTGAGAACTGAATTATCTTATTTCTGCTACAGAGTCTGTGTTTTGATTTGGAAACTTTATTGCGTTGCAATACGTAAACAATGCAAATAAAATAAAATATATACATGCTTATGAAATGCATTTTTTTTAGTCTCCAGGAGTACAAAACTCTGGACATTCAGATCAATGTAGATGCTTGGCCTTGCCTGGATTTTTTTCAATGTGCAAGTTTTCCATCCAGCTGACCCCCACCAAGGGAATAGCTGCCACCATCCCACCTCTTTTCAGGATACATGTGCTAATTGATGGGGAGATTTGAAAGCAGAACTCTTCATCTGCCAGGCAATACAGAACGCAGGCTCTTTCCAGCACGCTCACAAAAGACCTTTTCTTCCCCCATACATTCAACAAAATCAGTAGCAAAATGCATTTCCTACTTAAAGACGATACATTTCCCCAATTCCATTGGGTCTGTTTATTTTCCAAGTCCACTCTTGTTTTAAGCATGAAAGAGTCTGAATGGAAGCTGAAAACTGTCGCATTCAATGCTAGCAGTTTTGCCGACAAATGCGCTACTCAGCAAATACCCACACAGCTGCAGTTTCAGGCTGGAAGGGTGGACTCCTGTATAATGAATTTATCTATAGGAGAATGTGTTAATTTAGAAAAGTTTGACTCTTTCATCACAAGAGATTTAAAGCACCCACAGTAAATTCTCCCTATTGTAAGAATGTAAAAAGAACCCTGCTAGATCAGACCAAAAATCGATCTTAGCATCTGATATTTTCAATAGTGACCAACCAATTTCTCTAAGAGACCCACACAAGGATGATGTGTAGGCAAATAGCCCTCTCCATTGTTGCTTCCCAGTTACTAGTTGCTACTACTAGCTACTACTAACCCAGTTACTAGTTGCTTCCCAGATACTAGTTAAGGTGGAGCTCTGGCTGGTGACTGGGGAAGAAGGAGATGCATTTATAGAACTATACAGCTATTGGGTGTTGTAAGGACCAGTAGCCATCAGTCATTATAGTTAATGGGACCTCCATGTTCAGAGACTGTGTACACAGTTACACAGCTTCTAAACACTAAGAAGTCCCATTAACTATAATGGCTGATGGCTCTTGGTCCTTACAACAGCCAATATTTGTATACTTATAACAATGGATGATAGGAACAAAGAACAGGAGTGTGTCATTGCCTTCCTGACCTGTTGGCATGGTCTACTATTTGGTTCGAGCAACCGGTAGACCTGACCTCTACCAGGATATCTGGAGGCGGAGGCCAGGTCTACTTATGTGATGGGTAGACCGTGTGTCCACCTCAAGATCCCCAGGGAAGGCCAGGTCTACCAGCCAGTCAATAGTGTATTTGACACCCCGATGTACTCGGCACCCCAGGCCAGACACCCCCTTGGTACGCTACTGTGCAGACATGTCACTTTGAATACTGCAGTGATTTCTCAATAGGTTGCAGTTATGAACCTGATTTGGGGGGAAAATACAGAATCAGAAGGCTGCAGTATCACAAGCCCTCACTGATGCTCTGGGCTTAGGATAAAACAACTCCGTTTTTGCAGTGTTCTGTTGGAGTATCGCTGTTCTCTCAAAATAATCCAGAAATAAAGTTTAAATGTGCAATACCAAATGAGACTTCTTGGTAGGAAAGCAGACCAAGGTGTAAAAGACTGAGCACCAGTGGAGTAGCTAGAGGGGATGCAGAGCCCTAAGTTTGGCAGGGAGCCTCACTATGGCATGCGAGTGGTCACTCTCCTTCAGAGCCATTCTGTTACGCCTCTTGCATGCTGCAGTGATGCTCCCTGAAAAACTTAATACTTTACACCCCCTCTAGCTACGCCATTATTGGGCACCTCTCTGCCTCACTAGTGAGAAAATGGGAACACTTTGACTTCACTCAGTTAAAGTTCCAAGTCTCTCTCTCTTCCCAGTGTCATAGGACTATCTAAAAAATATCTCCATATGTCTGCTGGGTTAATTTAACACAGGGCTATAAATTAAACAAGAAAGACAAACATGAACTACTTCTCCCACTGCCCACTCTGCCTAATCATCTATCATTATCTCTTATCAGTCTTTCAGGCAACTCTATGATATGGGTCCTTGGGAGGAACAACCCCTCAGAGAGTTCTCAAGAAAGTGCAAATATAAACAGACTCCCACAAATCCAAGGTATTCTTGTCAGACTGCCTCCTGAGGTACTTTTCCAAGAAGGATCCCAAAATATAACACCAGAACCTTAAATGGGCTACACTGAAAAACAGGGGGGAAAAAGGAGTAAAAATTTTAAAATGAGTGTATATTCTCAATATAAGCTACACACAGCACAAATCATAATTTTTTTAGCTAAAAAAATTATTTTTAACTTAAAATAATTTTTGAAAGGCAAAGATTGTAAATAATTCAATGCAAAATCCTTACAGGAACTTGCCAAATAGCGTACATAAGCATGATATAGAAATGAGCAGATCAACATGCAAATAAAAATGAATTTGTGTGTGTGTCTGTGTGTAGGAGGTTGTGAACAGCCCTTAAACCTCAGGGCTTAAGGTTTTTATAACCTATTTTATAACCTAATGATGAGCTAGCAAATGTTGTACCTGTCTGTGTGAACCAGCTCTAAGAGATAACACTAATTAAGGGCGCAATCCTAACCAACTTTCCAGCACTGACATATCTGTGCCAATGTGTCGAGCACTGCATCCTGCAGTGGGGAGGCTGTGAAGGAAGCCTCCTCAAGGTAAGGGCATGTTTGTTACCTTAGCTTGGGACTGCATTGAGGCTTGGTCAGTGCTGGAAAGTTGGTTAGGATTGCACCCATAGTCATTCAATGCACCTGATAACAGAATCATAGAGTTGGAGGGAACCCACAAGATCAACTAGCAGGAAATCTTCCTAGAGCATCTTCAGCAGGTGTCTGTCTAGCCTCTGCTTGAAGATTTCCAGGGAGAGAGAATTCATCACCTCCCTTGGCAATCTGTTCCATTGCTGAACGGTCCTTAGTGTCAAGAATTTCTTCTGGAGGTTCAACTGAAATCTTCCCTCTTGCAGTTTGTACCCATCTCTTGCAGTGTGGATCTACTTTCAGAGGCAGTTGAAAACAAATTTGTGCCTTCTTCCAGTACCTTCAGGGATTTGAAGAGTGCTATCAGATCCCCTCTCAGCTTCCTCTTCTCCTAACTAAACATACCAAGTTCACTCACCCTTTCCTCGTAGGGCTTGATCTCCAGGCCGCTGATCATCCTCTTTGCTCTTCTCTGAACCCGCTCCAGTTTGGTTGCATCTTTCCTAAAAAGAATTGGACACAGAACTCCAGGTGAAGTCTGATCAATGCTGCTGCATTTATATACGGATCCAGTCATGAAAAGATGAGAATCTCGACAACGTAGTTCAGCATATTGCTATTATTTTTCATATATAAGGAATAAATGCAAGCAAATGCAGCTAAACATATTTAGATTTCTCTGCATTTGGCCATGAAGGCTGGAGGCAAAGCAATGGAAAAGGTTGGACTTTGAAAATTCTGTATTCCCCACCCAGCACAGGTATAGACGTGACAATGTGCTTCTTGAAGGTGTGACTTGCTTGTTCCGCCACTGGAGCTGGCTGTGTCATGCAACAGCTGTGGAACGGCTCCTTGGCCATTCTTTAATGCAGTCATCATTTTTCAAACTTCATAGCTGTTGGAGAACTCTCCCCACCCCCCCAGCAAACTCCCAGTAGAATAGACATGACCTTCACTGCACTGTTACAGTAGCAGTCCCTATAAAGGGCTCCCCTGAGATGAGAAATTTAGCAATTACCACTGAGTGTCGACTCAGCTGCCAAGGGAGGGGGGCATAAATGGTGATACACGTTAGATTTATGTTGATGTATGAGGTGAGGGTAAGCGTTTTTTTTTTCTGCTTTAGAAGTTGCTAGAAGGTTGCGGTATTTTACCAAGTGAGGTTTGAAAATGTACCTCCACATGGGAACCTTTCCAAAGTCTAATAAAGCCAGGCTATACTCATGCGCTGACCTTGGCAAGCTGGCTGATAAGTTCCACAAGTTCTCCCACCTTATAAACACTAAGATGGGTTGTATCAGAAAAGACTATAGAGGCTCTGTTGAGAGACTTCGGGGAGCAAGTAGGCAGAAAAGCTTCAAAACCGCCAATTTAATTTATTGAGGGTCGAAACGGGAATATATAGGAAAGAATTTTGTCTCCTGCTGCAAATATTCCCCAAGTGGACCAATCCCTGGGACCAGACCAAAGTGCCCAGAAGTTAAAGATTAATGACAACAATCACAATCATTAACAAAACAACTGATTAGTCAGAGAATATTTTGCTGGGCTACAGTAAACTGGAGATCTGGCTACTCTAATATGACATTTATAGAATTCATAGTGATGCACATGTAGTATCTCAGTAATCCTTGCAAAGACTTTGTAAGATAAGCCAATATTTCAGTCCCCCTATGACGGATTCGAGTAGGAGGCTGAGGGCCCAATCCTATCCAACTTTCCAGTGCCGGTGCAGCTGTGCCCATGGGGCGTGCACTGCATTCTATGGTGGATAGGCAGTCACAGAAGCCTCCTCAATGTATGGGAACTCTTATTCCCTTTCCTCATGGTTGGCAACCTTCAGTCTCGAAAGAATATGGTATAAGCCTACAGCACCTGGTATTCCCAGACGGTCTCCCACCCCAGTACTAACCAGGCCTGACCCTGCTTAGCTTCTGAGATCAGACAAGATCAGGCATGTGCAGGGTAACAGTTGCTGCTTTCCTCATGGATGTATTGTGATTGCACCGGAGCTGGAAAGTTGGATAGGATTGGGCCCTGAGAGAGAGGGTGCTGGTGTAGCCAGGCTGCATGGCCTGCACAGCGCAAATTAGGAGGTAGCTGGTGGTCTCTTTGGGGTAAGGGGATAGTTTCCTATATAGTTGTGGAAATCCAAGCAGCCCGGAGTGATGCTAGCTGGCCAGGGAAGGGGAGGTTAGGATGCAGCAGAGAAGGCCGCCACTCATTTCACACCCTCCCAGGTCTGATTTGTCCCTCATTCTCCCTACCCAGAAATGCCCCTTCTCCACATCCGAAATGCCCTCCCACCACCCTGTTCTAGACCCTCTGCTGCTCAATGCCTTATCTGTATGTGCCATTCATTGGCTGTTGGGCTGGCTGCAGTGGTGGTGTTGCAAGGTACCTAAGATGTTCCAGGGCAATCCCAGATGTTGCAAGAGAGGTGATCAAATCCAAGCGTTTATTGTAGATCCAAAGGTTGCAAGTCAGAAGTGGGAAGCCGAGAAGCGAAGCCCAGAGCGCCTTCTGCAGCTCACTTTTATAACAATCTGGGGTTCCCTCCTTGAAACACATACATTTCTCATTGGAGACAATTCATTGGTGGGTACAAATCATCTGTTGTTCCAAAATAGGCCATCCCATACATCCAACATACAGATTTTGTGCAGGCAGTCGGTGGGTACTGCACTTGCAATTTTGCTCAAAATGACCTCACCCATAACCATCGCATGACTTACGGTGGCCTTCGTGTGTAGCCTGTGAAATGCAACAAACTTGCAGTTTGGAAAAAAGTGTTGCTGGTTCTGCTAAAAACACAAAAACTGCTACTTCAGGCTTTTCTCTGGGAAGTTGACCTTTGCAACGTTAATCCGGAAATGCTTTGATGTGAACCGGAAAATAGCTTGGATATGTTGTCTTAAACCCTTTTAATGCTGTTAGACTACCAACACCTTGCTCAAAATAACGTGTTATATTGTTAGTTACACTTCTGTATGCACCAAACTGTTTTTAAAATGAAGAATAAGAAATATAAGGAGAGCTAAGCTGACTAGTGTTCTTCTGTGTGGTATGGCTATAAAATATAGTGTAAATACTGGCCATAGCCAGAAGGAAGGCCCATAGCCAGGGAGACAGACCAGGGACAGACTGCATATAAATATAGGCCATAGCCAGAAGGAAGGCCCATAGCCAGGGAGACAGACCAGGGACAGACTGCACTTGCTCCCAGTGTGGAAGGGATTGTCACTCCCGAATTAGCCTTTTCAGCCACACTAGACGCTGTTCCAGAACCACCTTTCAGAGCGCGATACCATAATCTTCCGAGACTGAAGGTTGCCAACATGGACTGGCCATAATACTTTTTCTAGCATTTGTGTGTGCAAGTGGTGCTCTGAAGAAGCCTACACACCGAAAAGTTCAAACTGCTGGAATATATTTTTTTTTCCTTCTTCGAAGAGTACATTCTCCTTATCTGTTGCACACAAAGGCCTGTTCATTCGAATGCATTCTTATCTTGTTCTGCTGAGAACACTGGACATGCGGCCAAGTCCAGCCACCGCTTGACTTGTAGGAAACCGAAACCATTTTAACCATTTTTTTTAAACTCAAGTTGAACATTCAGAGATGGACCATGCTGTTTACGTTTCATGGAAGCATCCTTTATACCTTGCATCAGTGGCTTACCCACCAGGTGTCTCAGAGTGCTTTCTGGTGCTTTTGCAACATCTTCTGCCAGTGCAGGGACGACTGCACCAGTGGAACTTGACGGTAGGATTGCACGGTGACTTGCCTAAGATTACAACATGAATTCATAGGAGAATTCATGAAAAGTGTTGATAATCTTTTATCTACTATACTTCACTAGGGATCAAACCAGATGGAACTTAATTATATCATTGGCCCTGGATAACACATGCATGGCCCTGTTCAGATCAGGACCATAGTGGGGGGGGGCAGACGTAGGTGGGCTTTAACCCTACCCCTTGCTGCAGTCCTGTTGCAGCCCTGTTGCAGTCCTACACCAGACAGGTGTCCCACCACCCAGCATACTATTTGTAGCGAGGGTGGGGCGGAGGCTTTAATTTGCTCCAGAGCATATAGACATGCCAGGAGACCGATCTGCATTGGGACAAAGGAGAAGGGCTGGTGTAGAGCATGGGCTGCCCAGAGCTGCAGCAGTACCGAAAATGGCTGCCACTGCATCCTGAGCACAACCTGGGCAGCTCCAGCGGCTCCTCAGGAGAAGGCGCCTTTCATCCCCTTCGCTTGGGTAAGGCAAGTAGCCCCACAATGGGGCTACTCAATTCTATAGTGAGCCAAAGGTCAGCATAGAATCAAGAGCCTCCATGTTGGGTGGCTCGTGGTCGGACAACACACGGTCCCGCTTCTCTCCCGCCTCCTTCCCTCCCTCCTGCCAGCTTCCTCCCCACCCTCCTCCATCCTCCTCATGCCCCGGAATGCCTCCTCCCCACCTCACCCCAGGCCCCCACCTACCTCTCCACTGCCTGGTGGTCCGCATGACCGTTGACCAGCAGAGCTCCAGTGCCCCATTGGTGCTAGCCCAGGACTGGCCAGCATGAAGCTAGCACTGGCACTCCATTGGTGTTAGGACCTGCAAACATGTCTTATGACACGTTTGTATAGGATTGGGCCCTAAGTCCCTGTGGGCCTCCCACTATGGTCCTAAACCCTGTCAGGTCTGCTGCATATACTCTTGCGGGGAAAAATAAAATAAAGCAAGCATATCACAGCCAGGGAAGGGATTAAAATCATGCTGAGTTTGGCCCAGGATCAAAGAGAGAAATGCTGCCAATATATCACTGATAATTGCAAAAAAGAAGAGTGACAAAACTCTTCTTCTAGAAAACACACAGGTGGCAATCCTATACCCATTTACCTGGCTGTAAGTCACACTGAATTCAGAGGGTCTTACTCCTGAGTAGACATGCACAGGATTGTGCTGACGCTGTATACAGCATCATTAAGAGACCAGTCAGATGGGTTCATGAGCATGGATGTTTTTCTTCATGGAAATCTAATGATCTAATGGTGGTTATGGAATAGCCACAGAACATCTGCTTGGCCCTCACAAGTGGCCACTCTGAAAGCAGGCGTCATGGAACATGATGCATCCCATCATGTCAGGTGTGCTAGGTGGAGTTTATGACCACCCTAAGATAACAACATCAGCTGTTGATGCTGGTTGGATGTGTGACCTTGTTGAACCACATCACTCTGGCCATGACTGCTTGTACTTCCTCCGCTATAGCCATATGTTTGCTGAGCTCTTTACACTCTGCCAGATGTTGGCAAAATATATTGACTCTACCGTGAACTGGTGGAGTATGGATGTACTGAAAGTTCCACGAAGAATCATTCAGAAATGTGAACTGATTGGCAAATTCAGAATTATTTTATCTCCAGGCATTTTTTAAAAAATCTATTAGAGGTTAATGTTCAGCTACTTTACATTCATGTGAATGGGCCATTTAGGAGAGGAATGGTTTATACCCTGGCTGCTTTTTCTCCATTGTTTGGCAATTAATGTCCTGTATTTTAATTTGTTACATAATTTATTTGCAGGACTTGAGAGCCGTTGGAAATCTTTTTTTGAAGATAGAAAGATAGAAATTTTTATAAATAAAAAATATGTGTGCACATATGAAATTGTGTGTGTGTGTGTGTGTGTGTGTGTGTGAGAGAGAGAGAGAGAGAGAGAGAGAGAGCACATGTGTACCCGATTTCTGTGTGACCAAGAAAGTATCTTTTGTGTGTGAGTGCATATTGCCTAAATATATGTATTGCCCAAAATGAATTCATGACCCTTGCAACATAAAACAGACTGTAGGTTATTTGTGTGCGGGATGGGATTATGCCCTTTCCCATCCACAAAGGGAGTTGGTGTGGTGTGAGCAAAGGGGATGTGTGTTCCAGGAGAAACAGGCCCCATCCCTCCCATTCTGCACCCAACAGCGATGACAGACAAAACACAAAATAGAGTTTGGGGAGCTCCTTGACCTTCATCTCAAATGTTGTCCAACTGGATACTGGATACTATTGAACAGAGACCAGAGTTCAGCTCTCCGTTTGTAGAGGCCTGGATGAGCAGTTGGGCAATCCAACTGTGAGGGGTGTCGGTGCAGCTGGAAGAACTTCCTGCATGGGTTTCGTGTGGGCAGGTAAAGTATACGCATCAGACTAAAACAAGCTTGTTTCGCGCTTTGATCAAATACTTGGTAGTTATTCAATCCAATACCCAGGCATTCTGTACAGTAGCCTAGTTTCACACAATGCAGGTAACATAAATAATACAGTCAGTTCTCATTATCAGTAAGGGTTAGGTTCCCACAAAACCTAATGGGTAATGAATTAGTGGATACTGAATCATTGAACCTAATGGGAAAATGGGGTTAGGTTCCAGGGAACCCTCTTCACCGCACACACTATGAACTTTGTGGACCTGAATCTTATGAAGTCTATGGGGCTGGGTGATACTGAGAGCTCATCAACATCTCCTGGTGCTTCTTCTGTGCTGCATACCTCTCGACTCATTGAAGGTTGCTGGCCAAACGAGTTCAGACCTCATTTTGACCTGAGTTCAGTTTTGACCTGGCCAAAGACCTCAGAGTTCAGTAATGGGGAGGGTGTTTGCTCACCCTTTCTCCTCCTTCACTTCTCTCTTGCTTGCACCAGCCCCAGAGCAGCCTTCAGATAGCTTTCCAGAGACCTCTCATCATCAACCTCTCATCACTGCTGGGGTTGTGAAGGTTCCGCTGGAGTTCCTGAGATGGTGCCCAAGAAGGTGGGGCAAATCTGGAAGTGGGCACAAATGTATCCAATGACTCTCCACAGACCAATACCAATGCCCGTTTGATGTGGAAAATTGACTCAATTCAGAGAGCTTTCAAAACAAACAAACAAACAAACAAAAAACAAGGAGTACAATTGGCTGGACACAATCACCACAACCCTTCCCCCCCACCCCACCCTGAGTATTAGTGAATAATGCACAGTATTAGCACAGTATTAGTGAATAATGAGAACAGAGTCGAAGATAATAATAATAATAATAATAATAATAATAATAATAATAATAATAATAATAATAATAATACAGGTATTTCTATACCACCTTTCTTGGTCGTCAGATTTCTCCTCAGACTTTATTCAAGCCGGTTTACATAGGCAGGCTATTTAAATCCCCGTAGGGATTTTTACAATTGAAAGAAGGTTCTATCTTTCAAGAACCACAACATTCAGATGTTTCTTTCTTGATCTGGTCCCACATCCTGGCCTCCATCCTCCCACGCTTAGAGCAGATGGAATAACTCGGCTCAGTTTGTCAGCTGCTTCAAGGTTGCACGGTGCCGGTGGCCTTGAACTGGCGACCTTGTGGATGTTATCTTCAGGCAGACAGAGGCTCTACCCTCTAGACCAGACCTCCTGCCCAGATAATGGCAGTTTTGCCCCTCACAGATAAGCAAATTTGCAGGTAGTGAATTTGCATATAAAGAGATTTCACTGTAATTAACCATAGAGCATTGGCATAGATAGATGAGCAAAACACTAAGTTTTGCAGGAGCCGCACCTTGGCGTGCAAGGGGTCCCTCCCCTCCCCTGTGGAGGCATACACTTCCATTTTGCTCCCCCCCCACCCAGAATAGCTCTTGCATGCCTCAGTGAGGCTCCCTGCAGAACTTACTGCTTTGCTTTCCCTCTAGCTATGCCATTGCTATAGAGTTGCTACTATGGCAAGAAGGTTCGATTGCTCTCTCTAGGCCGAGCATATTGCTTGATCATGGATAGCTTTTTCAGGACTTTTCTCATGTCTGTAGTGTTACTTCCGGGATTGGATTGTAACGGTTAGGACTGAAACCCTTCAACCTGTCAAGTGACTGAGAGGTAATAAGACCGTCTTGGAAGGTGAGAATTTGTTACTCCACATCAGTCTCTAGACTTGGGTCATCCACCAGCTGTGATGCTGGGCAGGTTGATTCTTCTGCGACACTTGGCGGAATGTTCCAAGGTGCAGAACTTATTTGAACCAGATGTGCAAAGGCAACTCCCTGACACGAATGTGGAATTAATCATCAGCAAATATTCCTACAACAAGAAAGGATCCCTTGCCTATTATAGCGATGGGAACTGTGTGCAAATTAAATGTTTCATTTTTTTTTTTAATATAATGCTTTATTTATTTATTACAGATACAGGTAAGGAAAATTGGATAGACTTAGGGATAGGACTACATAGGTTACACACGAGGGTGGTGGCCATCGATTACAACAAACATTAATCCAAACGAAATTAATAATCAATACAAAAATTATCATATTCTTTAACCCAACTGGTTAATACTTTAACATTCCATATTTTTCCTCTAACCTTATCTATCCCATCATAAAAAAAAAACACTTCAAACTTTTACTTATACACTCTTCTTACCACTAAACTAGTCTCTAAAATAAAATCTTTCTTATCTGATTCTTAATTTCTAATATGACATCTAAAAAGAAGTCTCCGATTACCATGGTATTACCTCCTTCAATATCTCTTATAACATGTTATACATCATTTTCCATAACTATCCAATCAAAATGGCTTCAAATTTTTACTTATAGACTCTTCTTACCACTAAACTAACCTCTAAAATACAATCTCTTATCTGATTCTTAATTTCTAATATCACATCTAAAAACAAATATCTCCAATTACAATAATATTATACTTCGCTTATCCACTACATATTTATTAACCCAAAATACAGGTTTAATATTTTCTCCAAAATAAATTGACATCTATAATTTATTTTATTTACCTTCTTTTTTTTTTTTATAAAATAACCCTTTTATTTGTCTTAATACCATTATATTTTACACAATACTTATATTCCAAAATTGCAGTTCCTTTGCCTGTTGATTCACGTGTGTCCCCCTGGCATAGTGTCTGGTGCACATGCCCCTTAGGTTCTGCCCAAGTTATGCCTCTGTCTCTCCAGAAAGTATGACCTTGCTCAGTGTTTGAAGAAGGGATAAAACAAACATTCATTGTATCACTGTGCAGTGGCATACCTGGGGGGGTAAAGCGGGGCAAATGCCCTAGGCATGACTCTCCAGGGGCTCCTCCTCAACCTTGCCTCCCCAATGCCCATTTGCCTTTTTCTTTAAGCTGCCAGCTTCTCTCCCTTTTTTTAAAAAAAGCCTCCTCCTCCTAAAAAGGATGGGAGCCCAGGGTCGCTGTGGAGAGGCAGCAAGAAACTGCCTCTCTGGCAGCCACTTGGTGCTGGACTGCACCACCCCTGCCCTCCTCCTTTATAGGAGAGGAAACGGCACCCTAGAGAGGCAGTGCAATGGGGGTTGCACGCCCGTTGCACTGCTTTAGGGTGCCCCTTTCCTCTCCTCCTATAAAGGAGGAGGGCAGGGGGGTAACCCGCTTCCAAGGCCCTGTTAGAGCCTTCTGCTTCTCTTGTAATTGGCGTGGAGGTCTCTTTTGGAGAGGTCTGGGGTTGCTGGAAGCAGCGCCCAAGACAGGCAAGCTTCCAGCAGCCCCAAACCGCTCCAAAGGAGACCTCCACGCTGCTTACAAGCGGCACAGAAAGCTCCGTCAGGGCCTCAGCTGCCTCCTTCCATGGAGGTCCCCGCATGGAAGTAATTGTGGTGATGATGATGTCACCGCAATTACTTCCTGGTCGGGGCAGGAGGGGGCAGAAAAGAGGGTGTGGGGGTGGAAACTGGAGGTTGCCCTGAGCACCAGGACCCCCAGGAATGCCACTGTCACTGTGTCCATCATGGAAAACAAATTGGAAGTGAAACTAACAGGTTTGGAAGTCATCAGGGGTCTAGATTAGGATACCAGCTGACATCCCAGAGTAAACAGCTGGATGGGGCACTCCAGAGTTCAGAGAGTCAGTGGTGTAACCAGAGGGAGGTCAAAGCACTAGGTTTTGCAGGGAGCTTTAGCATGGCGCGCAAGCAACCCCTCCCATTCCCCTTCAGAACCATTCCAGACAGGGGGACCAAAACAGAGGCATACGCCTGGCTCCAAAGGGGAGGAGGAGGAGCTGCTGACAAACTGCGATGAAGCTCCCTGCAAAACTTAGTGCTTCGCACCCCCTCTAGCCTTGCCACTGCAGAGAGTTCACCCTAAATTTACCAAAGAACCTCCCAGAATCCAGGCTGTAGATCCTATGGCTGCAAAAGAAAGGGGCTAAAAACCCAACCCTTTCAGTGGAATTAAAAAAATAAGCTTAAGGACAAGAATATGCATACCCATAAGAACATATCCCTTACAGAAAATATGCAGATCATACCAAATTTGGAGAGAACCTTTTTTTTTTTTAAAAAAAAATAGTATATTTAGTACTTTGGTATCTACTGCTTTGAGGGTCCAATTTGGTGAGGAAAGTGGCCTAAAAAATACTGAACCTAAATAAACAATAATTTCTCCAGATTTATAGTCCTGGGTGTGACCTTCTCTCCTTCCCCACAACGGTTGCTCAGCATGCGGCTGAATCTTTCCCCCATTTCATGGCATACTTGCTGTTGTTAAGGGTTGCTCATGCCGTGGGCTGACAAAGTGTTGAGTGTTCAAATGAATGTGGAGAGGAAAAAAGCAGTTTTCCATCAAAGCTGACAAGGGGAAAAGAAACCTTTAACAGTGAAAGTGGCTTAAACGCATTGGTCCCATTTTATGTGTTTTTTTGGAGGATTTATACCCCACCTTTCCTGTTAAAAACAACCCAAGGCAGCTAACATTAGAAAAGGGGGAAAAATATAGAAGTAAACACACTAAAAATATATAAAGAAATAGCAGCACAATTTCTCAATACGGAGTACAATGGGCCCTCTGCAGGGTTTGGTTCTGGAATCCCATGTGATACCAAAATGCGTAGATGTTTGAGAACCCAATCTTGTGGTCGGCAGCACGGCTCCGTGCCGCCGACTACAGTTGCAAATGTGCCGTAAGGCACGTTCGCAGAACTAACCGCCGGGCTCCTGCCCGTGCTAGCCCAGCGCCAGCCAGTGCTGGACTAGCGCGGAGCTGTCGCCCAGGTTCCGTGCCTTGGTGGTCGCCCAGGTTCCGCGCCTTGGACCGCTGGGCTGCGGAATGGGAGGCAGGGGCATGGAGAGGGGCGGGGAGGAGGGGTTTTGGGAAGGAGGGAGGCTGGCGGGGGCAGAGAGAGGGCGGGCAGGAGGTGTGCCTGGGGGAGGAATGGGAGGCAGGTCCATGGAGCTCTGCTCCGCAGGATTCAAGACGCTCGTGGAGGGCTGTGTGCCCTCCACGAGCGCCTTTACCTTAAAGTGAGTAGCCCCATTGCGGTAAAGTGAGTAAAGTGGGTAAAGTGAGTAGCCCCATTGTGGGGCTGTTTACCTTACTCGGCGGAAGGGGACGAACATCCCCTTCTCCCGAGGCACCTCCCTTGGTAGGAGGTGCAGGATTTGGCAGCAGCCCTCCTTGGTACCACCGAGCCTGGGCACCCCGGGCAGTTCAGGATTGGGCTGTAAGTCAGCAGATGTCATGCTGATAAAATAGTGTAAATTTGTGGAAAGTGCATAAATGCCAGTTCTGGCAGTGCAGCTGGGGGATAGAACTGGGCAGTGAGTTGCAACTCCACAGGAGCATGGCAAAATATTCCTGGAGGACAACACTGCTGATCTCTGAAATGATCTCTAGTCTGAAGGCACAAATGAAATGTGTAGGAAAGCAGCCCTGGGTCTTTATAAATGGGACTATGTATGTACATGATGAGCTCATATGTACTGTGGAATTGTAATGCATGGCAATGTTTAGAGTGTGTTTTATTTAGAACTCAGTGTGTAATCAGTAAATAGAATGGAAGCAGCTAGCCTAAAATGTTGCAATTGGATAACTACATTGAATGCTGCGTATTAATCTTCCGACTGGAAAAAGGCACACATCTATCTTATCCTTTTGATGAATCAAGCCACAGGAAATTACCATAGGAAATTACATTAAGCCTCCATGTTCTGGTGGTTTATAACACAGAGGGTGGTAAATTTTTACAGCGATTACAGTGTGTACTGTAATAGACATTAACAGTCAGGGGTGGAAAATTCACCATGGCAAATATTGCTCACTGTGTTTCAATAACAGAATCTAAAAAAACAGCCTGGGTTCCCCTTCAGGAGTTGTTACTGATAGTAGTTTAGTTGCAGAACTGGCTGAAATTAATACCGTATATAAACTTTAAACCCTTTCTGTCGTTGGGAGCTTAAGACCGTTACAGTGAAAGAGTAAAAATGAACAACCTGCTTCCTATTAATTTATAGTGCATGTTTATTTTTTTGCCATGGCTTCAGGCTGGGAAGGAGAATGTCAAGCAAGTTGAAGTTCCATTGCTTTCAATGGGAACATTAGGCAAGTGCAGCTAATTAAAAGGGCTTAGCTTGAGCTAGATGGTGTCCGTGGTATTTTGTGGTTACATATATGTACTATGATTGTTCTGCCAGACCCATTCCAAGATGGTGAGATATTGGGCGCCACCAACTTGAATCTCTCAGCATCTTGATTACTGTTGACCAATGTCATTTTAAATAAATAGCCAGAATACCGCCTTTCAGTTCAAAAGAAAACACTGTGTAACAACAAAAAATGGTTTTTGTTGAATTTTTAATGTTTCATATACAATTCAGAAATCCATGAAATCTCATGAGATCCAAAATGGTGATGCCCAAATCACACAAGATTTTGTGAGATCCAAGTTGGCAGAGCCCAAAACTCATGCGATTTGGATCCCACCATCTTCTTGGATCTTGCAAAATCACATCTCACAAGATTTTGTGTGATCCAAGATGGTGGTGCCTGAGGGAACAGGTAGGGAGGGGCACCAGAAATATCCTGTAGTAACCCTGTGAGTCTGCTGCAACACTCAGTCTAAAGCATTGCAACACACACTTTGGGAACTCCTGGCCTAATGCATTGTAATACACTTACCATACAAGTGCCTAGTGTAAATTGTGTCTTAAGTATTGATGCTATGACAAAAATAGTGACTTTTTAAAAATCCTCTCACACACAAACAAAATATCAAAATATCAGAAAAACACAAAATTGTTCAAATTTTGTTACACAGTGAAATCATTTCCATTTTGGGTCAAGTTAAGATTTGGCTCATGCAAGCCCATTTTTTCCACGACCGTGGAATGAAAGTGACGATTCCCAAGTGCAAATGAGCTACTGTACATGATGCACCACAGGTAAAAATGTCCACGTTTCCTCCAAAATGCACTGCCCTTCAGTGGCATCAGTTCACGTTTTTTGCTTTCATTCATTAAAAGCCTATGGCTAGCACGGCCCATTTTCAAATGGCAACATGGGGAATTTTTACACAGGAAACAAATCCATGTGTACTATTTGCATTAACACCTGATCCATTGTTCATGCGGAAGTGAAAGCAGAAGAGAAACCTTTGTAATATGAATAAGGATTCTGGCCATTGTGGGTTCATGAGCCCAAATGAAGCAAGAAAACATTCAAGCCTCCCTGTGACAGCGTCCATTCATCCAGTGCGCTTTGCCCAGTAGAGATTCCCAGTGGAGTACATCCATTGTTTCTTTTTAAAAACTTAACATAGAAAAAGAGAAATCTTAAGCTTTGACAAGGAGGGGGCTCTATTTTGATTATTTCTTTTTAAGCCATTTGATCTTCCTTTGCTGCTGAGAACTCGACAGATGCCCCAGTGTAAGCTGATCCTCCTTCATCTTCCAAACTTTGTTTGTTTGTCATGGCTTTTCTAGAGCTTTGATTCCCAGGATCTCCATGTGGGCTTAGGTGAACGTCTGGTGCACTTGAAGGGGAACAATGGTCCCACCTCTTCAAAGGAATTAACACTGCCAAAGCACAGGCTTATGTTTGTACACCATCAAGCCTACAGTGCAACCATGTTTGCTGCAAGCCTCGTTCCGGCAGCTGCGTTTGAAGAAAATAAATACGAAACCGGCTCACAGGTGAGGAGAGTATCGCAAACCCAAATGCTAAAATGTGCGCTTGTTTTAAAAGTGTCTCAATTTTTTTTTCACCTTTGGGGCTGTTCATTTTTGACTGTGATTTTTAAAAGTAATCGCCCAGAAAGTCACATTTTCCTTACTGTGGAATAGTCCGACAGCAGGATTTGTTTCCGAATTTCAGGTTAGCTATTGGTAGCTATTTACAGGGTGGCCCTTGGTATCCGCGGAATCCCCGCAGTATTCCCAAACCCCCATGGATACTAAAATCTGTGGGTGATTGAATCTGTGCATTTTGGGCCCCCAAACCCTCTGAACTCAACTGCAGCTGTGCTTTGATTGGGTCCAGAGGGCCTTCTGGGGGGGCCAGGGAGGCTATGTGTGGCTTCCCTAGCCCTCAGAAGGCCTTCAGTGGGATGAAAACCGATGTTTTCGGTTGAAAACCAGATGTTATGCCTTTTGGCCCTCCAAAGGTCTCAGGAGGACATGCCTTGTCTCAGAAGCCATGCAAAGCCTTCCGGGTCCTTAGAAGGCCCTCCGGACGCAGCGGGAGCATTGCTCTGGTTGTGTTTGGAGGGCAACCGTTGGACCACCCCATGGTTTCTGAACTCACAGACATTCAAATCCATGGTTACTGAACCCAAGGATACTGAGGACCACCTGCAGGAAAGGCTGTAGGAAACACAGAAGAAGCATCGTCCATTCCCAGTGTTCGTACAAATATTCATGCTGTATTTTGAAAGCTTTTGCCATTTTGACAACCCCTGCTAACTGGGCAAAGAGGCACCTCCTCTCCTAGCAGAGGAGAGCACCTGTCCCTTTTCTCTCCAGCAAGGTCTCTTTGTCTTTCTGCATCTCTTTTTAGACTGCAAGCCCTTTGGGGACAGGGAACCAGTGATTGATTCATTTTGCTACGTTAACTACTTTTTGTTGAAAAGCAGTATGTAAGTATTCACAATACTTTTCAAGTTTTGCCAGTTCTTCCTGTCTTCAGCACGCCTCTGACCTACTGTTTCAGCAGATACTCTGGTTCATTGATTGAACAGATTATATAACAATACCCACAATTTGTTCAACAGCTGTTCTGCTTTACATTTCAGAACATGATCTCAGTTGTAGTCTTCTTTAGTTTTAGAGGTGGTTTTGGCAAGACTTATTCCATTTGACCACAGAGAGCAAAGAATATATTTTAATTTTTCATTTCTAAAATATATATATTTTAAAAACCAGCATTTTTTAGATTTTCATAACGATTCCTTTCCTTTTCCTCAACCTGCTTTCTCTTTATTAAGAAATCATTCAGACGTAGGCTGACAAATGGATTGAGTGGTTTGCGTTTTGACAGTTGTCACCTTACAAATTATAAAAGACTTGCAATTTGTGGATTCTGTCCTGGGAAAAAATGAAAGGTGATCATCGGGGATTAGACATCACAATCGGAGTACAGCCATTTCATTATTTACTTAGATAAGCGAAGAAATGCTTGCTATTAGACGCACAAGAGCTAATTTCCTGTCCGAACGCCCAAACCTTTGACATTTTGTCTTCAAAAATTAGGGAGAATCAACTTCCCCCCCCCTTCCATCATCTGCAAAGGTCAATAGCTTCTGACTGACTCATATTAGACCTGAGTTAATTATTCCAAGTGCCTCAGCAAGTCTAATAACATCTGGTGTCCAGCCATCAAGGGTACCCCCATTTTGAAGAGGAAAAAAAAAAGTCTTTTGAAAAGGCTGGCAGATGAACAGGACAATTACAATAGGGAAATCCCAACTGGTGGTAGAAATGTCTTTTTCTGTTCTGATTTTTGGGGGTAATTGCTATAATTTTAAGCAACTTGGACATTAAAAAAAAAAAAAATCCTGCTCGTGGCCTTGACAGGGTCAGTGAGGTCTCAGTAAGTTTTTATGTTTCCTTTATAAACCTGACAGGTTAAAGGGAGGACCAGGTTAAAGGCAGGACCTTATGAAGACCAGACAGGAAAAGAAAAGCTTTCCTATTACTCTGAGTAGCACTTGGTCTAGGGGTGTGAGAGAGAGAGACAGAGACAGAGACAGAGAGAGGGATGGAAAAGGAGAAAGACAACAAAGAAGGGGAAACCCATTCCAGATTTTCAGGCCAACGACCAGATCCACATTAAGAACACTAGACCATAAAAGATATTTCAAGATATTCTACAAGTTCCTACAACCAACATTTCTATGCTATCTTTTTTCCACATTCCTGAATGGATTTCTAGTGGTTTCCAATGTCATTCTTTTCTCCTTCTTTTTTTATTTTAATATTATGAAATTAAAAGGGATAGCTAAACTCTTATTTCACACCTGCCACCTCATGTGATCAATGTTGGTCGGGGGGGGGGGGTCAGAGGCAGGCAAAAGCCCTGGAGCACCACACCTGTGGGGCCTGTAGGGGTGGCACTGTCATGCCCACTGCACAGCCACTGCCACTTCCACCTGCCCTCTGGAGCTCTTCCAAGGGCTTGAGAAGCCCCACTCAGTGTCCACTGACCCTCCAAAAGCCTTCTGAGGCCTCTGGAGGGCTGTTAAATAGTACTTCTGGTTTTTGGATGGCAAAGGGATGTCGGGCAGGCTCTGTACTGCAGGTAAGTCTCCTCTTGGGGGGGTGATGGTAGCATTTTGTGGACCTGTATTCCTACGTGGCATCGGGGCCAGGTCCACAACTGCAATGTGATCTACCCATGCAGAGTTGTTGACTCTCATTATTCAACCTTTCTAGGGTTAGGGTGTGGGGAAGAGAGACCTGGATTGGGATGATACTCGCCAATCTTGTCGTTACAAGAGGCAGGGGCGAGATAGAGCCTCCATCACTCCTGGTCTTTTGAGCTGGGCGAATGTATTGAATCTATACATCCTAGTACAGGAACACAGCTCCAGCACAGCCCAGTTCTTACAGGATGTTGAAAAGTTAGAAGAGATTCATCGTTGTCCCATGTGTCTATCAAAGAGTCTGGAAGAGAAATTGTACAGAGGAAGGACAAAGGAACTGAGTAACTTATTGTAAGGAATAATCTTCTAATCTTCTAAGGAAGATTAAATGAGTGTGTGTCGACCCTACTGAAATATTTTCAAAGATGTCAGAAGGAAGAGTGATCATCTCTGTTCACTTCATCCATTGAGGCTGGGACAAAAACCAGCGAGCGCAATACAGCAAAGGGGTCGACAGTCCTCAGTGAAAGAACGCATTGCTGTGCAGGTGGCATGGACTATGTATGTCAGGCGCCCATTCTTAGGAGCAAGGTCATCATGGAGGTTGTAGATTAATTGTGTAACAAGGTGTCAAAAAATATTCCACAAATAAACAGAGCGTGGCTAACTCAACACTTTGGATTTACAGAAAGTCTAAATGAGATTCTTAAAACAACATGATTACGGCTAAGTTCTAGCCTGGAGCAAAAACCTGGGTTCCACTTTCAGCAAAGGAGCTCCCAACTGGCAATGACTTGAAAGGTAACTTAATACGTGACCACTAACAGAAATTTAACAGACTTCTTATTGGGACATGTTTAAAAAGAGAGCGCATAGAAGAACGTTCTGATCTCACTGATACATGGACTTACTGAAAGCACGAGAGACAAGTGAAACCTGTTTTATGGCTCGCAAGGACTCCGCTGAAGAGGACGTGAGCTTCAATCTGAGCAGTGCTTCATATGCCAAGGGGTCCCAGCTGAGTCTATAAAAATAAGCATATACTTCCCCAATGACATCATAGCCCTGCTATCCGCATTGTGCCAGAACTCTTTCTCCCCAAACAAAAGACAAAGAGAACTTCAGACCAGTTAAAAAGCCTGGCTTCCCCTGTCCCTCTATTAGAGTTTAAACATTCTGGTTAAAGAAAAATGTCATGCAGACAAGAAGACTGGAAATATCAAACATGATCAATGAACTGTGAACTGGAAGATCTATCCCTTCATGGATTAGATGGTCCTCTCAATGAAACCTCCATAAAATCATTAGGTAATTATTTTCTGTTTGTTGTGTCACATTACATTTTCAGTCCGCAATTCATTTACAGCTGACAGCCAAATAAAGAATTTGTAGTTGTCGTGACACTGGTGTGCCACGTAGGCTTTTACTTTCCTTGCATTGGTGTTAGAGTAGCTGGGACTCCTTGGGTGTAAAAGATTCAGGTGCAAAGGGTTGGGTTCATTAGTAAAGAGGATAAAAACCTTTAGAGAAGGGACCTTTGCTCCTTCCCTGGTGGATGAGACTTAATGGAGAGTTAGCCTCACTCTGGTACTTTGAGTGAGAGAAGTTAAAATAGTTCTGGCTAGTCAGTAAAAGAGTTAAGATTGCATAGGGTTTTATCTTTTCTTTGTAGTTTTCAGCAAGTTTACAAAAGGGTTCTGCCTTGGAGGAGTCCAGCTGGTTTGGGAGTCTCCTCAAATTGTAGCGCTTTAGCCAACTGCATATCTAGATTGTATAAAAGCCCCCCTTTTTTGTTAGTTAGTTAATGGATCTTAATAAACTCTGTGTTTCTTAGTCCTTTTTGGGTTACATTGAGGTATCTGGGAACCATTACTCTCTTCTTTTTCATTACTCTCTTTTGTAAAAGAGAGAAGTTAAAGAGACCTGTTTATGTCCCAAGGAAGAAGAATTTAGTTCAGGGCAGTGGTTCTCATTTAGCATTTAGCCACTTTTTACAATGAGAATCTGTCAGGACCCACCGGATGTTACATCATGACCAGCAGTGACATCATCGAGCAGGAAAATTTTTTAACAATCCTAGGCTGCAGTCCTACCCTCACTTATCCAGGAGTAAGTCTCATTGACTATCGTTGTTAAAAGAATATACACAGTAGCTTGTTAAAAGTACAAGTCTGTAACATTTTCCCAAATGCGCTCACATACCATGAGAGCAGCAAGTTAATATATTAAAAATAATATATTGAAATGAATGGAGATGCACCTAGCTTTTTTGGTCTGGCTGCATCAGCAGTGGTGGTGGTGAGGAAGCATAAGAACATAAGAACAGCCCCACTGGATCAGGCCATAGGCCCATCTAGTCCAGCTTCCTGTATCTCACAGCAGCCCACCAAATGCCCCTGGGAGCACACCAGATAACAAGAGACCTCATCCTGGTGCCCTCCATAGGATTGGGTCGTGAATAGATACAAGCCCAAGGGCTAATTCACCTACACAGGTCTTGCTTGATGAGTACAGTATCAGGGTGACCTGCATATGTGAATGTGACAACAAAGTTTAAAGCCACAGAGAGGACTCCTTTGCATATATGCATAAAGGAATTGGTTTCCACTACCCTAGAACAGGGGTGCCCAAACTTTTTGGCAGGAGGGCCACATCATCGCTCTGACACTGTGTCAGGTGCTGGGAAAAAAGATAATTTACATTTAAAATTTGAATATATTTACATAAATGAATATATTAGAGATGGAACTTAAATGAATAAATGAAGCTATCGAGAGCTATCCCCTGCCCTAGAACATCATTAGACTCATATAAGCATTTCAGGAGGAATTAGTTAAGGAATATTTATGTCACACTGGAAATCTTGCAAGAAGATCTGAAGTCTTATGTCCAAGGCTGGGGATGTCCTCTGTTTTCTGAAGAAGCTGAAAAAAACCAACATAACAGGGACCCTCAGAAGGTAAACCATGAATCATCGGGGGGGACGGGGACGGACAGCAGCAGCTTATTGAAAACAGGGGGTTTGGCCCAGAGGTATTTCTGAAGCTCCTCTATTCAAAGTATGAAAGGAAATTCATCTTAAGAGTAGTTGGCCCCTTGGGGACAGTAAGTCTGCAGTGCTATTTATTTAGTTAGTTATTAAAAATTATGCCTGCCTTTCCATTCCTTACAAAATGCCCCAGTGACCTGCAGCAACGCTTAAGAAAGTCCATCAGATTGATGCAGTAGATACGATCAGCTTAAAGTACACTCATCCCAAGATGCTTAGGGCTTGAATAACCAGGGCAGGGTCGACTTTAAGCCAGTTGGACCAATCACTCCCAACTGGGCCCAATGCCAAAAGACAATGGCTTTACTAGGGTTTGCATCAGGAGGCCAGTATGTCACCCCCATGATGGACTTCCTCCCAAACAGTGGGCAGGGCATTGCCCGGGACGTTTGGCATGATGATGCACCATTACTCTGCCCCTCTAGTTTTTTTTGGCTAAGACTTTTGATAGAATAGAGATATTTCAATGCAGTTTGCTCTGTTGCATTCTGCAATGAATGATATATAACATGATGGCAGTATTCCAAAATACCAAGATTTTTAAAATCTTGATCAGTAGTTGTGTCACCCACTTCCTGGTGCAGCCCACACCCCCTAGCTAAAGGCTACACCCACCCACCCACACCCCCTAGCTAAAGTACCCCCCCCAGCAACACCACTACTAAAGGCCCCTTGCACGAGGGTAATCTACTCTAGTCTAGTCAAATACACACAACACTAGGCAACAGACACCCCACATCACATTGCAGGTTTTATAGAGAACAGCAATGATTATAATGTTCTTCTGAATTTTTGAATAGTCAGTAGTATTTGTTTATACTGTATATATGCGGATTTTTGTTACTGTACTTTAATTTTACAGAAATTATTAATTATAGAACAAGCCTAAAAATGTATCTGAAAAAGCTAAAAAGACAAATGTGTAACTTTTGACTTTCCAAAGGTAATCTACACATTTTGTTTGTTTACTTCTAAGCTTACGTGTATACAATTTTATATTAAAATGTGCTTAGATTCATTAACTCACACGCACCTTTTGAGCACACATTTTCATTGCTTTCCATCCTACCATAGAGCTATAAAGTCTATAATGGATTTTATTTATATCTCTTAAGATTCTATAGACCTTGGCTGTGAATCTGGGGCTGTGCAGAAAATGCTTCCATCTGGTCTCCACAGCTCCGAAGACCAGACCTGCTAATACTACAAGGTCTGATCCATCCTCCAGGGTAAGAAGGAAGCCCAGTCACTAAGTCCCAGGTAAAGGGCTAACCTTTCCAACTAAGCAAAGAGGTCACCCTTTTTGCCTACCTGCTTTTCAATGAGATCAGAGGATGGTGAAAGGATCGATTACAGACTATTGATCCTTCCTTGTGCAGGATCTAATCAGACATCAGGGCTAATGAGATGTCTGTGAGTATCCTTAAAGGAGCTATTAGAAATAGCAAAGTCTCATTTTTTGAAAAACTTGGTTGCTTTCCATAAACCACGCTGTCCATATAGGCACATGTAATACTTCCCGAGGTCTGTGGGTTTTTAGACATTACATACTAGGCATCTGGGAAACAGAAAGAATTCTCAAGGAACAGAAACGGGCTCTCTGCAGGGCCGGTAGTTGACACTGAATAGTGTCTCCCTTCGTTTCAGTTGCAGTTTGTCTCCAATAAAAATCATTATTGAATTCTGCAAAAGTAATTTGTGTTACAGCTGCTATTTCCCATCTGTTTTGGATTTGGTTCTTCAAATGCCAAAAAAAGTGACTTATGTAATGAGGAAATTAAGTAGCAAATTGTATTATTATTTTTCTTAAACCAACCTGTACCAGAATTATGGAGGCACAAGACACCACCTGTCTCTTCTTATTTTTGTTGTTGTTGTGTTCATCATCATTCTAGGTTTTAACAATATGCAAAAGTTTAATTTTTTTGCGGTAGTGGAAGCAACATTGATGAAACTTCTGGCATTGATTTGTTGAACTGAAGCGATATGTTAAATCCAAATGACACATAGTTTTGTAGTTTTGTGTAATTTGGTCAGTATAATTCTCTTCTCGGAAAACAACCACTGAGATGGGGGGCAATTTGGGTCTCGGGTGTGTGTGTGTGTGCGTGTGCGTGTGCGTGCGTGTGTCCAATATTCTCCCCTGTCAATTCCCTGATTTTAATTTCTCACATTTTTTTTGCCAGTATTTTCTTCTGCCCAGCTCAGCTGGGTGCTGTCATCCTCGATCTCACAAAATCACATGAGATCCAAATCTCATTAGATTTTTCAAGATCCAAAATGGTGACACCCAAATATCATGATATTTGGCAGGAGATTTGGTATGACACAAGGGGCTATCAAAGACATCTTGCAGCACCCCTGTGAATGTGCCATGAAGCCCTAAGGTAGGGTGTCAAACATGTTTCATACAGCAGGACTAACAGCATTCATGATGCCTGCTGAGAGCTGGAAATGATGTCATTAGGCAGGAAGTGATGTCATTAAGCAGGTTATGACCGGAAACAAGCACTTTTTTCACTTAGGAACTCATTCTGTTACAAATGACAGAAGAGAAAATACTCAAATCTTGGTCATATTTTCAAGATATGGGAGAGCCTAATTTTCATGCAAGTTGACCTTTCAGCAGTGACATCTGAGCAGCTGATGGGGTTGCTGGGAGAGCCAGAGGGCCAGATAAAGAGCTTCCAGGGAGTGCATGTGGCTCCGGGCTTTATGTTTAACACCCCTGCCTTATGGCATCACAACACACTCTTGGGGAATCCCTGTTGTAGCAGAAGGAAAAAACACACACACACACACACACACACACACACCAGAAGTTCCTTCAATCTGCCTCCAGCCTCCCAACACACGCATTTATTCTGCAAAGGGCATTAGGGATCTACTGTGAGATGTCGTCGCTTGCTAGAATCCAGGAATGAGCAAAGCTGCATATCCATGTTCATCTCTGAAGGGTGTGGTTTCATCTCCTAACAAAGGCAGGACCTTATGAGATGACCACTAGAATGTCATCACAAACAAAATGATGTAAGGGCTCCCCTGAGAAAATGGCAAGATTGATTATTGATTTAGACTTTGCCTTTTTGCCGATTTAGACTTCAGAGCTGTGTATCTGCCAACATAACGTCTTTTTTTCCACCCTCCTCTGCCTTTGCTGGAAGTTGTGCTTGGCAAGAACATGCTCTCTGATGATTTGAATAAATAAACAGAGTCCCTCTTAGTTATTTATTTGCTGTCAAATGTTAATTGGTATTTATATAATGGGCAATAAGTTGTTTAGTCGCTATTAAGTGAAATTAGCACATAAGTCAATAGATAATAACATTTCAGATCAGTGCTGTCTGTCCAGACACAAGGCCACTAATTATCTTTGGAATGGTCTTTGAAAGGTTGAAAAAAGGAATGTTTACACAAATGTTATTTATTTAAGGACTGAAAATATGACCAAGAGCACTGCTCTACCCATTCACTTCAAGGTGCTTGTACCCACTTGCACATAGACATCTTGGGGAAAAATATCTTGTTCATAAAAAATGCACATTTCTTTCCATTCTTTTGTGTCTGTGATCATATAAAACATCTTGGTTGCATCTGAAACATAATTGCTGAGTCCTGACTGCTTTGCGTGTTCTAATATTCACATGGCTAAGGCACAGGTTTACTACAACTACACAGTCATACTGATTGTATCCTTTCTTATGGTTGGCAACCTTCAGTCTCAAAAGACTATGGTATAAGCTTACAGCACCCGGTATTCCCAGGCGGTCTCCCATCCAAGTACTAACCAGGCCTGACCCTGCTTAGCTTCCAAGATCAGATGAGATCAGGCATGTGCAGAAGATTTAATTTAAATGGGGCCCAATCCTAGCTGGGCCTTGTGCTGCCAGAACTCTTGTTCTGGAAGCTCAATGCCTTTTAGGACGACATGAAAGCCAGGCTATTCTTGCATGCTTCCAGGCCAGTGCATTCACTAGGGTTTGGTCACCCTGTGCAGGAGGCCAGCACATCACCCCTATGACAGACCTCCTCCCATGCAGTGAGCAGAGCAATGCCTCAGATGTGGACATGGTGATGTACCTTTGCCCCATCCTGCTGCTTTTTTGGCTATAACTTTTGATAGAATAGAAATATTTCAGTGCAGTTTGTTTCATTTCATTCTGAACGGAGTTACACATCGATAGATACATAACATGATGGTATTATTTGAAAATACCAAGATTTTAAAATTTTTTGCCAGTGGTGGTGTCACCCCCGCTGTGCATGTCACATGGTGCGGTCCGTACCCCCTAGCAATGCCACTGTTCCAGGCCACTGCCGTAAACAGAGAGAGGTATGGTGCACAGGAGAGCAGTAGTGTGGGCATGTTGTGGGTGGGTAAGGGGGAAAGCAGGGGGGGATTCAGGGTAGGGAGAGAAGGAAGGGGTGGACCAGCATGTGCCATGATCCCAACCCCTCTTTTCCAACCTGCCCCATCTCTTTTCTCTCTCTGGACTTACACCAGCTACATGACTGGTGTGGGTCTGAGAAGTCCCATAGGCTATTAGGAGGCCTACACAGAGGTATGTATAAAATATTTTTTACTTACCTCTGGCAGTTCTCCTGATCCCCACTCATTGCCTGCTGAGCCCGCTCCACCAGTGTGGCTGCATCATCAGTAATGGTAGTGGATCAGATTGGGCGGTTGGTCCCTGCTCTAAGGTTGTACAGTGCTAACTACTGATGTAGACATTACCCGGAGGAGGGGGGAGCTGCAGGAGGATGGAACCAAGAACAGGGACCCCAGAGACTCTTTGCTCTTACTGCACTATTCAAATATTCTCACCATGCAGAGGTAATTACCACTCAAATTGGACAAGTTTCTGGAGGAAAAATCCATTACGGGTTACAAGCCATGATGTGTATGTGCAACCTCCTGATTTTAGAAATGGGTAATGTCAGAATGCCAGATGCAAGGGAGGGCACCAGGATGAGGTCCCTTGTTATCTGGTGTGCTCCCTGGGGCATTTGGTGGGCCGCTGTGAGATACAGGAAGCTGGACTAGATGGGCCTATGGCCTGATCCAGTGGGGCTGTTCTTATGTTCTTATGTTCTTACTCACTGTGAGTTGTTCCTGAAGGTGGTAAGGAGAGATATTGGACTCTTACTACAGGTGGTGGTTGCCCATCACATGTTAAGAGATTTGTAAGCAGGGAAGTGAGGAGTGGGGTGCAGTATTGAGGCTTCATTGTGTCAAAAATGAGTGCTGGCAACAGGTTTGAAGGGGCTCTGACAAGCTGACAGCTGGGTGACCTCCCTCCATCATCCATGGCTGTGGACAGGGGTTTCTTTCATTTTTCGCAGCAATAGTGTTCTGGGGAGCTGTCATGTTCCCCGCCTTCCACAATACCCCACATAGGATCACAATGCTACTGGGGCATTGTGGGGTAATGGACAATAGGAAAACCCACTGCTGGCAAACTGTGACTGAAATTACTTGATCCATCATCATGGTAAGGAGAAGGGGTTTGCTAGCAGGGCACAATTCACCCAAGGTGGCCTGGGCTGGCATCACCTTGACAGCTGCCAAAGCTGCTCTTTTGCTGGTACCAGTGTCAAAATAGTGCCACACCTTGATGTAAGGGCTACAGTAAACTGCGTTTCCTAAACAGAAAGCATTTTTTTTGCAGAGGAAAACAACCATGGAGCTCACATATAGATTTTCACAGGCAACAGTGGCACTGGGAGGGAGCATAGGGGGCAAATTATCTGGTTTCTGACTGTTAAGCTAAGCGTGTAGGGAGGGAAACTCAACTGGGCCATTTGGAACAATCATACAGAGATATGGAGCAGGTGTTTCGCAAACTTTCTTAGAGTCTAGCCCAGGGGTTTCCAAAGCCTGGCCCGGGGGCCACTTGCGGCCCTCGGAGGCTCCCAAACAGGCCCTCAGGGACCCCCAGTCTCCAATGAGCCTCTGGCCCTCCAGAGACTTGCTGGAGCCCATGCTGGCCCAACGCAACTGTTCTCAGCAAGAGGACGACTGTTTAACCTCTCACCTGAGCTGTGGGATGAGGGCTCCCTCCACTACTTGCTGTTTCATTTCTGTGATGCAGCAGTGGCAGCAAAGGAAAGGCTGGCCTTGCTTTGTGCAAGGCTTTTTATAGGCCTTGAGCTACTGCAAGACCTTCATTCATTCATAGAAGTTCCATCTCTAATATATATTTTCATTTATGTAAATTTATTCAAATTTTAAATGGTAAATTAATTCTTTTTTCCCTGGCCCCTAACACAGTGTCAGAGAGATGATGTGGCCCTCCTGCCAAAATGTTTGGACACCCCTGGTCTAGCCTAATGAAGTCTACCCGTTAGACCAGTGATTTTCAACCTTTTTCAGCTCAGGGCACACTGACAAGGCACTAAAACTGTCAAGGCACACCATCAGTTTGACATGGCATACCACACTGACAGCAGGGGCCTTATTAACAAATGATAATCCCCCAAACTCCCATGGCACACCTGCAGACCATCCATGGCACACCAGTGTGCCATGGCACAGTGGTTGAAAATGGCTGCACTAGACTGTCCATTTGAAAAAAAAAATATATCAGGTTGCAGCAAGGTATGTTGGAGTAAAAAAGCAGTGGGTACTGTTCCTTTTGAAAACATGAATCCAGTTCTATGGATCCATCTCTAGCATCAGTTGGAACAAATGGATCCCTTATAAGGCAAAATAAAAAAAATGTGGATATCCTCATACTGTATTAGTAAATCTGGAGATGAATTTTAGAAAGTGTCCTAGATATAGAATATCTAGGGAACCTGTATTAAAAGGTTAGAATATAAAGGGAACCTGTATTAAAAGGGAAGTCCCTCCTCACCATGTGTATGTGTGCAGATAGGTAAGACTTGTGGCCCAAGTCAGGGAATAAAGGAAGTAGATCACTCTCATTGGAAACTGGGAGGAAGGAGCTAGTCTTAGGGCAGCAGTTCCAAAACTGTGAACTATGGCTCACTGGGGAGCTGTGAAATGAGCCAGGAGAACACTGGAATCCTCATGAAAAATTCACCGCTATATAGAATGTATAGATTGTAGCCCTAATGGAGAGGAAATGGCCCAGTAAGACAAGGAAGCCACCAGTCAAAACCACTGTCTAAGGGGATGGCAGCATTTCCACACCTGAAGTGAAAGCTCATCTTGATTGTCTTTGAATCTGGACTGGGGATTGTGTTTTACAATGACTGAAACGGGGATTGGAGCCAAGAAGTGAACTCCACCCTGAAATTTGCTGGAATGGAATTCTCTGCCATAAGACCTGAGAATGTGGTGAGGAGGCATTTATCAATGGCTAATGAAAGTTAAATGGAACTTCCATGTAAAGCAGCAGTTTACCTCTGGAGAGCAGATGTTGGAGACCACCACGGTGGAGGGCTGTTGCCTTCAAAACATGAGCAAAACCTGCGTGGAACAATCCAATTGGCCATTGTTGGAAACAGGATTCTCAGACAGGTGGACCTTCCATCTGATCCTGCAGAGGTCTTACTTTTTTATAGAAAGAACATATATTCCTTCCATATTCTGTGCCCAGAACAATTTTCTTTAAGTTCATTATTATCGGGTTTGCTTGAGAAAACAAAAACAGTGGGGAATGCAGCAATTAGACATACAGAGGAAATACTCGAGAAGCATTTTTTAATCCCTGCAGCTAGAAATAAAAACACCTGCATGCATGAATGAGTGGCATAATACTGGCAATGAGGGCAAAGAGTAATTTGTCTCACATTTATAAGCCCTTTCCTGAGATTAATTTGAAAGAATGTAAATATTTTCACTTGGTCTTTTTATTATTATGATTTCTGGTTACAAGCTTATTATTCAAGAACCTTGGTTTTGCCACGAGTGTCTCTTTTGCCAGAATTTACTGGTCCTATTATGCATTTTTAAAAAATGCCTTCTGGCTTCGCTCCATTCCCTTCAACTCAGATCATCACATGGATAAAACTGTTCATGGACTCTACCACTGCAGACTCTAGTTGATGGTGGCTTCTTTGATGGATCAGCATCAGTGGCTCAGAGAGATTACACATTCCTTCATGTAAAAAAACTTCAGATCAGTTTGTAGATAGGAAGCTAGATGTCAGGGCAAAACTTTCCTGACGTATAATCTTGACATTTGTATTTGTTTTTATAGTCACATCCATGTCTTGCTTTAAAAAAGCTCTTATATGGAGCTCCCAGTAGTCTCCCATGCAAAGGGATATCAGTTGTCCCAAGGCTAAGACAAGGGGTTCCCCAAGTGCGTGTTGCAATGCCTTGGGTGTTGCGAGGCATTCACTGGGGCGTTGCGGAAGACCCACTGCCCGGCAGCCAAGGTGTCCAGATGTCATAAGCGCAAAAGAGGACCCCAAAATGTAGGACATCCAGGAAAAATGTAGGTCATGACAAAATAAAAGCTAAAAACACTCCTCTTCATTGATTTCATGTGTCTAATTTAAAACTATATTACTTATTATTAAATTTAACACTATATTACATTTAGGGCACAACGCTAACCAACTTTCCCAACACTGGCTTAGCCGCAATGCAGCCCCCAAGGTAAGGCAACAAACATGTCCTTAGCTTGAGAGGGCCCCCTTGACTACCTCCCCACTGCAGGATGCAGTGCACACTACATTGGCACAGCTATGTCAATGCTGGAAAGTTGGTTAGGATTGCACCCTTAATTTATTAATTTCAAGAAGGCTATGCGCAACCCTTTCATAGGGAAAAGGAGTCTAAGTTTTTTTCCAGGACACAAAGCTTAAAAAGAGGACGTGTCTTGGAAAAAGAGAACATCTGGTCACCCTGACAGCAGCGGGACTGCAACACGACCCTACAAACTGTGGCGGGAGGCTTGGCTAAGTGAGCAGAGCTCTTGCTCACAGTTTTTGAGCACTTGAAAAAGCCTTCCCTTCCACCCGGAGTCTCTTACCACTGTTTGTGGGGTTGTGTCTGGCCTCCCAACCCAGAAGTGGTGATGATGTCATTGTGCAATAGTGTCACGTGTCATCACTACTTCCTTCCGGGTGTCTGGGCGTTGCAATGAAGATAGGTTTGGGAAGCACTGGTTAAGACCATGAGCAGCAGGGGTATGCTGCAAGCTTAGGGGTGGTAGCTGGAAGCATAGGGGTGATCAGGGAATGGAATTTCCTGTCCTGATTGCAAATGGGAGCTCATGGCAATGGACCTCACAACAGGGCTGTTTCCGATGACCTAAGTGAATGGGCAAGATTATATGGGAATAGGTAGTCCCTCAGATACCATGGAAATTAATGGAACAGCTCCACAGTTCCTCAGGACCAGACTAGACATGTGGTGGAGAAATATATCTCCAGCTCTTAATCAGCGGTAGAACCATATATTTGTGTGTGTTTTCACATAGCCTGTCCCTGACAAGGCTTGTTGCTCTTTTGTATGGCTGTTTTTTTGCTTTTCTCACCACCGCCCAGTTAGGCCAAGGCACATAACACATACAACTTTCACCATACATTACTTATGTCAAAACTAAAGTGCACCAAGAGGACTTTCTTGAGACGAAACATTTTGCAGGTGCTGCCCAAGTTTTTCTGCCAGCAATGAGCTTAAACAAAATGAACTTTATTGACACTTTAACAAGGGGAAGCATTTCTCTGAATTATGGCCTTATTCAAACATTACACAACAGAAATAGCTTAAGTGGGAAGGGAATTTATGTTGCTCTTTATAAGACCATCAAGGTCAAAAGTCAATGAGGGTGTGTGCAGACAGATGTACTTCCCTACAGGAACTGGAGATGCTTCTGCTGCTGTAGGGCGAGCTCTACCCCTACATTAACTTCACTCCTGTCGTGACACATGCCCTTGGCTCCAATTCAGCAACAATCCAGGCAAGTTTCTGGGTTAAAAAAAAAAAAAAAAAAGTGTTTCAGGTGCATGACATGTTTATCCAGCTAAACGGTCTATTTGGTGCTTCCAATATATAAATAAATAAAAGCTAATCCGGCTTGTTTCCGTCCTCGACACCCTGCTCCAGGCAAGAGGTTTTGTGACTGTCACAAGGGTTAGTCAATTAGGACCTTGGCACAGCCCTCTCACTGAAAACAAGAAGAGCTGATTACTTCTGAGCTCCATTGGAGGAGGAAGGTTGCGCAACTGATCAAAAAAGGGGGAGTGTGGATTCATAAGTGTGGGGGGGGCAGTCACCACTCAAACAATGTATTTCTGTACACAGTCTTACAGTCAAACAATTAAAAATAAAGGGATCGGGTTCTTGATATGAATATCTAGTTGCTTAGGTTTTGCCTTCCAACCAATATTAGAATTTAACCCAGTGGCATAGGCAGAGGGAGGGTAGCGTGGTAAGTATTGCAGGGATTGCAACGTGCTGTGTAAGCAGTCCCAACACTCACCATCAGAGCCAATCCGAGCAGCAACGGCAATACGCAAGTGCCTGCCGAACCAAATGGCATATCTTGCTCTTTGCCATCTTTGCCCAGAATGGCTCCAAAGACAAGTAGGAGGGGCTGTGTTGAGGCACCTGCAGTACTTACCCTGCTGCAGTGGAAATGCGGAAGGTATTGAGATAAGATGTGGAAGAGATAAGAAGAGATGTGGAAGAGATGTGGAAGAGATAAGATGTAGTGTCTGCAGTGGCCCTTTGCTCTGGTTTAATCTAGGAAACGTGGTGTTAAAACCTAGACTTTTAGCAGTGGGTGTGCTGCACATTGCAGCCACTAGAGGCAACAAGGTCTTCAAGGATAAAAGTCACACCTGGAGGAAGAAAAGTTTGTGGGTAGGAGAAGGAGGAAAGGTTTGGAGGAAGGTGAGATGTGGTTCGGATCCAAATTGGACTCCTGTGGATGCTTTTTGATTTTGGAAACACAAAGGTATGATCAGGGTTAGGGCTGGGATAAGAGGCTTGGCATATAGAACATGGTGTTTTTGTTTTGCCCTTTTTATAGTGTGTTTGTTACCCAGTTACAATGGGGTGCAAATGACCAGGATTCATTTGACAAGGACACAATCATCCAGGACCTAAACACCCTCGTACTGAAAGCAAACAAGCAAAATAATTGAGAGGGAGACGCAAAATGTTCCATAGCTTATAATAAAACAACACATTAAAATTCCTATAACTTCACAAAACTTTAACTTTAGAAAAGCAACATATACATTCATTTGTTAGGTCAAGTGAATTTTGGCCGGTATGTCATTTAAAAACATGATGGTATCTCATCATTATAAAAAAGCTTTCATTAGGTGGTCAAAATTCATTCGGTGGTCAAAATGGACTTCCTTACTCAACTTTCCCCAAGTACGTATGCTGAAAAATATCCCAAATGGAACACAAAGGGTATTGCTCTGTCCCCATTACTCGGGTGTGGTGGGAGTCACCTCTAATGTGTTTATTTTAGTATTCTGGAAGCATAATGAATACTTGTAAATGAACGGGGCCTTTGTCTTATTTTGCCATCAATGAATGGGCCGAATTTTGTATTAATAAGTGCTGGTGAAGTGGTTCTCCCATAAAACAAAACAAAAATACATTATAAGTTATCACTGGTGGTAGAATATCAAACACCGAGTTAAAATGCAGCCTTTATGGGTCTTCAAAATTGCTTAAGTAAAAAAACAAATCTTGTCCCCAAGATATTTCAGGTTTTAACAGGAGCTTTCCTTCGAGAAATAGTTTTGTGGCTTTATCTGAAACTATGATGGTTAAAATGCAGAACCTTTATGACCTCCTCAATGGCAGGTTTACATTGAAACTGTTATAAATTATTATAGAGGTGTAGCCAATCTAAACAGCCCAACATAAATATATCTGCAGACATACTGGCTACTACATATTCTAAACACTGTCTGGATATGAATACACAGAGCTTTCTAAATCATTGAAGAAAATGTATTTATTCATAAAATCAATAATATGTTTTTTATGTTTGACAAAAAAAGTACTATTATAGCAATCTTACTGGGTCTTGCAAACTTTATTATGCATTCCGGTGTGGTTTCCTCCATCTGATAATAGTTAGGAATTTCACCTTGAATTATGGCCATTTTTTATAATTGTTTTTAAATCAGACCAATCTTTACCTGCTCAAACTGTGATTTTATTGCATTTCGGAGATTAAATATTTGAATAAACAGGCTACCTAAGTAACCACATTTCTGAAGCAACCTGTCATCCAAAACTTTTTATCAGCTTATAAAACAGAGATAATATAAATACAGATCCATACTTGTGTGTTTCAGTTTTTTCTTTTTTAAAATCATATCAGAAATTACAAAAGCATAATTTCTGCACACAGTATTATAGGATTCTAGGATGGAAAAGCTTTCAGTTGCATAAAACAGTTCAGTTGATTACAAATTCTTGTGATGCCAATAAAGATTTTGGATTTGGATTACAAATTCTCTCTAGTCCTACGCCAAAAAAGTATGGAAATTGTAAGTTAAAGGGCTCACAGTGTGTTTTTCTGGAGTCTTAAGGTTAATCCCATTCTTATGCTTAAGAGAATTTCCCCCTTCTGCTTTTGAGAGGAACACCTGTGTCTCATTTCTTATTTGGCCACACAGGTAAAATAACCCTTTGGTTTTCTACTATAAGCTAGAATACATACGGGCTCTTGTTTCTAAAGTGATCATGAGACAGCATAGAATAGACAATATAGTCAGCTCACATCTTATTTGTGGGTTATATGTAAACATCACTTATACCGGGGTAGCCAAACTTGTTTAATATAAGAATAGCATACCATAAACTTCAGATGTTTGAGAGCCAAAATGTTTAAGAAGCATTTAAATTCTTAAATATATTTACTCGCCATGAACATAAAATGTACCTTTTAATCCAGTGGACTCTCAGTTTATACCCTGTAAATAATTATAAAGCTTGAAAGCTTCTTATTTACTTATTATATTAATTGTAATATAAAAGGTAAAAAAGAGCTCAGCCAACATATTTCTAAGAGGTGCACATTATATGTCAAAGAGTTACATGTGGCTCACAAGCTGTGGTTTGGTTCACCTCTGGTATATACGCAAAATTAACTTGAAAATCCCTTACAACTGCAAAATATGTACCATATCTTTAAAAACTGATAGTGACTAGCCAAGTGACTGGTCCAATGACTAAACGGGGATTTGAACTTGGATCTTCCATGTCAAAGTCCACCTTCCAAAATTCCTCCTCCAGGAAGTTTTGACGTGGCAAAGCATTTAAAATGGGGTTTCCATACCTCCTGTCTGAAGTGTTACAGATTACTCTACCATCTCAAGCTTCCTTAACAGCAGGTGAACAAAATTTGAAATGTGGTTATAACTGAAAATGGATGAAAGTCAAGATATTGTGTGTGGTACCTTCCCTCCTTTTGTCCTCTCAACAACCCTTTGAGGTAGGAGAGGCTAAGAGAGATTGAGAGACAGGCACAAAGTCACCCAGGAAATTTGATGGCTAAGCAGGGCTTTGAACCTGGATCTTCCAGGTTTTAGTCCAACCCCAGAACTACTACACCATTCTGGCACTCTGCTATTTGTCTCAGGTACAGCACTGGCATCAAGTTGCTAGGATAGGGGTGGCATTAATGGGGGGAGTACTTCATGACAGGGAAAAAGTAACCACCAATTCCTTCTGACATGGATCCATTTCATACAGGTTGCTAGCAACAGGGCTTTTGAAAAGCCAATCTGGGAAACACAGAGTTGGAGGCATTTATATACTCAATGCTAATTAAAATGGCCTGTTGCACGAATATAACATTTTCCTATCTCCAGGCCAGTTTCTTACAGTAATTGGGGACATTCCCAGAGGGCATGTCAGGACACTTCAGGATGAATGAGATGCCAAGACTGCCAGGCAGAAGAGGGGAGAAGACTACCACTTGGATGGCAAAGAAAGACATATCTTTGGTAACGCCATCTGACTTTGCTGACTGTCCAAGTGAAGTTTTGCCTTCTTAAAATTGAGGCCAATAATGTGAAAGTGGCCTGGACCTTAGAAATCTCTGCCAGTGGAGGCCAGGCACACCTGTCAAAGGCTGTTAGCGATGAGAATTTAATGACAGCTCAATTTTCAGAGGAAGTGAAACTCTGAAAATAAAGTGCCAAGGCCCACAACAGAAGAAGGTCCTCACCTCCATGTGCCCTGCTTGCAGGGATTATTGGGCATCTGAGATGGTGGGTCTGGTGTTCCCCCACCACAAGTGCCATAGCAGTGCTGTCAATGGCATGCCACTGTTGGGAGTGTCAGAGCCACTGGTGCAAAAGACTGGAAGCCGGACCCCTGCACTGGGATGGATAAAGTGCCAGTGGGGGTGGATCATGGGCAGTTTGGCGTACATTTGTGGGAGGATGAGGGTGGGGAGTAGGGAGGGCAGGGGACGGTTCGGGATGAGAGAGAGTGGATCTTGGCGGTAGCAGTTCATACCAGATCCTATCCCTGTTTTCTGGGCCTGATCCCCCCCCCACCTCCCCTCAGACTTACACCAGCAAAATAGCTGGCATAGATCAAAGGAGACACATTGACCAGGTGGCCTATGGAGAGGTAAGTAAAAATCCCTCTCCCAGGTCATCTGGTCATCCAGCATGGCTGCATAGCAGAAGGTGGGGGGGGGGTTAGGATTTGCCTGTCAGTGTGTTTCACACTTGAAATATTCATTTTAATTTCTTGAACAATATTGACTTGCTTTAGTACAGATCATTTTTTTCCCCCAAAGCAGCCACCGCGTATTCATAAACAGACACCAAGAATGGAGCGAAAGAAGCGCCAGATTCATCCTGGGAAAGGGATGCCAGGAAGTTACACTCCAAAAAATCTGAAGTGAAGTCAGTATGTATAAATACTCCCACTGTGTTTCTTCAGTGGAGAAGGCCAATCTGATTATAAAGAAGTTCAAGTGGATTAGGATCAAGGTCTGATTAAACTGTCTCTTTTGGGGAGGATTTTCTGTGAAATAAACTTTCTACACATGGGTTGTGGCTGACCGGCCTTAATTCAGCTGGGAAGACTTTTTTTTTAAAAAATCATTCATCAGTCCTGGAATTTTCACTCTGCCTCTGATAATGATAGGATGCCGGCTTAAGCAACTGGCTTAAGCCAGTCTTCACACAGTATATACAAACTTTTTCTGAGATCCCAGGAAATTTCTGGCTCCCCTTCTTTGGCTCCGGGCCCCCTTTTTGACCTCAGGCAGAGGCATGATGCAGAGCTTGCACCCCCCTCTCATGGGTCCTGGGACGCACCCAACATTTTAGCCCTTTAGACTGCTTTGTCCCAGTCATGCTGACTCCCACAGTCCCCTCCCACCAACCGGGAAGACTCCAGCCTGTTATCTGAGGATCAATCCTGTATAGCTCTTGACGTTAAAAACTATCAATATACATTAATATATGCACTTACATTTGAGCTAGGTGCCTTAAGAAAACAAACCTGATGCAGATGATTACATCTGGGCCTAGCTGTTAACACTGGGATTTTAGTATAATGACTGTTAGCAGTTGTGACTCATTTTAACAGATTCATTGGACCAAAATATTTATTCAGGAGGTCATTTTGGTAAAATGTTAACCTGTGAAAGAGTAATAGGATAGCAAATGAAGGGTGCTGTTACTTTACTGATTTTGCTAACAAGCAAGACTCTTGTTTTACAGATTATTTAAAAAGAAAGAAGAAGATAAAATACGAGAGTGAATGTTGTTTTTCCCATCACACCTTTGAAACAAAACTGTATGGAGCTATAAATATGAGCTAATTCTAAAAGTTTGAAAATCTGACATCTCAGCTGAAGTCAGCTATTTCATCCCAAGCAGTGGTGTCCCTAGGGTGTGTGTGTGGGCTGCTCCGGGTAATGCACACAAGGGGGTGACATCAGTACTGGCCCAAATTTTTAAAATCTTGGTATTTTTGAATAAGACCATCATGTTATATATCAACTGATGTGTATTTTTATGCAGAATGCAATGCAATGAAACAGACTTCACTGAAATATCTCTATTCTATCTATTCTATTCTAAGTTATAGCCAAAAAAACCAACATCACCACTAGGGATGATATGGCAAGGGCAAGAAAGCGGCTCTGTGATCTGGGGCTTAAAGACCTGTTCCTTTCTACCCCACCCTTTTAACGGAACCCGATCAAATGTAAGAGCTGCTGGCAGGGCTTGTGTTTCGGTGCTCACAAAGCCTCCAGGTTCCATGGAGCACAGTTTGAGAAACACTGGAATAGGCATTAATACAGAATCATAGAGTTGGAAGTGCCCACAAGGTCATCTAGTCCAGCCTCGTACCTGTTGAAGGAAATTCTCTTAGAGCATCTCCTGCAGGTGCCTGTCGAATCTCTGCTTGAAAATCTCCAGTGAGGGAGAAACAACCACCTCCCTCGGCAATCTGTTCCACTGCCGAATTGCCCCAACTGTCAAGAATTTCTTCCAGACATGCTTCTAGGGAAATTTACCTCTTGTTGACCCTGATGCTACTTTGCCTCTAAGGTCCTTTGGCACTCCTATGGATGTCACTGCTCCTTCTATAGGAGACATTCTGGAGCTCTGCTCCTCCTCAACTGACAATATCTCTGCTTTTAGGACAGCAAGCAAAGGACACACATCAGAGGATGCCCATTTAATTCAAAGACAAAGCTCCCCCAGTTTGTCTCAGATGTGGTCCTTGCAAAGTGCCAGGCTCATTGAAAGAGCGTGGCAGCCCCTCCTCTGGGGCCTGGCTGTCCTGCCTGAATATTTCATGGTTATCAGGCTTTCATCACTGCTTGCTGTCCTCCCATCTCAGTCTCATGAAAACATTTACTCTCAGTCATGTGTACATGACACATCACTTCCTGTGCATTTAAGATGTCTTCTATTCTGGTCTGCTGGGGCACAGAGCCACTGTAGAGCATTGAGTGGCCTGGTTCCCAAAACACGTTACTAGAGGCCATCAAAATGAAATGCTAGCTAAATGGAACCTCCATATCTAGGCCAGTGTACCTCGTAGATGTTGAGGGACAAGCAACAGGGGAGGACTGCGTCGTATAGACAACTGACTTCTGTTGCAAAGAGGACTGGATGGCTCAGTCAAGGACTGCTCTTAGGTTCACTCCCTAGTCCAGTGGTTTCCAAATGTTTTTGACTGGTGGCTCCCTTGACCTCCTGGGCCATTGGCAGCAACTCCCCATTACAGCTACAGTCCTATACATTGTATAGGGCGGCGAGTTTTGCATGAGGATTCCGTGGCTCCTCTTGCTACCTTCCGTGGCTCCTCAGGGAGCCAAGGCTCACAGTTTGGGAACCACTGCCCTAGTCTGTAGTGTTTGTTTTAGTTCTTGAGGTGTTGAAAATGGTTCTGAAGCTCTTTCGAAAACAGAAAGAATAAAAATGCATATTTTTGAGCCAGAGGCTCAAATTCTAACCATCAAAGTGAATTTGCTCCTTTGGCACACGGCTTCATTTCTCACTGAGAAAATAAATGTCCCACACCACCAAACTCACTAGTCTGACAAACGTACTCCTTCGGGAAATAATTTATTGCACTTTTTGCTCATCATAGTGATGGCTCCAAGAGCAGAATCTCTAATTTATGTCATGTTTTGAGTGGAAATTAGATGGCCACAATTTGAATAAGAGTGAACGCAAAATTGGAGACATTGAGGTTTGTTTAAGTAAGTCCAAACAGCGTTTCCAACTAACAGTGGTTTGTGGCGAAGATTTGAAAAGAGGCATTCAACTCTTAATAGCTCATGCCTCAGCACTGATCAATTTCTACATGCTGGAAAATGTGGGGCAATTTTCTGCTATTATTAACCTATATCTAGGGAAGTGTGAAACCTGCTCCTTTATTTCGGTGGAGTTTGCTGTATTTCTGCCCCATGATCTCAAATATCAGCACTTTCAAAACTGCTGCTGACGGTGTTGAAACTGTGCTTTAAAGCACACCCAAGTGTGGCTGCTGTTCTTTGCTTTCAAACTGACAAGCGTTCAGATGTGCCTTTAGATCACTGGTTCCCAACCTGTGATCCGGGGACCACAGGTGGTCTGCGAGACCCAGAGAAGTGGCCTGCGAGGTCTCAGGAAAAAAAATCTTACTGAGTGAGCAGTCCCCCATGGACCATCAGAGAGGGCAGAGAATGGACCGTCTGCAGCTGCAACTGTCAGCAAAAGTAGCAAAAGAACAAAAAAACAAATCTTCTCTCTATATAATAAATCTCTAATAAATCTGTTCTTAAACAAATCTTCTCTCTATATACAAACAAACAAAAAAACAAAAAAAAAAGTCTTCTCTCTATATAATAAATCTCTAATAAATCTTTTCTTATTAAAGGCAGTGTGTGTTATTCATGGGCTTGGTACCCTGGATTTCTTCATCAGGGGATTCCCAAACCTGTGGTGTGGGCCGACCTGGAGCCGAGGAGGTCGGGAACTGTGCTCCCCTTGCCTCTGAAGGTTCTTCTGAAGCCCACAGAGGCCATGCGCGCCTGCCCACGGCCTCTGTGGACTTCAGAACGAAGCCCAGAATCGTTTAAAGGTGACTTCTGGTTTTTGGCAAAAACAGGAAGTCACCTTTAAACAGGTCCAGGCTTCTTTCTGAAGTCTGCAGAGGCTACGGGCAAAGACCCACAGCCTCTGCAGGCTTCAGAAGAGTCTCTGGATTGACCAGCTTAGCTCTGGTCGAGCTTAACTTATGACTACTTAAGTAAAAATAAGGTAACTTTTTCTTCCCCTTCTCCTTTATTTGTGAGTAGGGAAAAAAGAACAACGATAAGAAAACAACAACAAAAGTGAAAATGGGGGAAATTACATACATATTATGAATACAATGCATAATTTTATGTATTATAAAATAAAATAATGTTTGCCAAAGAAAACACATACTAAAAAGATAAGGTAACATAAGATCAGGAATTGACCTCCTTTACATAGGGAAAAGTGTGTGTATGTATGTGACTGAGGACATGCATTCCAAAGACTAGCCAAGGAGGCTGGGGAACCAAGAGTTAGTTCACCAACACATGTAATCGCTTGATCTCTCATCTGTTGATTATTCATTTAAGTCATGCTAGGGAGAAACACCTTCCATAGATTAGGGGTGTCAACCCTAAGACCCGCAGGCCAGATGGGGTCCATGGAAGCTCTTATCTGGCCCACCTGATAATTGGGTTTCACTGCCCTTTCAAGCGGTGTTGCTTTTGCAGAAGCTCTGGGAGGTAGAGATGGAAGGAGGCCTCAGAAGGCAAGGAACACTACAGGAGAAAGGGCCAGACCAAGAAGGATGAGAGAGGGGGATTCTTCTGGGGCACTGGAAGAGCCCAATCACGTGGCCTGCCCTTTCACCAGAGCGGCTTCTGCTGAGACATCACTTTGTGGAACACCTCTCAGCTGCTGAGCTGCAAAGTGGAACCTCGGCATAAGTGGCACAGCTGAAAGGGCTGCCCGTGTGATAATCTAGCTCTCCCATATCTCGAAGATATGATCAAGATTTGCACATTTTCTCTTCTGTCCTTTGCAGCTAATGAGTTTCTAAGTGAGAACGAAGTGCTTCTTTCTGGCCACCATCTCTTAATGACATCACTTTCTGCTCAATGATGTCACTTCTGGCCCTCGACTAGTGCCACAAATGCTATTTGGCTTGCCGTATGAAACAAGTTTGACACCCCTTGTTTAGCTCCTGAGATTCAGTGGACAGAGCCTGAAGGCCCTTAGTAATTCTTAAAAAAGATATCCAAAGCCTTGCCTATTTTATATCTAGAGCAGAAGGATTAGGGGGTTGTAAACTGAACCAGTCTTGTCTACCTTGATAGCCAAAAGCATACAAAAGCCAGCGGTGAAAGTATATTAAACAAGTCAAAGGTTATTCTACATTCATCTAGCTATTTTCGTTAGAGTCTCTTGATACAAGACTTCATAGCATATGCACAAGACCCCTTTTTGGTTTTACAGTTAAAGGACCTTATTAGAAATATGAAATCATTATTTCTGGAGGATACAAGCCATTTTTTTTTCTCTTGTGGACAGCTCTTGGCTGAAGAACTGAGGCAAGTTTAATTCAGGAAAATATCCTAAGTAATGGAGCCAGAGAGGCTAAATCAGAGTGGTAAATATTGCTAAGCCATCATTACTTGCTAAACAGCTATTAGTCATCTCTGTGTTTTTTACTGCATGCTTAAAGTTCTAAAAGAATTGCTTATGATATATTCTTAAACAAAACAGAAAAGCCAATCCTGTAAAACCACAGAACTCTGCCAAGAGAATCTTAAGGGCCTAGTTTAAACCTGCCAAAGTAAAGAAGTGAACAACTATATTATAATGTGCTAAAGAGATTTTGTGGTGTTGGTGAAGCATCTGACGTGGATTGGCTAAGCTACTCTGATGTCACAGAGGTGAGGGGCAGAAGGAACAGGCTTTGGCTCCCATTGGTTGAGCTGTTCTGTATCTTAACAGAGGCTGGACAGACTGGATGGCATGGGAAGAGGAGTAACTATAGCTGGGTTCTAGGAGAGAAAGAGGCAGAAGGGCTGATGATTAGCAGAGAAATATGGGGCTTTAGGAAATTAGAATTTGAAAAAGAAACAGACTGTGGGAATAACGGGAAGAGGAGACAACCGGGAAGTAGGGATCTGAAAGAAAATAGAAAATGTTCACAGGGAAGCATGCACAGGCAATAACTGCAGCGCTGAGGAATGCTGTCCTTCCCATGCAATCAATTTCCAGGGGGTATCATAAATGCGAGTATCCTCAAAAGCTTCCTTGTTAACATTGATTTATTACAGTGAAGAGTTCCAACATTGCAAAATGTTCGGGAAAGTGATTTACAGCCCATTCCTAACTAAATCCCCGCATGGCGTTGCAGTGGCGTCGTGAAGGCTTCCGCTGCATCCCACGGGGGATTTGGGGCAGCTGGAGGTCTCTTTGGGGTAAGGGGACTATAATGCTAGCCAGGGTGCCCTGAGCCATGGGGAGCACAATTGTGTGAATCTCAAGCTTAAACAGTCCACACTCCATCTCTTTACAGTGTCAACCGCTCCAGCATGCTGAGGAGTACCGTATTTTTCGCTCCATAAGACGCACTTTTCCCCCCCAAAAAAGTGGGGGGGAAAGTGTGTGCGCCTTAGGGAGCAAATACTGCAAAAAAGAGTGCACGTTGGGGACCTTAATGAAGGGGGGATCTTCATGCCAGTTTATGATCCCATTCACCCTAATAAAGGGAGGGATCTTCATGCCAGTTTTTGATCCCATTCACCCTAATAAAGGGAGGGATCTTCATGCCAGTTTATGATCCCATTCACCCTAATAAAGGGAGGGATCTTCATGCCAGTTTTTGATCCCATTCACCCTAATGAAGGGGGGATCTTCATGCCAGTTTTTGATCCCATTCACCCTAATAAAGGGAGGGATCTTCATGCCAGTTTTTGATCCCATTCACCCTAATAAAGGGAGGGATCTTCATGCCAGTTTATGATCCCATTCACCCTAATAAAGGGAGGGATCTTCATGCCAGTTTATGATCCCATTCACCCTAATAAAGGGAGGGATCTTCATGCCAGTTTTTGATCCCATTCACCCTAATAAAGGGAGGGATCTTCATGCCAGTTTTTGATCCCATTCACCCTAATAAAGGGAGGGATCTTCATGCCAGTTTTTGATCCCATTCACCCTAATAAAGGGAGGGATCTTCATGCCAGTTTATGATCCCATTCACCCTAATAAAGGGAGGGATCTTCATGCCAGTTTTTGATCCCATTCACCCTAATAAAGGGAGGGATCTTCATGCCAGTTTTTGATCCCATTCACCCTAATAAAGGGAGGGATCTTCATGCCAGTTTTTGATCCCATTCACCCTAAGAAGGGGGGGATGGTTCAAATGTTATTCTGTCATAGTTTATTAAATATTTTATTACACTATTTGGTTCAGAATATTTTTTTTTCCTGTTTTCCTCCTCTAAAAAATAGGTGTGTCTTATGGTCAGGTGCGTCTTATGGAGCGAAAAATACGGTACATTGCTTCTACACCGCCTTCTCTTCCTGTGCCTCTCCACTTCCAAAGCTCAGCTTAGACATCCCAAGGCATTCAAATAACCTGGAACAGAGTATCCCACTTCAAAGCAACATTTCATTTCAAAGAAGTATTCCCTGTGATGGAATAGAAAATGGGAGGGGAACAAACCTCCATGATAGGGACATTTGCCCCCTTGCCCATGTTGATGCTGCTGATCCTTTCCCCTCTCCATGTCTCTATCTCCCCACCCCACCTCACCTCCTCCCCCATTCCACCCCTCTCAATCCTCCCCTGCCCTTCCCCGGCCCCTATGCTGGACTTCAATGGTCCAGCAGACCTCCAGATGACCACTGGCATGTGTGGGAAGGCCTCAGCCTTCCCACTGACATGCCAGCTTTGCAGCTGTGTGACAATGAAAGAGGAGCACAACTACCCCATATGCTCATGAGCTCCTTGGAAGATGAAAATGCAATAAATAAGTAAATTCGCTTGTATACATAAACACACCTCTGCAACTTGTAGCACTTGTAGTAAGTTTTATGGTGTTGAGGGAATTTATTTAGTGACTTTTTGTTAATACTTTCTAGTAGAAAGATTCCCTGCTTCCTTTCTTCTCCATACTGAACACTCCCATCACAAGTTTTTGGAAACCATGACTAGACTCTGCCCCAGGGACCTGTCTATAACATTCTGGCCTCCAGCTCCAGGCTGCCCCTTAATGGAAGCTTCTAGAAATACTTCCCAAATGCTGTCCACGTCTGTGGAAATTCCAGTGGCCCCTGCCCATGGAACAAGATGAAAGGAATGTGGGGAGGGGGCAAAGAAGGAATTCTCAAGCAAATCGCCCTCACTTGGAAAAATTCTAGCTTATATTCTTCTCATCTGAATCTTTCCCAACATTACTTCTCAAGGATACTGTTGGATTTAGTCCAAAAGATTTATCTCATTAATCTTTTGTCGCAAAACTAGCTAAGACATTTTACTTGGATTCTGTATTTTTTTTTTTTAATGGTCAGAACTATTTAATTCAGCAAATTTTGGTCAATCTTATGGGTTCTTTACACCACTGGAATGAGAGATCTGGCATCATAAACACCTTTATGGCTGTCGCAAACATCAGCATGATGACGGACAGTGGATGCCTGACACCAATAGTAAGATTGCACAGGGGTTGGGAGGATGACGAGGAGTGGTTGGACCAAGGTGGGGATGGGAAGAACAGAGGGAGATGGAGCAGGGAGGAGGGCAGATCAGGCTTGGGAAGGGGGTGGGTTCGGTGGCAGCCCAATCCGTCTTCACCAGTCAACTATGTCACTGGTGGGCAAGACCATCCTTGCCAATTTACTGCCTCCTTTGATCCTGTGCTTGAAGTAGCCATCTTACTGGGCCTCATGGCTGGGCCAGCTCTGGGAAGGCCTAATGACAGATGGTAGAAGGCAGGCAGGAAGGCAGGAAGGAAGGAAGTTGAAACTGACACCCAACAAAAAGCACAATGGCATGGATACAAAGAACCACAGATAAAGAAAAAAAAAGTTTAAAAAATTCATTAATTAAAATTAAGAAAAATAGCCTAGAAAAGAAGTTTGTGAAAGATACACAATTAAGATGAAACATCATCGTAAACATCAGCAGTGGTTAGCAGGTGATGTATTGCTGTACAGAAGTTGGTTTTTTGAAAATATGATTCACTGCTCCAAAAACAAATGTGTTGAACATGAAACTGACCCTAAAGTGTAGTAGAATCATCTTACAGTAATCAAATAGGAAACAGAATTGCTATTCAAATGATTTCTGAAATGAAATGTCTGCAGGTGGGTAGATTCTCTATATTCATCATATATTTACTTACCATTAACATTTAAACTTAGGTTTTAATCAGGTAGACTCTCGGTGTATACCTAGTAAATAATTATAATGCTTGAAAATTTCTTATTTGCCTTTTAGGTTACTTGTGATGCAAAAAGGAGCTCAGACAACATATTTCCGTGAGCTGCACATTATATGCCAAAGAGGCACATGTGGTTCATGAACCACAATTTGGCCATCCCTGTTCTGAAGGGTTTTGCAAGACATTGAGCTTTGCAGAAGATTTTATGAAGAACTGGAAATCAGTTATTGATGTTTTGCATGAGAGAGAGAGAGAGAGAGAGAGAGAGAGAGAGAGAGAAGGAGTAATGAGTGGCAGCCCAATCCCGAGCTTTTGTCCCCTTCTCCTGGGTAAGGTAAGCAGCCGTGCAATGGGGCTACTCACTTTACCGCTGACCAAAAGGTCGTTGGTAAAGTAAAGGTGCTTGTGTAGGGCGCTGAGTCCTCCACAAGTACCTTGGATCCTGTGGAGTGGAGCTCTGCGGACCTGCCTCCCTCCCTCCCTCCCTCCCTCCGGCACACCTCCTGTCCGCCCCCCTCCCTGCATCATGACTCCACGCCACACCTCCCACCCGCCCTCTCTTCGCCCCTCACCAGCCTCTTCCCCCCCCCCGCTTACCGTGCCACAGCTTGGTGGTCTGGGAGACTGCTGGACCACGGAGGCTGGGCGACCGCCCTGCGCTGGGCACCGGCTGATCCTGGGCTGGCACGTACGGGAGCCCGGCAGTGAGGCTTGCAAACGTGCCTTATGACATGTTTGCAACAGTTCACTGTGGCATGGAGCCGCAGCGCAGAGCTCAGGATTGGACTTTCAATGAGCTGTGGATTTGCAGTTTGAAAGGAATAGAGAACGTTAATCTGAATTAATCTGAAATTGAATATTTATAATTAGTAAATAAAAGGGGCTGTTGGAGGTATAATATATATATGGGTGTTAATTTAGATTATTCAGATACAAAACTGTAAGTAATTAGAACACTGTTTCTCAAACTGTGGGTCGGGACCCACTAGGTGGGTCACATGCCCATTTCAGGTGGGTTCCCATTCATTTCAATATTTTATTTTTAATATATTAGACTTGATGCTACCATGGTATATGACTGCATTTGGGGAAATGTTACAGATCTATATGTTTAACAGGTTACTCTGTATATGCTTTTAACTATGATAGTAAATGGGACTTACTCCTGGGTAAGTGTGGATAGGATTGCAGCCTAGGATTGTTAAAAAAATTTCCAGCTTGATGATGTCCCTTCCAGTCATGCCATCACTTCCAGTGGGTCCTGACAGATTCTCAATCGCAAAAGTGGGTCCCGGTGCTAAATGTTTGAGAACCACTGAATTAGAACATTCGACTTCGCGCATGCTACACCATTAGAAGTATTCTTTGTACTCCTTTTTTTTATGCATTTTTGATGCTGTTGTTTGTTTTATTCTTATTTTTTTCTTATTGTCTTTCCTTCCCTTTTTCTTTATTTAAAAATAAATAAATAAAGGGTCTCTCAAGACATTGAGTTTTGAAGGATATGAATGAAATTCCACAGTAAGCATGTACAAATGAAGTTGTGCGTCTCTAGCACTACAAAACAAGAATCAAATTTGCAGAATCCTCTTCTGGAAATAAATCTGAGAAATGTTAAGTGAAGCCAAAGTCTGGTGAATTCTTGAGCAGTCTTGCACATCCTCACTGATGGCCAAAGTTTATCTAACGTTTACAAACACCTTAAAAAAATTATTCCCTTTCAGCACCCAATTTCGTCACCATTATTAATGTTCCTTTGTAATTAAATTACTTTTTTCTTCTTCTACACAAATAATGTTAAAAAATACAAGCTGAAATATTCACATCATAAAAAATGTTCTCTGATACATTTTCCCCCCCTGAAACCTTCCTCGTGTGATACCGGATTCATGTAAGTGCCGAGAGAAAAAAATGCAGACGGTTACTTTGGAAACCCAACACAGGCTTATCACTGGGTGTTCAAATTCAATACCTATTAGTGCTTTAACATATGGTATTAATCCTGCATTAATTCAGCGGAGAGTGATGTCATCGTCAGAATGTCCAAATTATGACATCACTAAAACAACTTTGCTCTTCGTGGGTTTGGAGTAGTCCTGTGTTGCCAGAATTGGCTGGAGTTGAGACATTCAGGCTGTTCCTGCAACTTTTAAGTTTAATTAGTGCACACTCTCATAATGAGCGAGAAAACGGTGTTCTGAAGATTGGCCAGGCTCTATTCTCTTCCCTCTAAGTGCCAAATACTTGCCCTCCTCTGTACTATTTATAACTTTACCCATAATTGCTGCTCCCCAAGGTGTGATTGTCCTATTTCATAACAGTTTGTGCAGCTGCCAACATTAAGATGTAAATAAATTGTAATACCGTTGCTATGAGGTGTAAAACTCCCACAGCTCACATCCAGACCCTTGTATAATAAACTCAAGTAAACATTCCATTTCCTGTAAGTGATTGTGGTTTGTGACTAGATTTAAAAAAAAAAAAATTAAAGCAGTGTAGTAAGTCATCATTTATTGAACAAATGGCCAGAAAACGAAATCTGTATAAGATGGGACAAAAATATTATAATGCCGTTGTACAAATCGATGGTAAGGCCACACCTGGAGTATTGTGTCCAGTTCTGGTCACCGCATCTCAAAAAAGACATAGTGGAAATGGAAAAGGTGCAAAAGAGAGCAACTAAGATGATTACTGGGCTGGGGCACCTTCCTTATGAGGAAAGGCTACGGCGTTTGGGCCTCTTCAGCCTAGAAAAGAGGCGCCTGAGGGAGGACATGATTGAGACATACAAAATTATGCAGGGGATGGACAGAGTGGATAGGGAGATGCTCTTTACACTCTCACATAACACCAGAACCAGGGGACAGCCACTAAAATTGAGTGTTGGGAGAGTTAGAACAGACAAAAAAAAATATTTCTTTACTCAGCGTGTGGTCGGTCTATGGAACTCCTTGCCACAGGATGTGGTGATGGCGTCTAGCCTGGACACCTTTAAAAGGGGATTGGACAAGTTTCTGGAGGAAAAATCCATTATGGGGTACAAGCCATGATGTGTATGCGCAACCTCCTGATTTTAGAAATGGGTTATGTCAGAATGCCAGATGTAAGGGAGGGCACCAGGATGAGGTCTCTTGTTATCTGGTGTGCTCCCTGGGGCATTTGGTGGGCCGCTGTGAGATACAGGAAGCTGGACTAGATGGGCCTATGGCCTGATCCAGTGGGGCTGTTCTTATGTTCTTATGCTAGCAAAAGCCTTTTCAAAAGGGGGACGGAGATAGACAATGCATGAAGTTGCATTCATCCTGACCAACTGTCGGCATGAGTACCCATTTTCAGAATGAGTGGAAGAATGGTCACAAATGGAGGTATTATTTTTGGATCCCCCATTCATTGCCATTCATTCTTTCATATAATGTTTTCAAATTAAAATAGTGTTCCTTGTGTGTAGCAAGCAGCTCCTGACTGGACCTCCAGGACGTGGTCTCCTCTTCATGGTGGGCTTTTAAAACATTTATATTCCACTAACTGTGTCACAGTTACAATGGTGGGGCAATAGGTGTCCTGTGTTCAGGGTTGGGGATTTTGTAGTTTAAAAACGTAAGAAGAGCCCCGTTGGATCAGGCCAAAGGCCCAACTAATCCATCATCATATATCTCACAGTGGCCCACCAGTTTCCTTAGGGAGCATACAAGACAACAAGAGACCTCCATCATAGTTCCCTCCTTTGCACCTGGCATTCTGAGGTAGCTTACTTCTAAAACCTAGTTGGCAACCTTCAGTCTCGAAAGACTATGGTATCGTGCTCTGAAAGGTGGTTCTGGAACAGCGTCTAGTGTGGCTGAAAAGGCTGATTCGGGAGTGACAATCCCTTCCACACCGGGAGCAAGTGCAGTCTGTCCCTGGTCTGTCTCCCTGGCTATGGGCCTTCCTTCTTTGCCTCTTAGCCTCAGATCTAAAACCTCTTAGCCTTAGTCCATCTAAAACCTATGATAGACTTTTCCTACAAATAACATGTTGGGCAGGAGGTCTGGTCTAGAGGGTAGAGCCTCCATTTGCCTGAAGATAACATCCGAAGGTCGCCAGTTCGAGGCCACCTTGAAGCAGCTGACCTTGAAGCAGCTGACAAGCTGAGCCGAGTTATTCCATCTGCTCTGCGCGTGGGAGGATGGAGGCCAGAATGTGAAACCAGATCAGAAAGATCCATCTGAAATGTTGAGGTTCTTGAAAGATAGAACCTTCTTTCAATTGTAAAAATCCCTACGGGGATTTAAATAGCCTGCCTATGTAAACCGCCTTGAATAAAGTCTTGAATAAAGACCAAGAAAGGCGGTATATAAATACCTGTATTATTATTATTATTATTATTATTATTATTATTATTATTATTCCTTAAAGCAACCATAATGGCTGCTCTTTGACAGTGATATGCAAAACAGCTCCAATGCAAAACATCTCCAAGCCATACAAACTGCTACAAATTCAATGAGTAGGTGTAGTCAGCCAACCTGTAACTGTGACTTCTAATGGTTTTGTGTGGACAGTCCCGTGGATGAATGATACTGGGCAGATGTTAACCTGGTTGAGCAGGTTTCCCCACCCAAAAATATTCCATAAGGAAACCCACATATCTGTGTCTGCGGATTAATTGTAATTACAATATATTTGACAATCGTGATAACACATCAGTTGATTTCCTTGACCTTGATACATGGGACACCATGTGCAGTCTTTTGTGCCATATTTCATGAATCAGTTAATTCAAAAAATGGTGCTGTCTGGGCCTTGAATTCTGACTCTTTGTGGAAAGCTTTTTGGAGAGCCGACCCAACTTATTAGCCAAAGTTCATCCATCAGTGGGAATTTCCACACAAAACCCATGGCATTTGTTATTGGTTGACTGATTGGAGCAGAAATTAACTAATAATTTTTTTTTTAAACATTTTATCTCTTTTTTGATTAGATCTCAGTACTCTATGTGAAAATGTTAACATTTCATTTATATTATCCTCACTCTCAGTCTCAATTGCATTCACTTGCCTTATAGCAGGGATGTCCAAAGTTTTCAGCAGGAGGGCCACATCATCTCTCTGACATTGTGTCGGGGGCCAGGGGAAAAAAAGGATTAATTTACATTTAAAATTTGAATAAATTTACATGTATTTACACAAATGAATATATTAAAGATGAACTTATATGAATGAATGAAGGTCTTGCGGTAGCTCAAGGCCTATAAAAGGCCTTGCACAAAGCAAGGCTGGCCTTTCCTTTGCTGCTGCTACTGCATCACAGACGTGAAACAACAAGCAGTGGAGGGAGCCCTCATCCCACAGATCACACAAGAGGTCAAACAGTCACCCTCATGCTGAGAACAGTTGCGTCGGGCCAGTTCAGGCTCTAACAAATCTCTGGAGGGCCAGAGACTCATTGGAGACTGGGGACTCCTTGAGGGCAGCATTGAGAGGCCTCGAGGGCTGCAAGTGGCCCCAGGGCCGTGGTTTGGGCACCCCTGCCCTATAGGGATGTGATCAGTTAGCCAGATTTGATTGACAACATTGTGACATCTGATCACTGTGTCATTTAAGATTAGATGGCATCATTGGACTAAGGGTGCAATTCTGAGGTGCCCATGGGCTGGTCAAGTCCCTTGTGCCTCCTTAGGAGGAAGCCAGGCTGGCGCTCAGAGGTGTGCCGACCTGCGGAGGTTGACACAAGTCTCCGTGCTGGCTTCCTCCGCAAGTCTTGTGTTGGCCCGCTTGGGCTGATGCAAGGCTCTGGGGTGGGTGGGAGGTGTTCCTGGGTGGGGGAAGGGTGGGCAGGAGGTGGGGCTTGGATCCAGCAGTTATGCCGGATCCCAACCCCTGTTCCCGGGGAGATTGGAGCAGCTCAGGAGGTGGCGCAAGTTCGAGGAGTCCCAAAGGGGAGAAGGTCTAGGGTAAGGGGGAAAGTTTCCCCTTGCCTCTGGCTGAGCCGCCTTGGGCCCCTATCCTGCGCTGGAAACAGCACAAGGCTCTTGGTTTGCCTGTTCCAGCGCAGGATAGAATTGTGCCCTAATTCTAGGAGTTACTAACCAGATCAAAAATAGGTGAATATTCACACAGTACAAGTTAATGTCTTCCTTCATGGACCTTACTTGTTCCCACCCCCAAATGGAGAATATTTGGCTCAGTGGCAGGTCTGATTTCTCATGGTATACAAGTGGCTTACGGCATATCATGTCTTTCTGGCTTAGGGAGATACAAATTCAGACCTTTCCAAGACTGGCTATAATGTGCCTTGGGCTCGAGTCCAATGGAACTGAGTAAGTGGAAGTTGATAGGAATTCCACATTTGTGAGGGAAGAAGGAAATATTTTCTTGGCAGTTGCTTTCTTTTTCAAAAGGCCCCAGTGGCATTGGGTTAGAGTGCATGAGGCAATCAAAAGCGCATAATGAATGGAACTGCACCGGAATTTGCGCAGAGAAAATATTTCTGCGAGCTTCTTGTGAGATCTTCAATGCACGATACAGCTTGTCCTAATGATTTTATTGTACAATGGGCCTTCGGTATCCATGAGGAATCTGTTCTGGACCCCATACCCCTGCAGATACCAATTTCTATGGAGAATCAAATCTGCAAAGAGGGCCTCAAGGGCCTCCCAGACATGACCAGGTCTTCTGGTCTGGTTCAGGAGATGCTCTGATGCACAGGGAGACACTTCCATTTATGTCTGGGAAGTTCTTGAGGCCTCTTAGATGTGGGCTGGGCAAAAGCATTGAATGAAATCAGTGGGCACCGTGGATAAGAGTGCCAACTGTATATCTGAGATAGCTGTGTGACCTTTTAGTCAGGAGGTGTGGTCTGGAGGTTGAGCTGTTGCCTGAAAAGCTAAGCAAGATCAATAGCTTTGGATGGGAGACCAGCTGTAGACCCAAGCCGAAGACTGAAACTGCTGATGGATCTCTGTGGAGGAGTATGACAGAATGCAGAGGAGTCAGCAGCCAAGATAACACCTGAGGCTTGATTTGCAGCTACCTGTGAATTCTTGGATGTCCCAAGGGCTGGGAAGCCAGGTTGACAACAGCACTATGAAGGGAAACATCTGGAGAAATGGAGGGTTCTCATGGAACTAATCTTGTAAAAAAAAACCCATTAAAATTTGAGTTTATGACTAGGTTGCCTATGTAAACCGCCTTGAGTCTATGAGAAAGGTGGTATATAAATAGTGTGATAAACAAACAAATACATAAATAAAAAGTTGTAAAACAGGTCACTCAAAACAGTGTTGAAGGTAAAATCTTTGATATCAAATTAATGTAGCATTATAATGCTCCTTGTTTTATCAGGCACTGCAACTAGGATGTTTCCCAGGTCAGACTGCACTCCTATAGGCGCTTACCTGGGACAAATCAGGTCAATGGGATTTACTCCCAAGTAAGCAGGGATGACACAAAGCATTCTGCTGTCTGAAGCAAAGGATGAGGTGGTGTATCTTCGTCTGATACTCCAGAGTATCAGATGCTCCAGAGTATCAGAATTCAATCAAAGGACATTGATATTTTAGAAGTTTGTTCTGAATAAAGGAACAAAAAGCAAACTTTCGAGTTCTACAGAACTCTTCATCAAGCAGATAGTTAGCAAAAGGACGGGGGAGAGCATGTGGTAGGGGCCACGACAGTCTCCACTTGTAAAATACAAAGTAGTACTTTATTTGCAGACTGGGATCAACCCTGCAAAATATGAGATGGTTTTAATGTACATGCAGTACTGCTTAGACAAAGGAAGGAAGTCAGAAATGATTAAGTCCTTCTCCCATCCATCCTGGGAATAGAAACTCTATAAATTAATTCAGACTACAATCCTATACACCCTTACCTTGGGGGAAAGTCCCATTGAATTCAATGACAGCCCAAAGACAATTCAATGAATCAGCTTGTTGTTAGGATGAAGAGGGCATGTCAGGCCATACATAGCATGATATTCTGTACCGGTCTCAAATCCTTCTTTTTTAGACAGTACACCTGTTGGCAAAGTTCACCTCTTTGTATAGCCCCAGGACAGTGGTTCTCACACTTTTCGCACTGGGACCCACTTTTTAGAACAAAAATCTGTTCGGAACCACCGGAAGTGATGTCATGACCGGAAGTGGCATCATTAAGCAGGAAAATTTTTCACAATCTTAGGCTGTAATCCTACCTACACTTACCCAGGAGTAAGTCCCATTTACTATCATATACACAATAGCCTGTTAAAAGAACAGATCTGTAACATTTCCCCAAGGGCAGTCACATACCATGGTAGCATCAAGTCTAATATATCAAAAATTTAAAATATTAAAATGAGTGGGGAACCACCTGAAATTGGCTCGTGACCCACCTAGTGGGTCTTGACCCACAGTCTGAGAAACACTGCCCTAGGAGACTGTGCAGTGCTTGTTGATTCAGAAGTAGGTCATATTGTGTCCAATGGGACTTTGTCTCAGGTAAATGTACATAGGATTTCAGTCTTAAGTGAGAAAGAAAGAAAGAAAGAAAGAAAGAAAGAAAGAAAGAAAGAAAGAAAGAAAGAAAGAAAAGTGTCCATGGTTTGGAGTCTTTTGTATTCACGGTACATTTTATTCTTTGAAAAACACATTTTTAAAAAAAAGCATATTTAAAATAATTAAAAATAAAAATAAAACAAAACCATATTTAAAATAATTTACACAAACATTAAAATAACCTTAAACATGAAAACAAACATCACAACAAACACAAAACACAATGAAACACAAAACCAGTGGCAGTCACCTCTTAAGAAAGGACAAGGTTACTCTTTCATCACGTTACTCCTTGTACAGTAGCCCAGAGCTTTTATTAACAGGAATGTTCATTTGTGACAATTTGCTTTTCACAAGCCTATAATGTTAAACATGTTTGAATTGGCACGTCCTGTGTGGGATTTCTATTTTGCAAGAACATTGCACTCTGATCATCACCATTTTGAAAGCCGAATTATTTTGCTTCTTTCTTGAAAGATAAGAACAGTGTAAAAAATGGCATGTTCCTAGATAGGACTAGTAAATGTGGAAGCTGTGACTGGTACTTATTTAAATTAGGGTCATCAGGCTTGGGATCTGAAACCTCTTTTGAAAGCCATAGAACAACGCTTCTGAAACCTTTTAGCACAGGGACCCATTTTTTAAAATGGCAATCTATTGCTTCCCACTAGAAAAAAATTTGATCTATAAAGAAATAATATTTTATTTGTTAATAATAATTAATAAATTAATAATAACCAGAGTCCTGTGCTCCCAAGGCTGCTAGAGACCTTACATGTGCACATTAAATATAATGTGCGTGCAGATATTTGCTAGACAGCCCCAGAAATGGAGTTCAAAGACTGCCCCCCCCCCCAAACCTTTACAATCATTCCAGGGCACCCAGAAGGCTGAACTGGAGAGAAAGACATGCAGTTAGGGACTTCTAGGCCAAACAAAAGGCTGAAACTGGGTTCACACATGATCTACAGCATGCAAATTACTAGAGAAAATGGGAAAATGTGACATTTTAATTTAGGGGTATGAAAGTGACCTCATACCACAGGTTAGCAATCCAGCTAACGGTTTTCTTTGGCAAATCAGGCAAGGGTGTTTGCAAAGTTTTGTTTTTTTTAATGTCCCAAAAACTTTTCACAACCCACCAGAAATGATCTCACAACCCTAAGAACAGCAGTCTAGGCACTCCAAAGAACTTGCAGGGTTTTTTTCCCCTTCCTTGTTGGCATCCTTCAGTCTCGGAAGACTATGGTATCATGCTCTGAATGGTGGTTCTGGAACAGAGTGTCCTCTCCAGTGCGCGAAGCCTGGGTAAAGTAGATATGGAGGATAGACTGTTTCCCATGCAGCAAATCCCCCCTCTCCACATCGCTGAAATGGTCCAATGGAAAGGCAGAAGCCAATATGGTTGGTTCCAGCGGCGTTGCAAGAGTTACCAGAACATGACTGTGTTCAGCCATGAACTACCTCAGGGACTCTAGCTCCGGATTTTGCCTCGAGGTTGACTCCTGAAGCCTTTTCCATAACTGGATGTAGCCACAAGACAGTGGAGGTTTGGGATCAGAGTTTTCCTTCTCTCAGATGAGCTGCCTTCCCAGGCTGATGAGTCCCATCTACCCAGTGGCTGTTTAATCGCCTCTTACGACAAGTACAGCCAAACTGAGGGCCTATTCTTATCCCCCAGCCCCCAGGGATAAGCCCCTTCTTTTTCCCTTCTTGCCCAACAGGGCTGGCCCAAGACCTCCTGGCACCAGACACACCATTTCAAATGCTGCCCCTTCTTACTTGGTGATGTGCCAGCCTCTTTTCTCTCTACCCCTGGTTTGAACATAGGAGATGCATTAGCTCACCACTCTTCTCTCCTCCACATTACTAACCCCCTTTTCCAAGACAGGAAATGGAAGGCAAGTGGGTAGATGTAGGCAAGAGGGGTAAATGGATGTTGGTGGCCTGGCCAATCTGCTTCCCTAGGCAACCGCCTCAGTTGGATATGGGCCAGCCTGGCTTCTGGATCAGTCCAAAGTTCCATCTAGACCAGCAGTCTGCTTCTCACAGCAATCTACCTGATGCCTCCAGGAATCTGACAAAGAGGGCATGAAAGAAATAGCTGTTACTTTGCTGCATATTTCCTTTGAACAATATATGGAGGTTCTCTTTAGCTATCATGACTAATAGCCTTTGATGGGCCTGTTCTCCATGAATTGGTTTAAACCTCTTTTAAGTGCATTTAAGCTAGTGGTCACCACAACCTCATGGCTCTGTGAATATGGAATTCTTTTGATCTGTCCTGAACTGGTGCAATTCCATTGGATGACCCTAGTTTTTAGTAGTGTATTATGGGTGAGGTTAAAAAAAAAAAAAGAAACCAAAAAACTGTTCCCAGTCCACTTTCTCCACACCACACCTAATTTTATAAATCTCTATCATGTCCCCCATAGCCATCCCCTCTTTTTAAAAATAAATTCCAGGCAGGCAGTGCTGTTTCCAAAGGTGCTTCAGCCCCAAAACAACAGCAGTACCTCTGATGACCACCAAGGTGGCTTCTTCTAGTCACAAAAACCTAGAACTCTCCCCATCCAAATGGTATGGTCCATATCTGGACCATAATTTTATTCTTGAAGCTCAGGCTGGGCAAACTAGTTCCACAGCATCAACCAGGGTTGCTGGTGGGTCAGATCTCTACAGATCTCTTCCCCAGTGAATTGTGGATGAAATTCAGCTTAAGGCAGCAGTTTTCAAACTCTCATGGGGGAGTTTGAGCCACTCTAAGTCATTGTGGGGGCAGGGGGAGGCAGCGGGGGTGGGGGGGAGGCAGCGACATGATCCCCAGGATCGCATCGCTCAGAGGGCTGCAGGGGCTTGGCTGTACTTATCAGAGCCTTCAAAGCTCCGGTTTTGCAGAGGCAGGGCATGATCACTCCACTTTCACTTCTAAAGCTTCGGGGAGCCCTGCAGAAGGTCGCGCAGGGCTCCCCACACCCCCAGGAGGCTGCAGGAGGCTCTGGTAAGTACAGCCAAGCCCCTGCAGCCCCCTGAGCGGTGCGATCCTGGGGATCGCATTGCTGACTCCTCCCTGCCTCCTTGCTGCCCCTTAAGGGGAAAGAGGCCAGGGCCCTCAGGCTGGGGCATCACGACACCCCAGTTTGAGAATCCCTCGCTTAAGGGGAAAATTCTCCCGGCTTCTGCGACACTATATTTAGGGCAACTATCTGCAGTGATGAATTGTCTTCTGCTCTTCTTCTGCTGGCAAAGGACGTTGCCCTAAAAACAGGGCCATAGGACCCAGAAGAGACTCCTGGAAGTTGAAAGTGACATCACAAGAGGCGAAGACCATAGAGATCAGTGTGGCTTGAAGAGAAAAATGCTGAAAAGTGCTGGATTAGGCTGTTTTGAAGTCGGCCTCTGGGCTCGTCTCCTTTTCGGCTGGGGGCAGTTCCCCCATTTTTCAAGGGTTAGCCGATTTGCAATGTCACTAGGTTTTGGGATATAGTCAACCTGAAAGGAGAGAGAGAGACCCACAGCATGTGTAATGGATCAATAAAAGATTGAGAGATAGCCTGATAGCGGAATGTTTCCATCTGAAGTACAGGACTCAAATGACTCCGGAAGACCAGTAGACACCAGGGACTGTACTTTTGAATGCCATAATTTGAATCCTACTTTTTCTGTGCCACGTGGGCTCGGACCTATAAAGTGTATATTATTGCTTTAAATTAATTGAGTGCTTATGCATTAAAAAAGTTATTCACTTGTGAATACAGTGAAATTTTCAGGATTTATGATGGGAACATTTTATAACACCAGCATCTGTTTCCCGCGGATCTGTATAGCTTCATTCATTATAATTTTTCCTGATGTTTTGCCTACCATATTATTAACTCCCCCGATCCATGAAACACGAGTTTGTCTTCCTCGCAGCTGAGGACTGAGAGGAATAATTATGGATGTGGAAACTCCAGTGAAAAATGTTCTTCGGTGGAAAGAGGCGAGTGGTTCAAAGAGCAGCCAGGTGGACTGGGGAAGGCTGAAAAACGAAACAGGAAAACAGATGCAATTTCTTTGCACAATCAACATGTTCCATGCTGCTGATTCTACAATATTACACTAGCATTTGTGTGAAACAATGCTTTGGATTCCAACCAGTAGTTTTGCAAATGAAAGAAGATGCAGTAGCACAATAATCTTTTTAGAAAATCAATCTCCTCTTCTCTCCCCATGACAGTATTGTAACTGTAAGCAGGGGCTGCTTACCTGAAGTATTGTGGTTCCTGCAGTACTTAGCATTTTGCCCATCCACCCCCCAGCCAAGCTTCTGCCCTTTGACTTCTGAAAATATGTCCCTGGGGAATGGGGGATGCTCTGGAACAGATTTTCAGAGGTCAAAGGTGGAACAGAAGGAAGGATGGATTGGCAAAAATCTCCCCCCCCCACCCACATGAATGAAATTTCTTCTGTTTGTGGAAGTAGTGAAATAAAATATGATCATCAATCGTCAACATCATCAAGATGCCCAGGAGCATGTTTGTCCACCTTCCTTTTCCTGAATTGTTTCACTGGTAAGCGCACACAGAATGAGAAAGCTACAAGGGATGGGAAGGTAAACCAGGCTGCAGTTGGAAAAGTTGAGCTTTACGGTACTGTTGCAATGGCTCCATTGACGCTAAAGGGGGATAGGATTGGGCTGTCTGCGTGGCAAGCTGTGCCTCTTCCCTGAGAGACTCTGTTTTCTTCTAGAGCGGTGTTTCCCAACCTGGGGATTGTGAACCACACGCTAAGTATTCCCAACCTTCTTTTGGGACGCTACCCCCTTAAGGAAGTGGTGACCCAACCAGGGCCCCGTAGTGCTGTTAGTGTGGCACTTCTGCATTTTGCTACTGCGGCTTCTTTTTTTTTAAACTTACATGCAGTGGTGGCAGAGAAACCTGGAAGTGCTGTACTAATGGCACTATGGGTCCCCAGTCAGGTTGCTACCCTCCATAAGGGGGTGGAATCCAAAAAGAAGGTCGGAAACCACTGTTCTAGAGAGTCTAGTGCTGACTGCATTGTATAAGTTGCCAGTGCCAGACCTCCCCAGCCCCATGCCCCAGGGCAAAGGTCCACGATGGCCCCCACCCCCATGCACAAATCCATCCCCCCACACTTACCTGGGGCACATGGAGCCTCACACGACTCCAGGATGCACCGGGGAAGCCTACTGAAGGTTCCCTGGGCTCTTAAACTGTGCTTCCGGGAAACCGGAAGCGCAGTTTCCAACTATGGCGAGAACCTCAAAAGGCTTCCTGCGTGGTCCTAGAGGTGCGTGAGGCTCTGCTCCCAGAGCATTTGCCTCGTTCTGTCAATGGGAGGTCTGCTGCTGTGGGTTGCTGCAAGATCCTGGACCACACTTTGATTGAAATGCTCTGATAAACACAACCATAATGAAATGCAATCACACCAAGCTTCCTTGTGGCACTGCAAACATGCACCCACGTGTACTAGTAACCTATTTTTTTAAAAAGGCATAAACCACAAGTATACTCACTTTCCTGGGAGTAAGCCCCATTGCATACAATAGAACTTACTTCTTAGTAGACATGCATTGGATTGTGCTGTTAGAGTCCTAAAATCTTAAGAGAATTGCTTACGTTCCATAGCAAAAGTCTCTTAGCTTTTTAAAAAAAATTTTTAAAATCCACTTTCAACCAATTTAGTTAACTTTCCAATGGACTGTTTCAAGTTATTCATTCAGGAGGAATGAAGAGAAACCCCTCGTAGTGTTGTAAGAATTCCTTTTAAACTCAGCTCCCTTCTTCCTAGAAAACCAGGTCAATGAGAGAAGATACATGCCTGTGAGATCACTTCCAGAAAGTGTTTTGGATCACTGGTTATTTTACAAAGATCCCAACTTGACAGGACCACCATGGGCCATTCATGTTTATTGTTCAAAAGGGTTTTTGTGGACCATCAATGCTAGTAAAAGGGGGGGGGGAGATGACAAAGGGGAAGGCAATGGCCGTTTAAGGAACCCTCCGGCTGGCATAACACGAAGACCTGAGTCAGGATATACTTCCCCAGTCGATATTATTGCATGTGTGTTCTTCATTGTTTTTTCTCACAATAACCCAGCCTGCTTCTTGTTCTGTCACCTGGGTGGCCGCTCAAAAAAATATAGAAAGAACAAACTCTTGATTTACATTCTTGTACAAACGCCCCACCTTCTCACTTCCTGTTGCTTGTGCAGTCTGTTTTGCTTCGCTCACCTGTCCTCAAGCTGTTTGAAGAGCTTGGAAATTTACTGTAGGGTGCAAATTCAAACACACACACACACACATAGTGCGCCACTTGTAATGCTCAGCATTCAGTAGCATCCAAGGAAGTGCGTTTACTGAGGTCGTGATTTGGCTTGGTCTGTGACAATGATTAATTCAGGAGCAGAGCAGAAAGTGCTCTGGGCTGCCTGATGCTTTGTTCACATACATGAGACATCACATGATGACTGGGCTGGGGCACCTTCCTTATGAGGAAAGGCAACGGTGTTTGGTTCTCTTCAGCCTAGAAAAGAGGCACCTAAGGGGGGACATGATTGAGACATACAAAATTATGCGCGGGAAGGATAGAGTGGATAGAGAGATGCTCTTTACACTATCTCACCAGAACCATGGGACATCCACCAAAACTGAGTGTTGGGAGAGTTAGGACAGGCAAAAGAAAATATTTCTTTACTCAGCGTGTGGTTGGTCTGTGGAACTCCTTGCCACAGGATGTGGTGATGGCATCTGACCTAGATGCTTTTAAAAGGGGACTGGACAAATTTTTGGAGGAAAAATTCATTACGGGGTTACAAGCCATGGTGTGTATGGCTGCAGGCTGTGTATCCTGTGCAACCTCCTGTTTTTAGAAATGGGCTATGTCAGATGCAAGGGAGGGCAACAGGACGCGGATCTCTTGTGTCGTGTGTACTCCCTGGGGCATTTGGTGGGCTACTGTGAGATACAGGAAGCTGGACTAGATGGACCTATGGCCTGATCCAGTGGGACTGTTCTTATATTCTTATGTTCACATTTTGGGTGAACTGGACGCCCCCCCCCATCAAGAATATTTTTTTAGTTTTGCTACCTTGCAAATAATATATTACCTGCTATAAGCAAATTCTATACAATATCACAGTGATCCTTGCATCCAAGCTCACTTTCTAAAGCCAATGGATTGTATCCAATGACCCATGGGTCAAAGGAAAATACAAGCAACAACAGAAGAATTTGTGAGATGCTCTAACAGGTGTGATAGTAGTCCCCAGGCTTGTGCACGAGTGTGTGCAAGTTCTTGCAGAGGTGGAAGACCATCTTTGCAGTCATTTCACTTTGCTTGTGCATTGCTCAAGTGCAACATGACAAGCATTTCTGTACGCAGAAGACATAGTCGCGTCACTTGGCTTTGCATCACCCAGTGCGGGAGGCCAGTGCATAACCCCTGTGTTGGACCTTCTCCCTTGCATTGGGTGGGGCAATACCCCGGATGGTGGGCTTGGCGATGCCTCCACTGGTCTTTTGGCTATAACTTTGGATAGAATAGGGACATTTCAATGTGGTTTGTTTCATGGCATTCTGCGTGAATTTATGCATTGATTGATATATAACATGATGGTATTATACAAAAGTACCAAGATTGTCAAAATTTTGGCCAGTAGTGTTGTCGCCCCCCCCATGCACGTCACCCGGTGCAGCCTACACTCCCTGCACCCTGCTAGTGACTAAGAAGACAAGTTTTGCCTACAAATGGACCACTGTGGAGCCATCCCAAAAAGAGTGTTGAAAAAGAGGCTTCTGTAGACAATGAATTATTTGAATGCCATCTTTGCCCATAACAAATACTGAGTCATCATTTTCATGTTTCTTGGGGGATTAGAATAACTGAGGCACAATACAGTTTTGAAAAGAAGAAGAGTCATGGCAGGTCTCTGATAAAAAGTTAAAAAGGTATGTAAATGTATGTGTAATGTGTGTTTTTTAGGATTGCCTGTGAACCTGGGGCCCTGTAAAAATGTGTCCAATTGGGCCCCACATCTCCTAAAACTGGCCCTGAGTATTGAGGTTTCAGGGGTCAGCTCAGTCAGGTGGGTCCTCTGATGGACCCCTGTCGATACATCCAATAGCAACACGGGGAGAGAGAATTTAGACTGGGAAAAACGACATGGGGGAGGATTAATTCCTCCTCTTTAGCACTGCAGCTCTGATCTGACTTCCTGCTCATTTCCCTGCCCTGCCCCCATCCCTTATCTCATTATTGCTTTGGTCATTAAAAACAAAAAGGAAATCCTGCTCACACATATCCCATAACACATCCAGTTTCCCTTCTGAGTTTACTTGTGTGTAAAAAAGAAAGAGAGAAGAGTGCAAAATAAATTCTCCAACATTTAGGGCAAATTACTGTACAGTGTGTTACCCCCTCGACTTTGGAAAAATCTTCCAGCACAACAAATCATTGTGTCTGACAACCTTTTTAATTCTTAAAGACTTCACAGTATCCTTCTTAAGTGTTTTGTTTTAAATAGCGAGGTCTTAATAGGGGACTCATAATAAGCTTCTGTAAGATTTGGACTTTATCCCATAAGTGAAAGGAAGACCTCATAACTCAGAGAGTGATGAAGCCACAAGAGAGTTATGAAGGTTTTCCACACTGGAAGGATTAATTCCTTATTCCACAGATGCCCATTATATAATAGAGTTGCTCTCTGTTTATACTGCTATGAGGGAAAAAAGCATTTTTATTAGATTAAAATGTCAGAGTTTAATATAAATGTCTTAGTCAGAGGCATAAAGAACTGCTGCTTTGTGATGTCATAAAACATCCTGGAAATAGTGGGTATGGTTAATGGAAGGACATTAGATGAAAGCCGGTGTTTTGAGTATACATAGCTACTGATAACTCTCTTTCTGTGTGTGTATAGTATATCCATCATACTTCGCTGGGAGGAACAAATTCATCTGTAGTGCAGAAGATTTTTTTAAACTCTAAAGCTTGGTGTTCTTCGCTCACATAAACGCCAGACCTACGCCGAGTGGAGACCACCTATAATGTCCAATCTTCTCTCCTGTTGCTGTTCCTCATACAGTAGCAGAAAACCCACATGGCACTACCACTCCATCAAAACTGTTCCCTCAAATCCTTTCTTAAAATCGGCATCTTACAGGGGCCCTTTAGTGCAGCCCTCAATCCTATTCCCAGCTGAAAGGAAACCTACATACAGAGATGTAACACGTTGTCCCTGCACCCGAGCCAGTGACATCATAACGTCACATGACATTGTGATGTCACATCTGGGTTCTCCCCAAAGGTTGGGGCTGTGGTGGCTTCACAGCCCGTTCCTTCTCCTCCTCCTTCTCAAGGGAAGCCACCACAGGAGAAGAGATACAACACCACAAGCATCTCTTCCTTTGGGGAGAACCCATAAGTGACTATCTGGGTTCTTCCAAGAGAAGGGGATACTTGCTGTGACGGCTTCTCACCCCTCCATCACTTCTATGAAGGCTCCGCTTGAAGGAGAAGCAGCAGGGGCATGAAGTTCACAGTGCCTCTTCAACTAGGGCAGAGCCTGAGGGGCAGTTATGTGACCCCCACTGGAGTAGCACCCAGGGCAGTGCCCCTCAGGCTCCTCTGTAGTTATGCCTCTGCCTACATATGTTTTATCACACATGCTCGTATTTATCCTTGTGACCAATTTAGACTGTAGCCTTCTTGGAGGCAACAGTCTTTTGATGCTAATTCTGTGATGAATCAGGAACACTAATGATGTTTTATCAACACATAACAGCCCAATCCTAAAACTTCCTTCCCCCCTCCCCCCCCCGTTGACACCTCTGTGAAAATGACTCATGCCCTGTATCTTGCAAGGGGCAGTCCCAGAGGCTTCCTCTAGGTAAGGGAACAAATGTTCCCTAACCTCAGGGTAAGCCTCTGCTTCCCCCAACTCTGAATGGACCTGGAAAGGTGGATAAAGGCCAGGAATGGGGATAGGATACTGTCAGAGACACTGCTGCCACTAACCATCACCTTCCTGTCTTTTTCACACCCCCTCCTGGTCTCTGCCCTGTTCTTGCCCCTCCCTGCCCTATTCTGCCCACCTGCCACCCATCAACTGGTCCCTCAGTCAACTTACCAGCACTGAGACATCTTCACAGACCGCTGTTGCACGGCCACCATTCCTCACTGTTTTGGCCCTGTTGTGCATATCAGCATGGCATGCTCTGTGATGCTGTGATGTTTGCAGTGCTAGAACAGGAGCTGCAATGGCGCAGCAAGATTGGGAGCTTAGGCTGCAAGCCTATACATACTTACCTGTGAGGAAGTCCCACTGAAGTCACTGAGGTTTTCTTCTGAGCAGACATGCCTAGGATTTTGCTATAACTCATAAAACTCATAAAAATATTTTATGAATCAACCTCAAGGCTATTAATGTTGAAGATAGAGATCTATGAACCTCTCCTTCAAATTCATCCAATTTCTGCTTCAGATTCTGTCTCTCTCTCTCTCATACAAATAGCTGATTTTATAGGCACTCCAGAAGCATATAAGGCACAGTTCTTTGGGCAGCCCACAGATACATAAATCCATGTTTGAAGGCCACACTACACTTTATGAGAGATGCTGAATTTGGTCTGAGGTTTTTTGCTTTTATTTTTTTAATTGCTCTTGGGGGGGAGAGTACAAAGTGGGAAAATCACAGCTGGGGGGGCGCTTTAGAATTTTGCCTAAACTTTAATTGGGAGCTTTTTTTTCCTTCTGTAAATAATGTCCAAGGGGCCTGTATGATTGGATCAGAACCAGTAGCATAGCCAGAGGGGGGGAGCCCAGTAAGTATTACAGGTGCCACAACATACCATGTAAGTGGCATCCCACTTGCCGTCACAGCCATTGGGGCAGTGGCGGGAATGGCCCAATGGCTCCGATGGTGAATGGAAGGGGCTGCTTACACATCACATTTTGATTCCGGTAATACTTACTGCACCCCCTCTAGTTATACTACTATGATGAGAGCAAAGCTGTCAAATCCCCTACTCCTACCATGCTTTCCTGCTATTCAATGTAGCTCCACGTACTAAATATAAATCAAAAGCAAAAAAACTGGGCACAGATCACAGATTTTTGCAATGTGTAGTTGATCAAGTGTCACTACTGTGGTAGAAAACCTATTGGTTTGGAGGCGTTAAGAATCCTAGTCTTCTACTTCTTTATAACTGGGGAAGCGTTGTCTGCACCAAACTGAGATTATTCAGGGCTGAAATTCATGTCGTCCAGGGCTCGGCACATGTATTTATTTGCAGACTAATAAGACTTTGTCTTCATAATGTGAAGGGCTTCCTGAAGTTATATGGTATACTTTGGCCTTTACAGAGAGTCCAGCAAAGAAGTAATAGTGCTGTGGAATTAAATTCTAAAGGCTAAAGCGTCCCTCTCCATGATTCATGGTGTGCACCCCCCATGCATATGACTTCAGGCACAAATGAAGCAACAGACATGACTTCTTTTAGACATGAGTGAAGCAATGGCATAAGCAAATATATTCTCCCTGTCAAACCTTTCCCTTCTCTAGATTTCGTTGACAGTTTAAGAGTTCCCATGGCCATACTATGAGTGGGAGGTTTTTTTGGTTCAGTTTTGCAAGAAGACTTGTAGCCGTGATCCCTCCACTCGAAGTCCAGGGTGCCTTTGCTTAGACAGTAAGTATTTTTGCATATACAGACTCCTGTCCATTCAATTCACAGCTGACCACGACAGATCCTTCTCTGGCACTCACTCCCATAAGCACTGTCTCCCTTTGCCACTGTTTCCAGGTCTTTTTCCTATGCAGTTTAACATGTACGTACAATTTGATAAGTGAAGACCTTAATGTCATTTATATGTTATACTGAATGCATGTACAATCTGTGTAGAGATTATGCAACATGACTGTTGATCAGTACAAATGTTGTTCAATGTGACATTCAAAACATACAACAGTGCACATGAACAGCATTCTGCATTTTAGGGGGGTCTAGGCCAGCTACATAGCTACGGGCCCTGGAACCTGTGGTGGACATCACATAATGTCACAACATGGGTTCTCCCAGAAGGATGCTGTACCTTCAAGATCTGGCCCCCGGCCCCCTTCCTCCTTCTTTGGAGGCTTAATGAGAGCCTCCGAAAGAAGGGGACAGTGGTCAGATCATGCCACCTTCTCTTAGTGTTTCAGTGGCTTCCTGATTGGGAAGCCACCGAAGTACTAAGAGGCTGCGGCACAAGCAAGGGGAGATGAGGAGGGAGGAGGAAGGGGGTGGCTAGACAATCTGGCTGCCACACCATCTTTCTGCTTCCTTACTCCCGCCTTCCCTGCCCCACCACTACCTCTTACTGTTTCTAAGTGATCCCCGACCAAGATCGAAACACCAAGAAGTTGAGGTGGCCATCTTGGCTGGGCTCCGTGTGGCACCTCCTCATGTGGCACTCCAGCGGCTACCTGAGGCATACTGTCCCTCCATCCCCTGCTTGCTAGGCCACTTGTCTGGGTCTTGTGTTGACTTTAAAAAGGTACACATGCACAGTCATTCACACAAAATATGTGTGTGTGTGTACAGATACATTTACATGCATAGAATGTAATACACGAAAAGTTATAGTCTTTAGTGGGATGTGATCTAGCCCTGCACTTGCTACGTGACAGTCCTTCTCGAGTGCTTGAAGAGTGGGCACTTGCCCCTCCCCCTCACATAGTTTTACATAAAAGTACCTAAATAGTTCTTAAAGGTTCCATTGCTTTTTTCCTTCCAGAAATGGCAGGCAGAAACGGGACACAGTTCTAATAAAAAACATGGCAGGGGTAAAATATTAAAACTCCTGCCTACCTCCTTGCAGTAGTTTTGCCATGTCTCACATGCTATTTTATGGAGAGAAAAAAAATCAAAGAACTGGCCAACCATGCATTCCTCATAAAACAATATTTGGCCTTGAGAGGTATGAATTGTGCAAATGGGGGGAGCTCTCCAAATGATTCTCCTATGTCACATTGACATCATGTGACATTATATTTGTGACTGAAAGAACAATCACCATCAGTCACAAACCCAGTCACAGCCACACCTACATCACACAAGTTGAATGGTGGTCCTAGTAACAGTCCAGTCCCATTGAATTTCCCCCGCACCAACGCAGTGGAGGCAGTACAGTTTGCTTTGTATCTCATGGGGGAATTTCACAGTATGGTAGTCTCCTCGGGGTAAGGGGACTTCTGTCCCCTTGCTCTGGGGAAAGCCTCAACAGCGGCAATGGGTCTACTCAGACCTGTACCTGCTAAATCATTGACACATGCCCAAGTGGATCTGTATCAGTGGATCTGGCCCAGGAAGGGGGATAGGATATAGTGCCCATAATCCCGCCCCCTACTGGGACACAATGTGCCTTTTTCCTGCCCCTCCATGCTCTCTTTGCCCTTACCCCTCCCATTCTCCTCCACCCCTCCATTGCTCAACGCCAATGGCGTAACTTCAGGGGAACGTACACTTCTGTTTTGATCCCCTGGCTCCAAGGGGAGGGGGAGCGGTTCCTTGCATGCTGTGGTGAAATTCCCTGCAAAACTTAGTGCTTTGCACCCCCTCTAGCCATGCCATTGCTCAGTGAAGAGCTTACCAGCTACAACACATATGGAGGCCATATGGAGTGAGACGCAGACCTTCCGTTTAGCGCTAATAAGATCTATGCCGTTGCAGTGTGCAGTAGGATTGTGCCACAAGTATTTGATCTGGGGCTTAGATTTCTACCAGGTTCTACTTTATGAAGACTGGTTTATCTGGCCACGAGTAGCTCCCAAGCAACTCAGACCACAGGCTTGTGTATTTTTACCCCTGCAGAACTGAACTGAGAAAGCCAATGTGGGAAAGGCATTTAAATATTATCATGTTTAGCTCCCAGGACAACAAATGCAAGACCAAGTTATTATTTAGATTGGATTTTTTAAAAGTTTTATTGCAAATATCAATGAGAATTGATCCTCTTGTGATGCTTACTATTTATATCATCTATATCTATATCAAGAGATAGAGAATAAACAGCCCACAATCAGTGTTTAAAAAAAACCCTGAAAATTCATAAGCTTAAAAAAAATTGTAAGCTAAAAAAAAAACAAAACTTGGTTTCCTAGCAGACAGACAGACCAATGCTATCGCTTGCCAACCCATAGCATGTAGCATGTTACGTAACCCCAACAGCTAAAAAAAAAACAAAAACACTTTTTTACTTAGGCTGCCTGGCCTCCACTGGGTCTCCTCAGATTCACTAAATGCCAGAAGGTATTTGATACGGTCCCTCACTAAAACCTGTTGAGAAAACTCCACAGTCAGGGAATAAAAGAACAGGTCCTCTCATGGAATGGGAACTGGTTGAGGACCAGGAAACAGAGAGTGGGTGTCAATGGGCAATTGACAAAAAAAGGGGAGAGAGGTGGAAAGTGGAGTGCCTCAAGGATCTGTCCTGGGTCTGGTGCTTTTCAACATCTTCATAAATGACCTGGAAACAGGGATAAGCAGGGAGGTGGACAAGTTTGTGGATGACACTAAACTTTACTGAGTGGTGAAGACCAGAAGGGATTGTGAAGTGCTCCAGAAGAATCTGTGCACAAGCAACTTCATGTCCCTCACAACTTGGTATATGTCCAGGTACAATTGGCTGCCAGCGCAGGTCTGTTGGCTGTGTGCAGTGTGCCCACCTATAAAAACCCTTTCGCACATGCGCTAGCAGACGTAGGGGAGGGATTGTCGCGTGGCTTCTTGCTTTTCCAAGATGGGACAAACCAGAAAAAACACAGGCCCACAGTATCGTTTTCAGTGGGCAACTTACGGAGGGAATACTCTGTGCATTGGTCTGTGCAATGGTCGAAGTGGTCAAGATACAACTTACGGAGGTGGTCAATATAGAGAGGTTGGTCTCCCATTGTGTATATGCAGTGTCTGTCCATACTGTGAAAATGAGATCAACTTAAGGAGGTGGTCATTATAGAGAGGTGGTCAACTTTGGAGGTTCTACTGTATCCTTCTTTTGGCAGCTGTATACTGGCAGCCATGGCAGCCATGATTCCAGTGCTTCCAACGTAAATGTGAAAGTGCAGTTGAGGGAGGTATTGGATGCTGGTCTGGAGCCACCAGTAATGCTTTTTGATAGATCAGACGTTTCCATGAATGCTGCAGCTGGTGGGATGTTGCATCCAGGTAATGCAGATGGTGAATCTGGGTGGGCAGATATGGAAGGGACAGAGTAGCTGGGGCATAAGAAGGTCATCCAGAGGTCAGAGGTGGCCCTGATCCTGGTGCCCAAGGACATAGACCAACCTGGTCAAGGAGGAGAAGTGGGATGGCTCCGTAACTCTATCCCCTCCTTAGCTCTGAGGTGTGACCGCGTAGCTGAGAAGGATTCTCCCCACTTGCATCATGGTCCTCAAACCTTGCCCCCTTGTTGTCTCAACCCTGGAGAAGTCAAACCCACTGGCCAGGACTTTGGGCAGCCCCTCCAGGTGCCAGTTTTCTTCACAAGGCAGGTGCTTTGGCCAGTTAAGCCATGATGACCCAAATCAGCAGATGACCCAAATCTGCACTCCTGCCTATTTCTACATTGTGGCTGCAATCCTATACACACTTTCCTGGGAGAAAGCCCCATTGAACACAATGGAACTGAATTCTGAATAGACATGCATAGAATTGCACTGTGCTACTCTAGTATACACCAGGGACGTACAGTCATTGGAGGCAGGTCAGGCAGAGCCTCATCTGAACTCCTGGACCACCTGGCCCTGAGCACCCAGACTCAACTGGAGATGTTCTGTGGCATCCAGGAGCCTTTCTGAGTCCCAAAGAGGATGCACACTGCCTCTACTGGCTTCAGAAACCCCCGCTCGGAGGGCACACGAGGGCAGGGCCTTGCCGAGCTTCTCCCAGAAGGCCCACCCTTGGGGAGAACGTACTGACATTCTCCCCAAGAGCAGGGTGCTCCCTCCTGGCTCCTGCCCTCACAGAAGCCAGTAGAGGCTCAGTAAGGCCCCGCTCCCAGGAGGAACATTGCAACGTTCTCCCCAAAGACAGGGAGCTTCTCCATGCTTCCTTCCAGCTCCTTCACAAAAACTGAGAGGGAGCAAAGATAAGCCCCAGGTCTTTCTTTGCAGGGGAGCTTTCTGAAGCCCACAGAAAGCCTCTACAGCAGTGGTTCTCAAACTTGTAGCACCAGGACCCACTTTTTAGAATGAGAATCTGTCAGGACCCATTGGAAGTGATGTTATGATCAGAACTGACATCATCAAGCAGGAAAATTTTTAACAGTCCTAGGCTACAATCCTACCCACACCCAGGAATAAGTCCTATTGACTATTATTGTTAAAAGCACATACACAATAGCCTGTTAAAAGTACAGATCTGTAACATTTGTCCAAATGCAGTCACATACTTTGTTGTTGGCAACCTTCTGTCTCGGAAGACTCTGGAATTGCGCTCTGAATGGTGGTTCTGGAACAGTGTCGAGTGTGGCTGAAAAGGCCGATTCGGGAGTGACAATCCCTTCCACACTGGCGAGCTAAACAAATGCATCGGTAAAGCAGTCACATACCATGGTAGCATCAAGTCTACTACATTCAAAATAAAATATTGAAATGAATGGGGACCCACCTGAAATTGGCTTGCGACCCACCTAGTGGGTGCTGACCCACAGTTTGAGAAACACTGTAGAGTCTTGGGAAACACAGAATCTTCAGGAAGGCTCAGGACGTGACCAGAACTAGGTTCTTGTCACATTTGGAGGCTTTGCATGTTATATCACTTTTGGGTCACTGGGCTCCATGATGATGTCATGGCACATCTTTGGTATACACTGTAACTCTGAGACAGGAAGCAACACGGCACACCTCAAAACACATCATTCTCTAGGAGTCCATTGTTTTCCCTAAGATTTCAGTAAGCCCTTTAAGTCTCTTTGGTCTCTCAGCTTTCCTGTTTTGATTAGGATTTGGATAAAAATGATTTAATTAAGGAAAACAAAGATGCCTAATCATGTTCTTCTTATGAAAAATAAGCCCTCTACTGCTTTGATCCTTGACCTTTCTTCTTACAGTGATTTCCACAGCATAATTCGGGCCAGAGCTCTCTAAGGAGAATCGGGATTATGCTCTGCCTCCACTTGGACCACAGTGGCATTTAATCAGGTGATAAATTATGAAATACTTAATACAACTTTCAGGTTCTTACTGAATTAGTAAAGAGAAGGATACATATGTTGCCACCAGACCACATGAAATCACATAGAACTGCAAAGAGGTTATCAGCATTTATAGGAATCATTGATGTGTATCTTTATCCATGGGTACCACTGTTTTCTTAATTGGTCATGTCCAATTCCAGCCTTACTTAACTATCTCTAGGACTTATTTTCCTTTAGAATGGACTCGGATTAATAACTTAGTGGTAGAGGTGGGTGAAAACAGTCTTTTCACATATTTCAGTATTTTCTGTAGACGTGCAGAAAGCAGTGTTTTTTCCAAGGGCACATTTTTATAAATTATAATTATAAATTATAATGGCTTTACAGTGTACTAAGGAGGTAATATAGATGGTTTGGGTTGATATGTCATGGAGAGGTGATAGATAATACGTAGAGGAGTTACATAATGGTTTTATGTTTTTTTCTTTAACAAAAATGAGAAGTGCAGAAAGTGGTGTCATGTGTTTTTATTTTGTTATCACCGAAAAACCCACCTCTACTTAGTGGTAATGCCGCTGCGGGGTGATTGATTTATTTATCTTGCACACTGACTATGTGTGTGAGTCTTCTGAAAAACAAGATCACTTTGGCTTAACCACATTTCAAAGGAATTCCCAGAGGTGGTGAGGCTGTGCTTGAAGAACATCTGGAAGCTTCAGCTGGGATCAAATGCCACAGGATGAATTCTAGTTGGGGCCAGGTGTGGGAACATGTTACTCCCATTTTATACCACCTGGATACCATTGGATACCAGTGGGCTTCCAGCTCAATTCAAGGTGTTGGTATAACCTTTAAAGCCCTTAGTGGCCTGGGACTAGGATATCTAAAAGACCATCTCTCCCCAGATGAATCTGCCCACCCACATTTTCAACTTATGCCCTGTGTCCCTCTCTTTTTGGATGGAGGGGGCTTGTGATTGGGTGTTTTCAGTGGTGGCCCCAGACCCTTGTACTCCCTTTCCTTTGGCCTCCTTCCTGGTGGCTTCTTGACACTTAGTAAAAACTTTCTTTTTATCACCCCATTATAGTTTGTTTGTCCCTTCCCCCCCCCACTCACAGGCCAACACACATTTTGCTATCTTAAAGGTTAGACCTACTCCTTGGTATATTTGTGGCGCTGATTCCAAAAATAGCATGTTTTTGCCCTTTCACATCTATTTCAGAAATATGGTATAGCCCCATTAGTGAATGTTTCAAGCAGCTTCCTTGTGAGGAAACCCATGCCCTGGCTTCTTCACGAGGAAGCTGCTTTAACCATTCATGAGGCTATGCTGTATCTCCGAAACTAGATGTGAGAGGATGAAACTGCTGCCATTTTTGGAATCAGCACCCCAAATTCATATGATACCACCATAGATTTGTTTTTTGTTTTTGTTTTTCTGACCCTCAGTTTTGCAGGCCTGTGTTATCATTCTCTTTCAATCAGATTGGAGGGGTTTCTTTTTATGGTATTGCTTAAAACTGTTGCAAGTCACTTTGGAGGTCAGAGGCTGAAAGGCAGGGTTGATATATTTGCATAGACATCTTACTTTCTTCTCTGGAAATCTGATTTTTCAGGTACTATAGTTTGCAAAAAGCCTGTTGACTAGGGATGGCAGTGGAGCAAAAGGAATGTACACTGTGGAAAATTATGCTTCTATCATACCACTTCCAGCAAACTTTCAAAAATATGTGTGTGTTCAGCTTGGGTTGATATGTCAGAACGTTCCCAGAGATTTGTCAGATTCCATAAGTTGTCCAGGCTGACATCTTGTCAATGAGCTACTGGGTTAGGAAGCACTGTCTCTGTGAATTAATTCACTCCTAAAAGGAGAATTTTTTTTAAACTGATGTTAAAAGGAACAAAATCTAAGATTTATTTGCCCTTCCTTGGAGATTGCCATCCAGAGCTTCGTGACATCTAAGCAACATTAAGAAATATGATGTATTTGAACTGCAAATACAGTTTCAGTGGCAACTCATTCTGGTGTTCAAATATTGAGGATTTATGAGTCAAAAAACATATTTCTAAACACAGATTCTTTTCAAAGCCACCTATTATGCTTGTTTTGATTCATATTCCACATTCATGAATAAAAGCGTACATGGAAAAATATTTGCCAACTTCGAAGTCCTCATCGTCACTTATGTTGCATTAGTACCTCATTGGTGTATGAATGAATGGTCTGTGGACATTGGTGGATGAATTCAACCAGTAGCCCAGGGTGACAAATATTTTAGATTTTTGTCCTCTGGAAGATGCCATATACATATTGTCTAACTGCCCAATCCTAACAAGGGCTTGTGCTGGCGGAACACATGTTCTGTTGGCATGCGCTGTCACAAAAGTACCATAAAGCACTTGAAGACAGTGCAAAGCCCAGGTGCACCAGTGGTAAGGCCAGAGCCTTTATGAACACACTGACAGTCATCAGGAAACTGACTGGAGCAAGTCCGTCCAGCACAGGGGCATGGGGAGTTCAGGAGGAAGGTGGAGAGGGAACATAAGAACATAAGAACAGCTCCACTGGATCAGGCCCATCTAGTCCAGCTTCCTGTATCTCACAGCAGCCCCACCAAATGCCCCAGGGAGCACACCAGACAACAAGAAGACCTGCAAGGCCTCCTGGGAATTGTAGTTAAGAACATAAGAACAGCCCCACTGGATCAGGCCATGGCCCATCTAGTCCAGCTTCCTGTATCTCACAGCGGCCCACCAAATGCCCCAGGGAGCACACCAGATAACAAAGAGACCTCATCCTGGTGCCCTCCCTTGCATCTGGCATTCTGACATAACCCATTTCTTGAATGGGAGTTGAATGGGACAAGAGAGGGCAGAAAGGGTAGAGATGGGATGGGCAGGTTGGGCCTGGGAGGGGGTGGGGTTAGCAGTGCCAGTGCCCATGGTATCCAATCCTCTTTCCTGGCCAGATCCATCTGCATGAACTACCATGGACTTGTGCCAGCAATATCACTGGCGTACGTCCAAGTTGACCCATTACGGTTGGAGACCTCCAGCAGTCAAAAATTCCCAGCAGGGTGTGACAGAGCCTGGGTCAGCCCTGCTGCATCACCGCGTTGAGATCTAGGTAGGATTGGGCTGTTTATATAGCAGCAGCAACAGCACAAAACGAAGCGTGGAGCACATCTGGATCCCATGACATCAAAGGCATTTCTGTCACAGGCTTGCCATTTGCTGTTCAACATGATCCCAAACAAGCAAAGGGTGAGTCCTGCCTTGCAAGTTCCGGCATCCTGCTCAAGCATTTGCAAAGCAAAACAGTGTATAGTTGTATCACCAAAGTAACCACTGAGCAGTGCAGCAGCCGTAAACACCAACCACTTGGGGGTCAGTGTCTTTTTTTTAGATCATGAGCATACATGTCAGTTTCTGCAGAACTGTTACCACCATGGAATGGGTGGTAATTATGGGCCGTAACAATAAAAAGAAATTAAACTCTCCACTGGGGAGAACACAATTAAGGCGAGATCTCCTCTGCCAAACAGCTAGTTTTTCATCTGGTGAAATATTAAATGCACTCGTGGTCTCTGCCTTGCTTATAGGTAGTAAATAGTTAATAGCTCCCCTTTTTATAGCGCGCATTATTCATTACATTTGGCTATAAAACCATAACAGTCTTAGGCAGCTTCCATTTACAATTCAATTGCTTCTTTTCCCCAAAGTGATTTTAAAGGGCACAATACTCAAGCACCTGTATTTTGGTAATGACAGAGGAAAACAGAGGGGGAAAGTATGTACAAAGCAAGCCAAGGTTTGATGTATCAAGTTCACATGCAATGTAAAATTAGTATTTGTGGGCTCTTTGCTTGTTGGAACCACAGCAAAATCAACCATTTGTGTCAGCTGGGTGGCTGTTGACCTAAGGAAACTGTTCCACTCTGGAATATTGTGATTTCTGCTGAGCTTAAATAAAAAAGGGAAAAGATTTTGTGGATCTCTCCCCACTTTCTCTGTTTTTGCTCCCATTCTATACAAAAAAATCTTGTACTATAAAGCTGAAAGAAAACTATTCCAACTTGTACTAAGGACTGATGATAGTTTGGTTTTGGACTGTTGGAGGTTGTGAGGGTGCTGAAATTCAGAACGAATTATATGCCACCAGGAAATCTAGGAAGTCGAGTTCTCCATGTCTCCCAGTTTAATATATTGAGTTGGGAGGCATGGTGAATGCCATTTCCCAGATGCCCTTGTGTCAGTCTTGAGCATGCTGGGAGGGAATTGTCAACAAGTATTCAACATGAGACCTTGCTCATTAGTGGATGACCTTCATATAAGCCCCCAATACTTAGATTCCCTTCCTCTTGCCAGGGTAAGTTTTGGAAGGGGGGACCAGCAGGGGTGGGACTGAAGGGTTAGCTCCTCTGGATTTGATGAGTTTTTCAACCTTCCTTAGAAAAAGCTCTAAAAGTCAACTGTGAAATCTCTGTGAAATCTCGGAAGAACACAACCAAATATGAAGCAAGATTGGGTGGGGGGAGTGATCCATCATTAGTTGGAGGCAGTATGAAACAAGCATTGTTTTTTTTGACAGTGCAAGGTCCTTTATGGCTGCCACAAAAGGTGACACACTGTTTTGCACAGCTGGGCCGTGACCACAAGTGGGGAGCAGCCAAGGCTATGTGCCAGCAGCCTTGCAATGATGTGGGTTGCCAGTAAGTCAGCACAGGGAGGTATGGGTGCAATAGTGTGTGCACAGGGAGGTATGGGTGTGAGGAGGATGAACAAGGCAGAGACTGGTGCAGGGAGGGGCAAATCAAGGCTGGGAAGGAAGTAGTATTGGTGATAGCAATACCACCAAAATTCCACCCCCGGCCTTGATCTGCCTTCCTGGGTTTGAGTGCAGTCCGAGCGCAGCGCAGGTCTGAGTAGTCCCAGCATGGCAGTGAGGGATTTTCCCTGGGTAAGGGAGCATATGTTCCTTTACTCAGAGGGGACCTCTGGGATTGCCCCCATGTACTTCAGTGGCAAGTCTGCATTGGTGGCAAAGAATTTAGGTAGGTTTGAGCTACCACTATAAGAATCATACCATATATAAAAACCAGTTAGGACCATGCCTGCTGGCTCCACCTCCTCACCACTCCTGACCTCCATGTATTAGATGTCTGGTCTTCAGACCTATATGCAGACACTTCCATACATGTAGCTCTGAACGGATGGAGGATATAGAATCAGCACATACTGCTGCACTCAGTAGCCAAAACATCTTTAAAATGTTTCAATTTGTCAAGTTCTCTAAAATCAAGGATTTTCCCCCTGCCCCTCCCCCCAAATTATACTATTGTGAAAACAGTGCAAAATACTACAAAATAGTAATTCTGTGTGACATTTTTATCACCTGTTTAACCTGTCAAGTGAGACGTTTTATGGGATTTGGTGTTATTTAAACACTTACCCTGTGCTCTTTGGGTCCATGTTCTCAAATGTGTATTCTGGCTATACTAAGCAAACATTTAAGATACAGTTAGAGTATGTGTTGGTTCTTTCCGTTCTAAGTATTTAATCTGTAATAAACATTTGGTGTGCTGCAAATGCACTTCTGATACATTATTTTATGTCTTAAATGCTGAGCGTATTTTTTTTCCATTCCCTTACGTCGGTTGGTCCGTCTTTCCATTATAAACATTCAATTTGCAAATTTATAATTTCTCCATGGAGTTTCCCTCATGAAAAAAAATGTCCCAGCATATCACTTCCTGGTCCAAAAGTAGTTTATAGCACAGTCCTAAACTGTGCTGGTTCAGCCAGGCCACATGGCCTGCACTGCATCCTGTACAGGTTAGGAGGCAGTTGGAGGTCATCTCAGGGTAAGGGGATATAGTTGTCCCCAAGGGGCTTCTCACATCCACATCAGTTATTTAGCTGGACCAAATTTGGGAAGCCTGGTGTAACGGTGGGTCAGCTGGGAGTGGGCTTAGGAAATGCTGGAGGCCTGGTCTGCCAATCCCATCCCATTCTGGGCCAAATCCACGCTCTTCCAACCTCCCCCTGCCCAGAAACACCCTTCTCCACCTCCACACTGTTCTTCCACCACCCTCTCCAAACCCCCATGCCACCCAGCATAACTTACCTGTGCTGGGTGGTGTGGAGAATGGATCAGGAACCGACAGGCAGGCACACACCTTTGATCCAACACTACTGGCTCTTGAGAAGGCACAAACATGCTTTACTGCATGTTTACGACACTTGGAGCCCTCAGAGGAAGGCCTGCGCCAGCACAAAGGGAAGTGATTGGGCTGCCCACGTAAATAAAAAAATTGCTATTTTCTGAATAGATATGTTAGAGAACCAAGGAGGCATATTTGTCTGCACTAGAAATAGCTTCAGAGGGAGAGAGACTTTTCATCCATGGGAAATATATATTTCCTAATGAGGAACAGGCTCCAATATCTTAAAGGATCACACTTGCTAAAGAAGCATTCAGTATAAAGAAGTGTGAGTGATCATAAGAACATAAGAACAGTCCCACTGGATCAGGCCATAGGTCCATCTAGTCCAGCTTCCTGTATCTCACAGCGGCCCACCAAATGCCCCAGGGAGCACACCAGATAGCAAGAGACCTCATTCTGGTGCCCTCCCTTGCATCTGGCATTCTGACATAGCCCATTTCTAAAATTAGGAGGTTGCACATACACATCATGGCTTGTACCCCATAATGGATTTTTCCTCCAGAAACTTGTCCAATCCCCTTTTAAAGGCGTCTAGGGTAGACGCCAGCACCACATCCTGTGGCAAGGAGTTCCACAGACCGACCACACGCTGAGTAAAGAAATATTTTCTTATGTCTGTCCTAACCCGCCCAACACTCAATTTTAGTGGATGTCCCCTGGTTCTGGTATTATGTGAGAGCGTAAAGAGCATCTCCCTATCCACTCTGTCCATCCCCTGCATAATTTTCCATAGGTTCCTTGCTTATAGGAATTTTCCATAGGTTCCATAGATCCTTTTCCATAGGTTCCATGCTTATATTTGATGTATAGCCAGGTCTTCCCCCCCCCCCTCCATGGCAGCCCAATCCTAACTTGCACTGAAACAGCCAGTTCAATTTACCTGTGCTGGATCCAGTGCAAGCCAGGTCCGGAAGGAGGGCAACCTGGGGTAAGGGGATATATTTCCTCTTACCTTGTGTAACACTCGAACCACCCCTATGTGTTTACTAAGCAAATCCGAGCAGCTCATCTATTCTCCAAACATTGGTTTAGGTACTGAACATGAATTTTCTCAAAGAACTTGAGCCAAACTTGTGTGGTCATCATCTATAATAAATTAGTGTCCATCTATTGGGAAGGGTATTGCAGTTTTGGAGGACAGATGATTGGACATTCCAGGCCAAGAGACCCAGAGAGCGACATATTATTATTCTCTCAACACAACACACACAACTCTTGAAATTGTTATCTATTGGGAATATGGTGCTCTCTCTCTCTCTCTCTCTCTCTCTCTCTCTCTCTCTCTCTGTCTTCCCATGGGTGTGTTTCATATGTATGTTTACCCTTTGCTGTAGGAAGCAACATTCTGGAAGACCCAGTAGAGAAATCAGAATACTGAGTGTTGCCACACTGCACTTGGTAAGCCCCAAATGTTTTAGGGTATCTAAAGATAGGCTTCAAATGGAAAATCCTACCAAAGAGGCTGGGGGTAGACCATGCAGATGGCATCAAGTGATGGACAAAACATTCTGCAAAGATGATGAAAGGTCTAGACAGCAAATCATACCAGGCCAAGTTGATCGAATGGCACATGTTTGGCTCAGAGGGAGATGATTACATAAAACATGCTAGAAGTTTTCAACCACTTTAAAATGATATCAGAAATAAAAGGTTGGGAGAGGCAATTATTCACAATATTCCCAGAGAACAGCATAAGAACTAATGGTGAAGTTGAAAGGCAATTAGTGTAAAGGGAAAGAAAGCTTTAATTGTTGCATCAATTCAATAAAAGAAAGTAAGAGTGACTAAAGAATTAGGAACAACTCGACAAGTATCTTGAAAGTTAGTCACACTGAAGTCCTACTGAAATCAATGGAGCGGGTTAGTCCCACTGAAGTAAGTCATGACTAAAGTTCTGTTCAAATTACCATCAGGTTAACAAAAATGAACTCTCTGTGCCCTAACAACGGCCAAAAGATTCATAGTACTTAATTGGAAGGAAAGGAGCACACCAATCTGTGCCCAATGGATGGATGGTCTTTTGTGCCTATCGGTCTTCAAGTGAATGGCTTATTGACATCAGTTGCAAATTAACACATTCCTCGATAAAATATCTTAAGCCAAGTGAAGCATGTAGATAGATCTACTCAATATTTTAGTTTGCTTATATATCTATTCCCGCCCACTCAGCTAGGAGTGGGATTAGGAAATGGCGAAGGCCTGGTCTGCCAATCCCATCCCATTCTGGGCCAAATTCACCCCGTTCCATCCTCCCCCCTGCCCAGAAACACTCTTCCCCGCCTCCACACTGTTCTTCCACCACCCTCTCCAAACCCCTATGCCACCCAGCATAACTTACCTGCGCTGACTGATGTGGGGAATGGATCAGGCACTGACAGGCAGGCGCACACCTTTGATCCAGCACTACTGACTCTTGAGTAGGCACAAACATGCTTTATTGCACACATTTGATGACACATTTTTTTACTTTGCTAATGTGTAATGATCACATTTATGTAAAGTTTTTTTTTCTTTTGCATAAAATAAAAAAAATAATACATTAAAAAGACAAATTAGAAAGACTAATTTTCTGGTCTAACTTGCCCACTACTATCTACACTAGAGGTCAGCAGCTGGAGAGTCCTGGGTCAAATCTAACCCCTGAAGATTACTGTTTGCTCCTGTTACCGGAGGCAAGCTTTATGTACCAATGGAACCACTGCTGGGCCCATGAGAATGATAGTGGGATGCTGGGGCAGGCAGCGTGGTCTGATGGTTGAGCTGCCGTATGCCTGAAGAGCTAAGTAGGAACAATCATGGTCTGTCTCTAGATGGGAGACGGAATGATAAGCTGCTGTTCCCTGTTGTGGCAGAATGGAGTCACTGTTCCAGAATTGATGAGCCACCACAGCGAGAGAGCAGAGGAGTGTGTGAGAAGGTTGGCAAAGGATGGAGAACAGCCATGAGGACCTGTCTGGGCATGATATATGGTTGCCTGCAGAAGCTTGATGGCATGCAGCCAGAAGAGATACCCACAACTGTGAAGAAACATCTGGTGAGCTGAGAAGAGTCTCCTGTGAGTCTGCGAGTCTTCACAGAACATATTGTAAATCCCCCTTTGAAAGCCATCATTTATACTGCCTTGCTCTTTTTACACAGCATTCAAGGTGGTGTACATAAACCATTAGCCTTAAATGTGGTATAAAAACAGAGTAAGGCAGTATAAATAACTATGTATGTATGTATGTATGTATGTATGTATGTATGGTTTCCCATCATCTCCCTTCAGCTCTGGCTGTAATTGGCACTAATTGTAAAATTAGTTAATGACCAGGGATTTCCACTGGCTCTTTGAAGTTCATCAACATTTCAGGCAGAAGCCTTTCTCAATTCTCTTTCTGTTTATCCTCTAACTCAGTGTTTCTCAAACAGTGGGTCGGCACCCACTAGGTGGGTCACAAGCCAATTTAAGGTGGGTCCCCATTCATTTCAATTTTTAATTTTTAATCTATGAGACTTGATGCTACCATGGTATGTAACTGCATTTGGGGAAATGTTACAGACCTGTACTTTTAACAAGCTACTATGTATATTATTTTAAAGATGATACTCAATGGGACTTACTCATGGGTAAGTGTGGGTAGGATTGCAGCCTAGGATTGTTAAAAATTTTCCTGTTTGATGATGTCACTTCCAGTCATGGCATCAATTCTGGTGGGTCCTGACAGATTCTCATTCTAAAAAGTGGGTTCTGGTGCTAAATGTGTGAGAACCACTGTTCTAACTAGACTTGTCAGAAATTGAGCTAAAGATATTGCACTTGCAAATCAGGTGTGTAGCCTCTGAATCATTTCCTATTCGCACAGTACATCCTATTGGGTAGCATTGAATACAGTGCTTTTACAGTGCTTCCAGCAGCAGCATAGCTAAGGCATCTGCAACCTGGGGTCAAATAAAGTTTTGTAGCACCCCCTCCACAACAAAATCAAATTTAATTGATTAAGTAAATAAACAAATAAAACGTTTTCTGGTTAATTGGCCATACCTTTTGACAGAATACAGATATTTCATATTTTCATTGCATTCAGCATTAAATTACTTTTCCAATGACATATAACATCATGGTGTTATTTGTACTTACCAAGGTTCTCACAATTAAAAAATTTTCTGGTTAATTGGCCATAACTTTTGATAGAATACAAATATTCCAATGTTGTTCATTTCATTGCATTCAGCATTAAATTACCTTTCCAATGATATTTAACATGCTGGTATTATTTGTACAGACCAAGGTTTTCACAATTTTGGCCACTAGTGTCAAGCTCAGCTTGCTGCCTTCCCCCAAAGCTTGTGGCCTGGTGCAGTTGCTACCCCCTGCACCCCCCTTAGCTACGCCACTGACTTCCAGGTCTAAGGCAGTAGATGTGGAACGCAATCCCAACCCCTTATGTCAGTGCTTTCCAGCACTGGCATAGCGGTGCCAATGGGACATGTGCTGCATCCTGCAGTTGGGTGTCACTCACGGAGGCCTCCTCAAAGTAAGGAAATGTTTGTTCCCTTACCTCAGAGCTGCATTGCCCTTATGTCAGTGCTGGAAAGCTCTGAAATAAGGGGTTAGGATTGCGCCCTTGGATGCATAGGTCTGCATACAAATTCTGACCCAAGTTTCTCTATTTCATATGGTCAGTTTGGAGGTCATCATTTTGCCATCTGTTGCTACGAAACCATCTTTCAGTCTCCTCTTCTGTTCTGGCCTTACTTTCTGCTGATTCTCCTCTTCCCTCTTGCAGCTTTAAAGACAAGCCAATTAAAAATGAATCATTACAAGTACAGCTTTCAAAACATGCATGGAGGAATGGCAGATCAGCTGCAGGTGGGAGGTGGCAGCAGTCGTTTCACAGAGCCTAATTTCAGACTTTTGAGTGATGTATTCCTGCCAGGGGTGGAACTTGCAAGCCTTCCTCAAACGTTCAGTGTGAAACTCTACACTGTTTAGCTCTATCTAGCTCAAGATTGTTTCCACTTGGGATGATAAACCATACTGGTTCCAACAGTAGTTCCATTTTTTTAAATGTGTCTTGCTATATATTTGTTGTATCGTTGTTTTACACAGTCTAACTTATCCTGCTTTTTTATTTTTGTGGTACATTTTCAAGGCGTAAATGACTGCCAATTAATTTTCACCTTTCACAATTCAGAGTTTTATTTTGAGCTCATTATGTTGCATTTTGAAATTTGAGAGTAGAGAGAAAAGTAGAGATTTGAAAGGCAACTATCTGAGTTATTATTATTATTATTAAAAACAGTATTTATATACTGCTTTTCAACAAAAAGTTCGCAAAGTGGTTTACAGAAAAAATCATATATAATGGCTCTGAACTCAGAGTTCTCTGAACTCTCTTTCGTGATTGAGAAATGAATGGGTGAATGAATGAAGTTTTAAAAAAATGCTATGCTTAAATTAGCTTTCAGCTCCCGTCAAATCTTGACAACTGCTGAAAAATCATTGGATGTCAAATGCTGTTGTTGAGTATCAATGATCTGGGGAAATGACAGGATTGTTGTGTAGTGGACAATGGTGTCCTGGTCAAATGCATCCCAGTATTGGACATTTGTGTCTGTTCCTTTTGTGTTCCTGACATTTGTGTGTGTGTGTGTGTGTGTGTGTGTGTGTGAGCAGAGATGGGTTTTTCGGTATAGTGAAATAAAAGCACATAACTCTGCTTTCTGCACTTCTCACTTTTGTAAAAAAACAAACAAAAAACCCCCACAATCTTTGGGAAAAAAATATTATTATTTAACACCTCTGCAGGCTGCGTCTGCTGACCCTATACCACCAATTTCACCTACCTAGTATACTTTTAAAGCATTTATATTTTATAATTATAATTTTTTTTTTAAAAAAAACCCTCTCTCTCCCTCTCTGGTTTGGTACTATTTCCAGTGATATATTTTTTTTCAGATGGGGTGTCCAGAATTGTATACAATATTCCAAAGGAAGCCAGAACACAGAGTCATATAAAAATTCTGTCAGTTAAGTTGGACCTTTGGTGGTTGAACCATTTGTAATTCTTTGCAAACCACAAATAGAGTTTGGGGAAGAACAATGCTGACTCTCCTGTCGTAGACTCACACGTCGATGTTTCTGTAGGGGGGAAAAATAGATATTTAATAACAAAATATTCCCTTCTTCCTCATTCATTTTTTACACCCTTGAGGCCAGTAACTGAAGCATGTCTAATGGCTGGAGTCTGAGGAGATGAGGTGTTGAATTTCATGAAACACAAATATTTGCTTTTATGCTTCCCTGGAAGAAAAAAAAAAAAAAAGCACCAAACTGTTTTTGGTGTGAAACATTGAGGAAACCCATGGAAAGATCGAAGGGATGTTCACAGCAATAAAGGCCTCTTAGAGAATCGGGTTGTGTTCTTTAACTTTCTGTTTGATAAACAAATAACATGCTATTTTTAGACATAGTTGCAAATGGTGAAATTCATTTTATTTGAAAAGCTAACACACATAAAAGGGTGTGTTAAATGATATAATGAAAAGGGTGCCAACCTTCAAAATACAAGTTGTACCACAAATGTACCAAACTTTTATGAGGGATCATCCTCAGATCTCTCGGAGACTTCAGAGGCTCCTTGTTCAACTTGAAGACTGATTTTGAACAGATGAAAAATGGTATTCCATAGATAAAGATACAAAATGGCTGAAGAAACATCCCTATAAGTAGATGACAACAGAACTGTAGAATATATTTCACAAAATTTGTTCACATGACTTACCAAGGAACAATATTTTCTTTCTAAAGCACCTACTCCTACATGAACCAGCCCAGTGGTTCCCAAACTTTGTCGCGCCAGGACCCACTTTTTTAAACAATATTCTATCAGGACCCACCTAGGTTTACCAGACTTTTAAAAAAGGAGATCTAGAAAGAAATAATTATTTTATCAATTTTTAAGTAATAACCAGAAAAAAGAGACCCTGCAACATTTATCTCTCTATATTTACACACGTGTGCAAGCTGTAGGAACTCAACTCCTTACAGGGCAATTAGCAGCTATTTTGCAAACTGCAGGAGCTGAGCTCTTTGTAGGGTAATTAGCAGCTACAGTATCTGAGTTTTGATAAACCTCAGGGCTTGAGGAAATTAGTTATGTGATCTTTCCATCATCCCTTGAGCGACCCACCAAAAATCAGGTTGCGGCTCACCAGTGGGTCCTGACCCACAGTTTGGAAACCACTGAACGAACTTGATTCGTAAGATTATCTTCCGCAGAGTGACAAAGTGACATTGCGTCCTGGGCAACTGTGCTTTTAAAACACAAAGCTAAGGTTAGGGTTTGGGGTGCAATAAGAGGCTTAGGATATATAACTTAGGTATAGTTTGTTTGTTGTCCAGATAACAACGTCATTTGTTTGTTGTTGTTTGTTTGTTGTTGTTTGTTTGTTGTCTCACCCCCTCCACCTGTGAGATTAGGCAGATGATAATTGGGGGAATGGGGCGCCCATAAGAAGAAGAGCCCTGCTGGATCAGGTCAAATGCCCATGTAGTCCAGCTTCCTGTATCTCACACTGGCCCACCACCATGGCTATAGAATGCTCTACCCAAAGAGGTCAACTGCTGCTGAGTCTTCTATCATCTTGGCATCAAGGAGGGAATTCAGGGGGGAAAAAAGCCCCCTTTATTCACCCAGATTTGGGTTCTTTTTAATTATATCAGCTAGTGTGGTTTTAATCACTGCCAGCCTTTTCTTTTTTATTCTGTCTGCTCCTTTCAGTGTTACTTGAAGTGTAATATATAAGCTTGATTGCTTTTACATTTTGGATTGTAAACCACCCTGAGAGTTGGAGAACTGAAAGGCAGGGCAACAAACATTCTCGAGGTAAATATTTTGGAAGACATGAAGTTCTACTGTTGACGGCAGGTTTATGTTTTTCAGCGGCAAGCCTAGATCAGGATGGGAGAATTCCAAATACAACTTGGATGCTCTGTTCTTCAAAATGGCCAAGGAGGTGGTAGAGAGACTACTGTGCAGACTTGGCAGGGAGCCACGACAATGAAAGTGGTATAAAATAAATGTGTGTTTGTAGAGTAGATACATCCTGAACGTCAACTCTGTTGCTGGACGGGCCAAGCCACAATGAGCCATGAGTACTGGCCATGGAAACTGGGAATGCTTGGATCTATACAATAACACATCGGGTTCCACACACATACGTAAGAGGGTGTTGGACATACCTCTTAAGCATTCCTCCTTGCAACCTTTGAGGACGCTGAGGAGAGTTTCAAAAGCAGCCCTAATAGTGTAGCTACACGGGGGTGGGGGTGCGTTTCGTGGTGATGTGGTAAGTTCTGTGGGTGCCACAACGCACCATATAAGCGTATCCTCCCACTCGCCATAGGAGCCATTCTGGGAAGCAATGCCAACAATGACAAATGCCATTTTTCTTTTGGAAAGGAGTTCCCATCCTACCCAGTATCAATTTGTTAATGAGCTTTATAACTTGCCGTAACTCAAATGGTGGATTCATTTGCAAACACTAAGACCTAACTTAACGGATCACAGATTTTCAACGGAAGACCTTTAGAAAATTTAGTAAATTTATTCATTTTATTGAACAATAAATAGAATTGTTAGACTTTCTAATGACTTTCTAAAGGGCAGGAGGTCTGGTCTAGAGGGTAGAGCCTCCGTCTGCCTGAAGATAACATCCACAAGGTCGCCAGTTCGAGGCCACCGGCACCGTGCGACCTTGAAGCAGCTGACAAGCTGAAGCCCAGCTATTCCATCTGCTCTGAGCGTGGGAGGATGGAGGCCAGAATGTGAAGCCAGATCGGAATGAAACACCTGAATGTAGTGGTTCTTGAAAGAAAGAACCTTCTTTCAATTGTAAAAATCCCTATTTAATAAGGGATTTAAATAAGCCTGCCTATGTAAACTGCCTTGAATAAAGTCTTGAATAAAGACCAAGAAAGGCGGTCTATAAATACCTGTTGTTGTTGTTGTTGTTGTTGTTGTTAATAATAATAATAATAATAATAATAATAATAATAATAATAATAATAATAATAATAGAACATTGAGAAACCAAGACAAAAACAATGGACTGGCCCCATGACTTCACAATAATAAACACATAAACATACATGTGTCATGAATGTGTAGAAGAGTGGAGTCACACAAAATAAATTAGATGAAGCTGCTCTCTTCCAAACACTTGTCTGTTTGAAGTACACCCCCTCAGTCGTGTTGCAACAGGGGTGCAGGCCACACCAGGTGTCATTCACACCATACCACCTGAGTCTTTGTTTGGTGATTTTTGGCTCTCTCTGAACTCAGCGGCCTTATGTTCTCACTGCTCGATGGTGAGAGCACAAAGTGAATGGGCCTGGAGATGGTCACAGATAATTGAATTGAAGTGGTCCGAAGGCGAATTTCTGGTAGGTCAGAAGTTTGGGGGCAATGTGATTATGTCATCATGTCACCCCCATATTTCTATAACCCCGAGCTTATCCAGGTAAGTGCTGCACTGGGTGGTAACCACTCCAGGGACCTCCCCCTGCAACTCCCTGCCACTCATTTCCAGAAATCCCTGCGTAATGAGTTGCTGCTTCTGTGACAGCAAGTGACAACTTTCCTCTTTAAGCTCCTGAACACGACCTGTTTTATCATTGATCTCTTGCTATTTATTTTCGTCTGATTCCCAAGTCCACCAGCTTCTAGTAGCCTTGTAGCTGGAAGAAGAATTCTCCACATTCACATTCTTTGTAAATGGGCTCCTATGCTTTGCTATGAAAAATTACCTTTGGACCAGAAGCGAGACAATCTTCTTTGATTATTTAAAACTAAAAGCAGGAAATGATTCATTTGATTTTTGCCAGTACTGGAGTGTTGCCACTTTTCGCTCAGGAAGGGTAGGCTTCCCTTGGCAGTCTTGGCTTAGGAGATGATGAATGAAGTTCTATCTTTAGTGCTTGCTCGAATGTTAGAGAGGCGAAAAAGCCATCTCGACATGTTACAGAGGGAGAAACGGCTATAGCAAGATTTTTAACTGGTGTCACAGCAATACCCTTGTGTTTATAGAGGGACACTTTTTCAGAAAGTTATGAAACACCCCAAGATGTTCTGCTTATCATAATTAGGGTGGAGTTGAAATCCTCTCACATTGTCTATTTTATTTTTGCTTTACACTGAAACTGCTCTGGTTGCTTGTTGGTTGTTTCTTTTGAAATATTTACCTTCTTAGCAGTGGCATAGCTAAGGGGGAAAGGGGAGACAACTGCCTTGGGTACCATGCCTTGAGGGGGTGTCAAGGGAATGCCTTTTGGAGGCCTTCTGAGGCTAGGGGAGGCTGCACACAGCCTCCTTGGGCCTCAGATGGCCTCTGAATGGCACTTACAGTTTTCACCCCAAACCGGAAGTGCTTTTCTAAGCCCCCAGGAGTCCTTCTGAAATAGGGGGGTATATGGGGAATATGGGGGTTTAATTTATGGACCCCAGTTGCCAGATATCCTAGCTATGCCACTGCTTCTTGGTTGGGGTCATTGTGTCATCTTTCAGTGATAGCTAAACATTGCGTATACTGCAGGTGTCAGATGCTGGCTGACATTCTTTTTAAAATTTATTTACTGAGTTCACTTTCTCCCTACCCTTTTGTAATGCCTCAGGGAGGATACCAACAACTCAGAAAAAAACAAATTGCACAGAAGTAAAAAAAAAAAAGTCTTAGCTGTTGAATATAGTTCCAACTTAAAGACAAATGTTTTGCAGCTCTTTGAGAAAATTCACAGGCTTAGACTTCAACAGATCTCCAGGGAGAGTTGTGTAATTGTGGGGCAGAATGACTCTCCAAAGCCCTCAACAGAAGTTCTGCAAGTGCGGAGACTCACCATGCTTTAAAAATGTTGGAAGTGGGTTTGTGACCCCATCCCACGGCCGCTATGCTCTGTAGCTGTTCTCCTGGCTTTCCCCAAAGGAAGCCTTCTCTGGCACTCGCACAACTGCACAACAATTTCAACATCAATGCCCAATGGAAAGCTAAATGGGCAGTCAAATGCCCAGAAACAGGTAGTTATATAGGCGATCCTACACTTAAGCGGCCAGGTTTTGACTTACCTTGTCAGCACTGGAAAACTTTGAACAGGATCTGTACCCTACATGGTGTTAGTCAAGACTCAGTGTTTCAATGGGGGCTAGTATCTACCCCACAGTGTGATTGCGGGTTCTCCCGCCAAACCATATACCACACTGTGTCTGGCTGCAAACTGAGGGTGTATACTGGCCCGTGGTCTGACTTTTTCTATGAAGGCAACTCTGTCCATGAATGGCTGGACAAACTGGAGACTGACATTTGATTTAGTCTAATTGATATGTAAGTCCATGTATTATATGCCATATGCTAAATAAATAAATGAATCCCCAGAGAAAGCATTTGTCTGAAGAGACTACTGCTGTCCATGGCAGGAGAACGTTCCTGAGATTAGGAACATTGCAGGAAGCTGGCCTCAAGCTGCTAAGAACTTTGTAGGTCAAAATCAGCACCTTAAATTCCACCCAGAAGTCAACAGTCAGTCAATTATGGAAGTCATTCTCATTGTTGCCTATGGAGGCAGAACAGGGAACAGAAGTAATCATGACTCTAAATGAAACTGGAAAGTGGTTCGCAAGTGAAGGATTCTCTCTGCACATTATAAATGAATAAATGATCTCTCTCTCTCTCTCTCTCTCTCTCTCTCCCCCTCCTGCACACACACTCATCCACAAAGTTTTGTCTAGGTACTGCTCATTTCAGATTGAGAATCTAATTTGTTTCATTAATCAATAATTTGGATTAATAATTTGGTATAAATCTAGATGGGAAAAAAGGAGGAGAGATTCTTAATGATGGGTGGATTCCCTGCCAAAATGGATCAAGTACAGACTCTGGTGGAGAGTTCTGGCCAAAATCCAGAGTCTATGTCCTTAATTTTGGAAGATGTCCCATTCTGAGAAATTCTTTTGCATGTGGAGCGAGTAAAGAAAACCCATGTATTCTGCATTTGCCTCTTTCCCTTTCAAAATATTTCTGAAGAACCACCGATTCCCCGAAGCATTCCAACTATGAAGACCAGAACCCCTCTTTATATATTTGCTCTCCTTGGCAGTGCGGCTGTAAAGAGGGAACTATTTTGAGCAAGGTATGTGAGGCCAGGTACGTTTAACTTTGCGAAGTATGCAACACAGTTGCAGCATTGAAAAACACGCTGCACATTTCCAATTACCAGGACATTCCACAAAACCGCAAGAATATTTACATCATATAGCCAACATGCAAGGCTACATTTTCAGTCTTTGGCTGAAAAGAGACGCATTAACTCTTCGCTAAACAGAAAAAAATGTCATGTCTCCACAAACACTTGTTCACAAAGAGTCTTTAACTATGTTAAGTTCTAAAAAAGACATCCTTGAGTAATGACATTCCTACTTATTATCTTTTCCAGATACAATCAGTTTTGAACCTACCAGGGCCTCCCAGTAAAACCTCTGGCAAACATGCCTGTGTTGTAAACAGACAGGAGAGAGCAAGAACCACAGATACTTCCCTTGAATACTGCATTGCACTGTCTCGCTGTGTATCTGCTGGGCTAATTTGTGTGGCTTTCATAAAACTTTCCATCCCCTAGATTTTCCCAGATGTACAAAAGGGAACTGGGGATGCGTTTGGAGAAGCCATATTAAAAACAGCAAGATGGGCAAATGGGGAACGCCAAACCGTTATGACTGAATCCAGAAAGTCCGCGGGGACCCCCAAAGAACAATACAGCGTTCAGATCATAAAGACTCAAATGGGCTAGACAGAAGGAAAGAAAGAGAAACCATAGCACCTTTGCCAGGACAAGCCATTTGTGCCTGAGGAACTCTTTCGGACCACGGCTGCAGCCTTTTGACCTGGCAAATTATGGGAAGTCAATCACTCACCACGTCAACAGGGCAAAATGTGGAGGACTTGCCAGAAGGCAGTCCCTTGTAATGGAGGACACACAAAAGGAAACTGTCTTTTTTCCCCCCTATGTCCAATTTTTATTTGCTCAAATTTCTTGGCCTCAAGATAAACTGTCCTGTCCTGGTGACACTTTCATGACATTCTTGTGTAGTTGATGGTGGTATATATTGGAGTGCAACACCAGTACAGACAAACAGCTTTATCCAAGTCGTGAATAAATAAGTGATTTATTATTTTATGATAATTTATTACTCATTATGCCAGTTTACCCAAATCTCCGCTGCAGCCTGGCACCTGCCCTCCAGCCCCCCAATTCGTACGCCACTGATTGCAATAATTCTTCCTTTCAGAAAAAAGATTCCATAGAACAAATGGTGACACACACTGCTTCATTGATATGGAACATGCTTGACATTGGTTTTAGGATGGCTCCCTCCAAAGCAAATGTTATATATGTGACCAGAGTTACTACTTATTTTTGAATACTTGTATATGTACTCTGTCACCCCTGCCTGATTAGACCTAGGGCAGATTGCCAGAAACTCAGCTTACAATTGTTATTAACTTGCTAACATCTACATTTTCTCTGACATTCTGCAAAGCACTGTGCATGGAGAAGCAGAAACAGATGGTAGCTCAGGACAACCTGTAAAACCATTTGAGGCAAGAGAGTGGCCATGACCTCATGTACTTCTGCAGAGAGCAGGTGTTCCAAGTTTTTGTTTTTGTTTTTTACATTCGCCTGCTGCTAAGGGAATATAGTTTTTGGATTTTGTGTCAGGGCTGAAATCACCATTTTTTTGCTGAATGCCTCCCCGTAGAAACCACACTGGGGACACTGCAGTTGCCGAACCATCTGAAAGCACCCGTATTGTGGTGGGACTGTCCTGTTGCCTGTTGTGACTCTGTTAATTGCCTTCAGCTGACGAACAAAAGATCTTTTTTTCCTGTCATACAGCAGGGAGCAAAGGTCAGGATCCAAAAAAAACCACATAGCTGGATCCAACAGGACTTTGGATCCAGTCGGATCCCACAAATACGATATTAGCAGAAAATACCCATCAGTGGGAATCCACTAAAATTGGATGTCAGGAACGTTAGAACAAAGGACCCGATCTATTCAACTTTGTGGTCTTGTGCGCTCCTTGAAGCATCTGGTGGGTCACTTTGAGATACAGAAAGCTAGACTAGATGGGCCTTGGGCCCGATTCAGAGGGGTTCTTCTTATCAGACTTGAGCTCAAAAACATTTAGGGCCAAGTCCTATCTGAGCCTTGCGTTTTGCATGTATGGTGAATGCATGTATGAACTTGCATGTATGGTGGTGTGAAAGCTGGACCACTGTCCCATGCTTCTGGGCCACAGCTGCAGATGACAGGAGGTGCGGTGTGTGTATACTGCTGGCTCCTGGAGACTCTGCTGGTCCTGGTAAATTTACAGTGGGGATATGAGGTAAGCATGAGGGGCAGTGGGTGGGGATAGAGGAGGTACATCTTGGAGGCACTATCATGCTCCAGGATCCTAGTCCCTCTATTCCAACCTACTCCTTTTCATGGACTGATGCTAGCTATATAGCTGGGATGGGTCCAAGGAGATCTACAGGTCACCAGTATGCAGAGGTAAGTAGAAAATATTTTTACTTACCCCTGACCAACCTCCTGATTTCTGCCTCCCCCCCCTCCCGCACTACTGGATTAAGTGCACACTCTGTCAGCATGGCTGCATTGTCGAAAATGAATAGGATTGGGTTGTTAGGAAAAATACCGTTTGGAGTTTCAGTAGATTGGTCAATATCTTTTATTGGTTATTCCTAATAAAAATGTATCTCATCCTCATTGAGAAGCCCAAGTCAACTGATAACACAGGCCTACCCTCTCCCCCGCCACCCCAAAAAAACTTTTCCTTTTTAGTTGTCAAGGTTGTTTGAATGGATTTCAGATATCTTTGGGGGTACTGAATCCAAAAATGGCATCAATTTTGCCCAATTGGCTCTAGTTGGGGGGTGGGTACAGCATAGCAATCTTACAGTATTCAAGCAGCTTCCTTGTGAGAAGCCATGGCTTCGTCACATAAGAATAATCCCACTGGATCAGGCAAAAGGTTCATCTAGTCCAGCTTCCTGTATCTCACAGAGGCCCACCAGATACCTCAAGGCACACTCAAGACAACAAGAGACCTGCATCCTGGTGCCCTCCCTTGCATCTCACAAGGAAGCTACTTGAATCAAACTATACGGTGGCTCTGCTGTACCCCCAAAACTAGAACCAATTGGGCAAAACCGATTCCCTTTTTGGATTCAGCACCCCAAGTATACCCAAGAACAGGTCTATAGCCAAAAGTGTGTCGGCCTGTGTAGTCTTTTTTTTTAATGCAAATTTTAGAATCAAACAGCAAAAACAAACAGCAGCTCCAATGTAACCAGTGCTGAGAACTGGATCCAAGGAAACTAAACAGCAGACTAAGCTCTTAATCATGATTCATGATCATAAGAAATATTATGTTGAACACTTCCTTGCCTCTCCATCATCATTAAAACTTCATTTCCTAGCACATGCACATTGGGTTCTGTTGAGCCGAAGTACAGACCCGAGCTCCAAGAGCCCCCTTTCTATGGAGCACTGTGGAAAAACTTAAAAAAGCACATTACATTTTTAAAAATGAAATAAAAATGCAGGTAGGCTTTACACTTGTTCCCTGGTTCATGATTCTTCCGTAGTGTTCCTGGCACATAGCCTCCTCGCTCTATGCTTCTTCCATCAAGGGTAATGGATGATGAGGCTACCCCAAAGCACATCTGGTGACTCCAGGATCCTGTTCTAAAGCGGCATGATCTATTTCCCAGCAGAAGTTGCTTTAGAACTAGCCCTGGTTTTTCTATGATCAAAACAGAGTATTGCCTTTTAATTTTGGCCTTTTCCCGTGCCAGTCTAATAACAATGTAAACAGGACATTCGCTGGGAAGGGATGGGGGGGGGGGGAGAACAAAAGTTTATTCTCCAAACTTGCAGAAACCAGTAATGCTAACCAGGGAAGTTACTGTATTGTCCACCCATCCTGAATTGGGGGGGGGGGGGTTTCCAGGATGCAGACATGTCAGCTACAGTAGCCTGCCCTCGTATCCATGGGTGATACCATCCAAGAACTACCGCCAATCCCAAAATCATGGAGAGTAGCAGACCCTATAGACTCCTTCTAGTAATGAGACCTTCTCCTTCTTGGCCAGGGTGGCAAGGGCCAGATGCACTGGCAGGGAGACCTTGTGGTAGCTGCAACAGATTTCATTGGATGAATCCTCATGCCTCACCCCCAACACCTGGTACAGATTGTTGGAACTGAAGGCCCAGTGGCAAAGATCCACTAGCCCCATTACAAAGCAACAGCACCTGACCACATGAGCACCTCCAGCCTGGGGTTCTAGGTTCAAACAAGCCAGGAGTTCTAGAGTGGCAAACAGTGACTTTTCCACAGTGACAGTGCACATGCCTCATTTTCTTGCCTGACAAGCGCCCTCCTCTTCCATGCACTTATTTTCTATCTGCAGTTGATTGAAACTGCAGATACAAGACCCTCGGATACAGAGGCATGTAACTCAAGTCAGAGGCGTACCCAGGTCATCTGGCACCGGGCACAAACATTTTTGACACCCCACCAAGACAAAATTATTTTCAGTAATAGTTCTGACATGAAATGAATAATAATAGCCAGAGAAGAAGCACAGGCAGTGGACATTTAATTGAGCTTTCTTTATATGTATTTCGTCTATTGCTTGCAGGTCATCAGAGAAGCCAGGTGTCATTGTCCTTACGTTCCAGGTGCCCAGCTTTAGGGCAGGAGTTTTCTGTTTTCTATTGCATGGTGCAGAGTTGTCGATCCGCTTGTCGGTTTTCACCCTAAACCCCACGCACCCCGTGAGGTTAACGGACCGTGGCGAGGCAACACCTTACTGGCTGGGGACTGCCCAGCTTAAGGCGGGCGGTAGCTGCCCAATGAGATGCAATGATCTCTCCCACCGTCGGAAGCAGCCCCTGGCGTCATGCCCTACACCAATCGAGCAAAGACTTATAACCGGTAACTGCTGCTTCCCGTGTTGTGCCAACGCTGTATGGCGAAGTTGGAGTGTCCTCTCCAGTGCGCGAAGCCTGGGTAAAGAAGGTATGGAGGATAGGCTGTTACCCATGCAACAAATCCCCCCTCTCCACGTCGCTGGAATGATCCAATGGAAAGGCAGAAACCAATACGGTTGGTTCCAGCGGCGTCGCAGGAGTTGCCAGAACGTGACTGTGTGCAGCCACAAACTGCCTGAGGGACTCCGGCTCTGGATTTTGCCTCGAGGTTGACTCCTGAAGCCTTTTCCACAACTGGATGTAGCCACAAGGCAGTGGAGGTTTGGAATCAGAGTTCCAAAGTTCCAAACAACACAGTCCTGGAACGTGCTGGAATCCCTAGCATGTATGCACTACTGAAACAGAGACGCCTGCGTTGGCTCGGTCATGTTGTGAGAATGGATGATGGCCGGATCCCAAAGGATCTCCTCTATGGAGAACTCGTGCAAGGAAAGCGCCCTACAGGTAGACCACAGCTGCGATACAAGGACATCTGCAAGAGGGATCTGAAGGCCTTAGGGATGGACCTCAACAAGTGGGAAACCCTGGCCTCTGAGCGGCCCGCTTGGAGGCAGGCTGTGCAACATGGCCTTTCCCAGTTTGAAGAGACACTTGGCCAACAGTCTGAGGCTAAGAGGCAAAGAAGGAAGTCCCATAGCCAGGGAGACAGGCCAGGGACAGACTGCACTTGCTCCCAGTGTGGACGGGATTGTCACTCCCGAATCGGCCTTTTCAGTCACACTAGACGCTGTTCCAGAACCACCTTTCAGAGCGCGATATCATAGTCTTTCGAGACTGAAGGTTGCCAACTATATGTATTTATACTAACTTTGTAAGCTTTTATATTTACATATTACTTTGCATATATAATCACACCAATAAACAACTGAAAAATAAGTTTAAAAGAAATAAAGTTTTCTTCTTGAAAACTTTTAAGCAACTTGAAACGGTCTCTGGAAGACCTCCTTGCAGCCTGGCATCCAGCGCTGCCCTACCCAGCCACCTTCTTCGCACGCCAGTGACTCTAGTAATGGAAAACAAAAAACAAAAAAAAAACCAGTTACATAGGGTGACTCACACTGATCCAGTGGTATAGCTCGAGGGGGTGCAAAGCACTGCATTTTGCAGAGAGCCTCATCGCGGCATGCCAGTGGCCCCTCCCCTTTGGGAGGGGATAACACACTTGTTATCTGCTGTGCTCCCTGGGGCATTTGGTGGGCCGCTGTGAGATACAGGAAGCTGGACTAGATGGGCCTATGGCCTGATCCAGTGGGGCTGTTCTTACGTTCTTAACTACAATTCCCAGGAAGCCTTGCAGGTCTCTTGTTATCTGGTGTGCTCCCTGGGGCATTTGGTGGGCCGCTGTGAGATACAGGAAGCTGGACTAGATGGGCCTATGGCCTGATCCAGTGGGGCTGTTCTTATGTTCTTATGAGAATGGCTCCGAGGGAGGGGGGCTGCTTGCATGCTGCGATGAGGTTCCCTGAAAACCTCAGGTGTAGGTGACTCTTATGCTGCTCTGAGAATTTGGTTTAGAGTCACTTCATGGCTGTAATTGTTGATCTGACTGTTATGAGCTGGAGACAGGGTTTTCTTATGGTTACCTTAGCTCTTTGGTACATGGTTATCCTCAAGTTAAAAGGTAGGGATTTTTGATTAATAAATAAATGTTCCAAAACATGAATAAATAACAGCCCAATCCTATCCCGCGCTGGAACAGGGACTGTTTGGTGGAGGATTAAATGCGCATCAGGCATCCTCAGTCCAAGGGTTCCTTAGCTGCCATGGTGACTCATGCTTGCCTGCCCACTACATTAGTCAGCGTGATCATATGGCTATGGGGATTTTACCTGGCCTCCCCAGCTACAGTTTCCTTAGCCTCAGCAAATTTCCCAAGAATCCCTGGTCTGATAGGGTTCACTAACAGGCCAATCCCAAGCAGGTCTACTCAGAAGTAAGTCCCATCCTGTTCAATCAGACTTGCTCCCAGGAAAGTGTGCATAGGACTGTAGTCTTAGACCAGCGATTTTCAACCTTTTTCAGCTCACGGCACACTGACAAGGCACTAAAATGGTCAAGGCACACCACCAGGTTTTTGACAAATGACAAGGCACACCATGCTGGCAGAGGGGGCTCACATCTCCCATTGGCCCTATTAATAAATGACCTTCCCCCAAATTCCTGTGGCACACCCGAGAACCACTCACAGCACACCAGTGTGCCACGGCACAGTGGTTGAAAATGGCTGTCTTAGACATTAATAGAATAGTAATCAATCTCAAAGGCAAGCGAAAAGCTTCCTTATTGCACACACTTATGCATGTGTACTCAGAAGTAAATCCCATTGTATTCAGTGTGGCTTACTTCCAGGAAGGTATGTATAGGATTGCAGCCTTACAGTACAATCCTACGCACACTTACCTGGGAGTATGTTGCATTGGTGACAGTGGGATTTACTTCTGAGCAAACCTGCATATGATTGTGCTCACTGGCCTAGCTAGAGGGGGTGCAAAGTACCCAGTTTTGCAGGGAGCTTCACCATGGCATGCAAGCAGCCCCTCTCCCTTCCCTTTGGAGCCATGCCCGGTGGTGGGTGCAAAACAGAGGTGTACACCTTCTGGGAACATTCTAGGGATGCCTTCTGGGAATTCGCCTCCATTTTGCTCCCACTGCCCAGAACGGCTCCAAGGGAGGGGGAGGGGCTGCTTGCACCATATGGTGACGCTCCCTGCAAAACTTGGTGCTTTCCACCCTTCTCTAGCTCGGCCCGTGAGCAAAAACTTGGTGCTTTGCACCCCTCCTAACTATGCCCCTGTTTGGGCTGCTAGTCTATGTAGCAACACTGAAAAAAGTAAAGCTACAAAATGACCTGGAATGCTACTGAATAAAGAATTGTGGCTAAACATCTGTGCATGAAATAACATTATAGAAAGAGGTACTTTCAGAGGGGGAGGAAAAAACCCAAGGCAAAACACTGCACATATATAAGAGCAGCCAATAAATTCTACCCATTGAAATCTCAAAAAAGGGGAAAAAAAGAAAAAAGAAAAAAACCAAGTCACTTAACACACTCAACAACGTCGCATCTACCAAAAAAATAAACTCAGGTTGTAACTCAAATATTCGGACACTGCTGTGCCTAAATAATATGCTTTAGCTTAAGCTTTGCCTTGCCCTTCAGTAATCCCATAAAGAAGGTGGAGGAAAAGATTGCCCTCCGTGTCAGAGGTCTCTTTCAAAACTCCAGGATGAAAACCCCAGGTGTCAGCTCTAAATGCTCACACATGAGAAGAAGTGCTGGGCTGGAAGAGAAGGTCTGTATTTTGTTCGGCAATTCAGCTGTAAACCAATTACGAATAAAAGGGAAAACGGGGAGCTCACGCTGATGTCGAACAGCATGGGTGCAAACACTGGGTCAGTGTCGGCCGCACTGCAGCTCTGGGTTTAAAAAAAGAGTCGCGGACAGGGGAACGGCTTCTCTTTGCCCATCAAAGCACTTCACGTATTCACACTGTGATTTGCACAAATATTTGTTTAATGAAGTATTGCAGTAGCAGTTAATATTTGTTGCTCTCCAAGAGCTATTGGAGGAGGGGAAAGATTGTGTGGATGGAAAATCAACAGCTAGGATAGTGCTTTCTTAACTCCTACAAGGGAGTTGGGAGCACTGTAAGTTGTTGTGTGTGAGGGGATCATGCTGTGCTGGGGATGGGAGGGGTTTTCTTTACCTACTTGTAGCCAGTGCTGCAGTTCTGGGGGGTCCAGAGCTGCGGGGAGCCCTCCCCATGCCTGCAAAAATGAAAACCAATGAATTAATTCGCAATGAAACCAGAAGTGCCCTTTTTTCCTACCTTTGCGGCCACAGGGAGCCCTCCAGAGGGCTCTCCGCACCCCCCTTAACCGCCCAGGATTGCAGCGCTGGCTGTAGATAGGTAAAAAACCCTCTTCCTTCCCCGGCAGCAGTTGCTGCCTCCCCCCCCCCCACTCCTTAAAGGAACAGGGACAAGTGCTTCCCTGGCTGGTGGGTCATGACCCACCAGTTTGGGAACCATGAGCTAGGACAATGCGAAGAAGCATTCGCTGCTTGTACATCCCATTTTGCGATCTTCTGGTGACAGAGAGAGAAAGATAAATATATGAAATGCATGCCATTTTCTTAAATTGATGATGATGGTGATGATAGTGGTGGTGATGATGATGATGAGGTAGCTGTCTTCAAATCTCTGAAGGACTGCCACACAGAAGAGAAGGCCCTGCTTTCTGTAAGTCCCGAGGACAGGACTAGGACCAATGGGTTGAAAGTAGAGGAAAGCAGAGTTCAGCTCATCATAAGGCTAAATTTTCTGCCTGGCAGTGGAACAGTCTGCTTTGTGCTGTGTGGGCTTTCTCCCACTAGCAGTTTTAAAGCAGAGGCTGGACGGCCACGTGGCAGGGACACAATAGCTGTTTGCACTGAGAAGAGGACTGGATTAATGGCCTCCAAGTTCCCTTCCACCTTGTATGTTTTAGGATTCAATTATTCTATGATTTGGGGAAGGCAATGGCAAACCACCCCACAGTCTGTCATGAAAGCGTCGTGGAAGTGGCGGCACCCCAAGGATCAATAATAACTCAGAGCTTGCACAGGGAACCTTTCTTTTCTTTCTTTCTATTCTATTATTATCTCAGATGGGAGGGTCACTAACATAGCTAAGGGGCAGCTGGCAAGGGGTACAGGCCCCCAGGTACCACACCCGAGGGGGTGCCAAGAGACCTCTCAGCTGCAACGGAAAGAGCCTTCTGGCCACATCCTGGAGGTTTTCTGCAGGGAAGCCTCCCCGAAGGTCTTCTGGAGGTGTCCAAAAGGCACTTGGTTTTCAGAAAAAAAACTGGCCTTTCTAAGTCCTCCAGGAGGCCTTCTGAGACCCGGGGGGGGGGGGTCCCAAAATACATGTGCCCCTGGATGTCCGATGCCCTAACTATGCCGCTATGGTGGATCACCCAAAGGAGTAACTGAAGCATCCAGCTTGCCTAGAATTTTTCCCTGGAAAAATGAAGTCTATCCATTGCTAGATGGTAGCATCCTTTGCAAGTCCTGGGAGAGAAGCTCTGGCATCTGAAAAGAGACTGGCCCTACCGCCTCCTCTTTAGACTGGAAATGTTTACAAGCTAACGTTTTAATTCAGCTCCTTCTCTTGCTGTTTATTCCAGCTAGCATTTGTCTTAAGTGTGTTTGGCCTTCTGCAGTTTTCTTGTTTCACATTGAGCTTGATTTCTGGGCCTCTTTTCTAAATTAAATTGGGAGTCCATTAGCGTGTCTCCTGTACTTATGCACTGCACCTAGTTTTTCAGACACTTCACAAATTATAAGTATCATCATATTGCTTATTTCTGGTTTAAACGGTGGCTTGCAGGCTCAAATTACCGCAACAGCCAGTACATAAATGTTGATTACTCTGAAGCGTTGAACTTGCAACTTGCAGCTTGGAAAAGCTTTTACTGAAGGAGGCTTCCCTTTGTTTCTGCAATCAATGAATAACAGCGCAATCCTAACTTGCGCTGGAAACAGGCAGGCCAGCAGGTATCCAGCGCAGGTTTTGGGTGCTTGGTGGCTCAGCCCGGGGCAAGATGAATTGCTTCCCCTTACCCCAGGGAGAACCACCATAGCCCTAATGGGGCTACTCAGATCTGTGCCACCTCCAGAGGTAGTGCAAGTCCGAGCAGCCCAGGCTGCCTGGGAACAGAGTTAAAATCCTGCATAACAGCTGGATTCTGGCCCCACCTCCCATTCTTCGCTGCTCCCAGGACCACCCACCCTTTACCTGCACCAAAATGCCTCCTCCCCGGCTCCTCCTTGCCCTCCCCATGTCCCCCAGACCCCTGCGCCAGCTGAGCTCAGCCAGCACAAACTCACTGTCCCCGGGGCCCACGACAGTGCAGTAAGGCTGGCGCAAGTCCCTTGCAGCGGCCAACTGCTTCCAGGGTGGCATGCATGTGATTTACAGCACTTTTGCGACACCCCTGGGCCGGCGCAAGTCTGCGCCAGCCTAACTACAAGTTACGATTGCGCCCTAAAATATAGAGGCCAAGGACCTGAAAGTCATAAGAACATAAGAACAGCCCCACTGGATCAGGCCATAGGCCCATCTAGTCCAGCTTCCTGTATCTCACAGCGGCCCACCAAATGCCCCAGGGAGCACACCAGACAACAAGAAGACCTGCAAGGCCTCCTGGGAATTGTAGTTAAGAACATAAGAACAGCCCCACTGGATCAGGCCATAGGCCCATCTAGTCCAGTTTCCTGTATCTCACAGCAGCCCACCAAATGCCCCAGGGAGCACACCAGACAACAAGAAGACCTGCAAGGCCTCCTGGGAATTGTAGTTAAGAACATAAGAACAGCCCCACTGGATCAGGCCATAGGCCCATCTAGTCCAGCTTCCTGTATCTCACAGCAGCCCACCAAATGCCCCAGGGAGCACACCAGATAACAAGAGACCTGCATCCTGGTGTCCTCCCTTGCATCTGACACAGCCCATTTCTAAAATCAGGAGGTTGCACATACACATCATGGCTTGTAACCCATAATGGATTTTTCCTCCAGAAACTTGTCCAATCCCCTTTTAAAGGCGTCCAGGCTAGACGCCATCACTACATCCTGTGGCAAGGAGTTCCACAGACCGACCACACGCTGAGTAAAGAAATATTTTCTTATGTCTGTTCTAACTCTCCCAACACTCAATTTTAGTGGATGTCCCCTGGTTCTAAAGTCATGTCATTAGCCATGGTTAGGAGCCTGGCTTAACATCATGGAAGTGGTAACTTGAGTCTCTCAACTATTTCAAGACTTTGGAAGCTACTAAGACTTCTGGTCCAGTCCTATTTGTTGATTATGCCAGCAGAACACACATAAACAGATTTATGACTGTTGCAAACGCAACTGCACCCGTTCATGTGGCTTAGCCACTGCCATAAGTGGTAAGCAGCCGGTTCCGTATGAAGACAGATATTGGACTCTTGCTGGAGCAGGTAAGGCAGCACGGAGGTCAGGAGGGAGGCAGGGAAGGAATGGAACAGGAAGGCGATTCGGCATCAAAGGTGCCCGCTAAATCCTAACACCCTTTCCACGCCTGATCTGCCTTCGTGGATCAAGGCAGACTTGTGCCAGCTATATTATTAATTAAGTATTTATATACCGCTATATTGCTGACATAGGTTCAAGTTGACCCGTGGTGGCTTGCTAGGGCTTACCCCATGGCTCAACAAGCCCAAATTCCCCGCCCCCCCTGCCCCCCAGGATCTGGCAGAAGCCATGTTGGTGCCACTGCCTCATAGCATGGGGATTTGGCTGTTAATTGCAGGCTGACAGAAAAATGAGGTGCTTTAATATCGGAAAACAAGAGACAAGCGCTTAAATCGTACTCCAATATCTGGCTCCCGTCATACCTGCTTGTCTTAGCAACTGCTCAAATACTTAAGACACTGATTCTGTGCCAGCCTGAAATTTCACATCAAACCAAATTCTTTCCATGTACCACCCTGAGAAAAATCCAGATTTTGCTCCCAAAATAAACTGTGCCAATCTATGCACACGGGTTTGTGCATTTGGGGGTAACAAATCAACCATTACGATAGGAAAGGTGTTAGAGGGGCTGCCCCTCACTGGATTCTTTTCTCCTTATTTTTGTACCTAGATGGTGGAATATTTGGGAAAGCACTTCTAGTCTAAGCCTAAGACAGTGCATATGAAATATTGACATGGTGAGATTTATTCTGTTCTTATAAAGCTCTTGATTTGTGGCTTTAAGGGCTTAACTTTTTTTCTTCTGAGACATCGCGCAACTCAATGGACCTATTCTCTCCGTCCTCAAGAGCCAGGATTTATCCTAATCTCTAACAGAAAACAAAGTTGTTTTCATAAACCAAGGTGTACACTGACTCTTTCATGCTAAACATCTTTCTACTCCTGTGGTCAAGTACCTTGCAGTTATTATCGCTTATTTGTTCAAGTGGTGAGGAAATATTAAATATCACAAGTTCTCAGCAGAGACTGGACAATAATGATCAACAGATGGCTGGCGGTGGAGAATTTGGGGGAGGGGGACGGGGGAGAGGAGAACCCTTCCTTCGAAAGAAACTTGTGGCGTCACTGGCTACTCATCTGATAAACCGAACTCAACTGCTCTCCTTTGTCTTTGAATTCATAGTTCATTATGTCATTTTATTTGACTCTTACATAGAGGAAAATGATGTTTTACTTTATATAAAGAGAAAAAAAAAAGGCAGGGGGTAAAACTAGAAAACTCTGAATGTAAAGAGCCAGGATGTTGCAGGGGTTGGAATTAGACCTGAAAGATTCAGGTTCAAATCCTCAATCAGCCTCAAAGTTTCCTGGGTGATTGGCCAGTCACTGTATCTCAGCCTCACCTACCTCACAGGGCTGTTGTGAAGAAAAAAGGAGGGGAGGAACTACGTACATCACCCTGAGCTCCTTGGACAAAGGATGGTTTAAAAATGTGAAATAAAATAAATGTATACAGTGTTACTTGAGTATTCAAGTCCTTGCAGTAGTTTCATTATTTCAGTAGTTCTTCCTGCCTTACAACAGCCCTGCAAGGTAGATCAGTGTTATTATTGTCATATTACAAATGAAACTAAGAGAGAGTGGTTCGCCTAAGGTCACTAGATAGGGTGACCAGGGCTGGTCAAAGACCTCCTACCAGCTGAGGCGGTGTGTCAAATGCTGACCCCTTACTTGGTGATGCCCCAGCCTCGGCTTCCCTGACATTCCATTCTTCCTCATTCCATTCTTCCTCTAGTGGGGGTGGAAGGGTGGGTGTAGTCAGCATTGTAACTGTGGCAGGGCCAAAGTCCTAATGTTCACCTGTTCTGCCACAGTGCCACTCTGCTTTGCAGCTTCCTAGCCACTGTTCACACACACACACACACACACACACACACGTGTCGTGGAATAATATGTAGTTTGACCCTTTATTAGAGATGTGATTCTTCAGTGATAAATAAAAACACATAAAACGGCTTTTTTGCATTTCTCATTTTTGTAAAAGAAGCAAACAAAAAAAAAACCCAAATCTGCAAAACAAAACATTTTCTAACACCTAATGGACTCTGTAATGACTGTGGCTGCATCTGCTGACTACCTATATCACCTACCTAGTACACTTTTAAAGCTATTATACTTTATAACTATAGTTTGTAAAAATGCACCCTTGAAATGAAAACACATAACACCGCTTTCTGCACTTTGCCATAGCTGCTTCTTCCTTTTTAATTTTCCTGTGTGCTTAAGTCCAAAGCATCCATCAAGTAGGGGCTCTCTATCACAGGGCCAATTTGTAGTAGGCTTCTCCCTTGCCAATTGCCTTGAGCAATATGGTAAGTAACCAGGCACAGTTTGAGCCTCAGCTAGAACCTCTGTGATATGCTCCTCACAAAAAATAAACTTTGGCTTAGCAGTGGGGGAAAAAAATGGTCCTCTGGACACTCAATGATCATGCAAAGCAGATTTTACTGGCCAAATCCTCTGACATCCAGACATTGAAAGAAGATCCTGGAAGCATGCCACTAAGAAACAGGGTCTCATAGCTATTAATCTGAACTTTATACAGCCACAGTAATGCCCTTGTTCCTGGTTAAACACAATTGTAAAGAAACCTACACAGACTTAGAAAGGAGCCTGAAACAGGAATCTGCAGGGGTCCTTCTGCTTTTTTTGGATTCTTCCACTCTGACTCAGGGCTGTGATTCTAAGGCTGCAAGCCTTGTCACACTTATCTGGAGTAAGTTCCATTAAACTCAGTGGGTTTTACTGCTGAGAAGACATTCCTAGGATTGTACTATTAAGAGATGGAACTTTCTATCTGAATTGCAGCTGCATACAATGTCTTTTGTCCCAAACCTGTTGAGGGCCTGCTTGGATGGAAGGTGGAAGTGCCTGGATCGTGCAGGAAGTCACACAACAGTGGTGTGTGCTCTGGCACTGCAGGAAAGTGCAATGAGGCCTCCGTCACAGTCATGGGTCAGCTTGCATGTGTGCTGGTGGCAAGGCCTTCATCTGCCAATGCAAAGTGAGTTTGTGATGGGGGTGGGTGGAGGGGAAAGATAGGCAGGGAGGAAGAGGAACCAGAGACAGGAGGAGGAGGTGCATCCCAGTGGCATAGCTTAGAGGGGGTGCAAAGCACTAAGTTTTGCAGGGAGCCTCACCACAGAGTGCAAGTGCCCTCTCCCCTCCCTTTCAGAGGCATTCCTGGTAGTAGGAGCAAAACAGAGGAGAATACCTGGCTCCTAGGGGGAGGGGCTGCTTGCACACTGTGGTGAGGCTCCCTGCAAAACGTAGTGCTTTGTACCCCCTCTAGCTATGCCACTGATGGATCCTATGACAATGGCACACGCTAGATCTTACCCCCTCTGCTTCAAACCTCTTCTCCCCTTTTTGCCTACTAGGGTAACTCTGTTTCCACCTACATTCAAAACACTGAGCTGTCTTCCACACTGAAATGATAGGTTAGCTCTTGTTCATATAACAACATATGTTTGCATTACGACTTGCACTGGTGGTGAATTCTGAATTTGAAAGTCAGGAGGTCCGTGTGCCATGACCATGTTTTGAAAAAAGAAATAAATTTCAGGGCAACTTCCCAGACCATCAAAGAAGACTTTGCACACTAAGAGGTCAGAATGGGTCATGTGCTACCAATACAGGATTTCAGGTCAAGCTTATTCACTGTTGTAACCCTCAAAGACATTTCCCTATGATAGACAGGACAAGTTGTGCACCTCATTCTCTACATTGCTTGACCCGAGAAGCTAGTTATGACTGTATACTGAATCCACTATCCTGAGTTATCCCTAATTAGATAACTGTTGTTGGCAACCTTCAGTCTCGGAAGACTATGGTTTTTTAGATAACTGCAATACCTGGAATTAGGATCAAATAATTGCCATTTATTTCAATTAAACTGTGAGGCATATAAGCTTTGCTAAAGGCAACTGAGAGCCAGTATGGTGCAATGGTTAGAGTGGTGAGCTTGGAGAGGGTGACCCACATCCTTTGTGGTGACCCTGGGCCTAACCTATCATCAGCCTAACCTACCTCACAAGGTTGTTGTAAGGAGAAAATGGGGGAAGGGAGAAGGATCATAGATGCTTATGCCACACTGAGGCCCTTGAAGAAAGGGCAGGATAAATATAAAAACGGCTTTTAAGCATGTTTGTGGTTGTTCTGCCAAATTCTCGACTCCTGCCGACCACGGCAATTTGTCCCGTCCAAATATCCCAACTCCCTTTTAATGCCCGCTTTTTGGCTAATTAACACCCTCCTTTTCCAGGAACAACAGCTGCAGCGTGCAATGGAATGAACACAGAACTCCTTATCTATAGCAAATAACAAGAATTTATTGCTACAAACACAGCCACTCCCTGCAAGTCCCCTTGTCCAGAGGCTTTCCCTCCCCAAAACTCCACTTAACTCCGGGGGTAACGTCTGAAGCCTCCAAGTCCAATCCGTCTCCAAAACACAGTCCAGTCTTCTGCAGTAGAGTTCCTCCTCTCCAGCAGTGTGTCTCCTCCAGCAGGGTCCTGGCAGTCCTCTCTTCCTGTAGGTCTGGGTCAGGTAGCCCTCTTGGTCAGCGTCCGGCTTCTGGCTGGGTCAGCGTCCTGCTTGACCAGCCCTTTGCTCCTTCTGAAGCTGCCTTTTATCCTGCAGCCCCTTGTTAAATCCAAATCCAGCTCAGCTGTGAGAAGTCCAAGTTAGGCTCAGCTGAGCCATCTCTTCAGTCCATGAGTCCATGCAAAGTCCCATCAAGGTCCAATGAAGCTCAGGTGTCCATCCAGGTCTCCATTGGCCTTGATTGATTACAGCTGTGGAGCCAGCCCTGCCCTTCCCAGAGCTGTCAAACAGCTGTCAAAACATGGGATCACTGTCAACACCACATCATCCACCTGATGATCTTCTGATCTTCCATTACAGTGGTGAATAGTTTTTTCAGCAGAAACTATCATTTTGTTTGTCACTGATTTGACCTTGATTGAGTCTCTCTCAGTCTCACCTACCTCACAGGGTTGTTGTGAGAACAAAAGGGGGGGAGGCATATACACCACCCTGAGCTCCTCCTTAGAGGAAGAGTAGTATAAAAATGTGAAAAAAAAACAAATGAAGCTATTTGTTATTGAAGCTATATAGCAAACAGTGGTCCAAGATTGGTGTTTTTTTTTTTGGGGGGGGGGGGAGAATCAGTTGATCTCTTCCCAGAAGGATTTTGGTTTAGAACCTGAGCACCATTTCCACTGGTGAAGGGAACACAGAAGTGGTGCCTAAACTACAGGGCTTCTGGTCTTAGATCTGCACTTTCTGACAGGGATCTAAAGGGTTTATTTTCACCTCTCTGGCATTATTCTCTGGAGAAGAGAAGATGGAGCTAAATCACTTGAGCGCGGGACAGGAGAGGCCATTAGAGCTGTCATAATTTTATTCCTCCACCTCTAAAAAGGCAATTCTCCAACCAGAGTAAACTCTTTGCCTCTCTTGTGAAAACTTAGGGCTGTGTTTTTTTTCCTGTTCCCCCAGGCATGTTTTAATGGCTGTTCATCATTACAGAAAGAGAAAAACTAGCTTGGAAATTTTCCAGTGTTACAGCACGGGCAGCCTAACTCTAACTAGCACTGGCCCAGCAGGGTCTAAGCAACCCATGCTGTATCCTATGCAGGTTAGCAGAAAGATGGAGATCTCCTTGCCATAAGGGGACATTTGACCCCTTACTCTGGGTAAAATCCCAGCCTGCCCAATGGGGCTACTCATATCTGTGCCAGCTAAATCACTGGTGCAAGTCCGATAAGTCTTGCATCAGGAGGAAGGCTGGGAGGGGGAATAGGATACAGCAGTGTTTCTCAAACTGTGGGTTGCGAGTCAATTTCTGGTGGGTCCCTGTTCTGCCACAGCTTCTCCCCACTGGGCCTTGTGCCTGCTTAAGGCTGATTAGTTTCCCTTGTGAAATTCACCAGTGCAGCAAGCAAAAGTCAGAGACCAGTTCCAGTCCAAAGATTCCAAGTAAGCCAGTCCAATCAATGAGAGTTGCCAAATCAGAGTCCAGAGCCAATAAACCAAGTCAGTCTGCAGTCAGATTCCTCAGCCAGTCTCCAACGTACACTCCTCCTACAACCCACACCCCCTTCCTGCCTCAGGTGCTCCTTATATCCCTGAGGGCCCTATTGCCTTCAAGTGGCTGCAGCTGTGCAGCACGCTCTGCTGGATGCCCAGGCCTTACCCTTAAAAGGGCCACTGCTCACACCACTTCTACCTCCTCACCAGGTCTTCCGCGATTCCAATACAGTCCCCATTCATGTCAATGTTTTATTTTTAATATATTAGACTTAATGCTCCCATGGTATGCGACTGCATCTGGGGAAATGTTAGAGACCTGAGCTTTTAACAAACTACTATGTACATTCTTTTAACAATAACAGTCAATGTGACTTACTCCTGGGTAAGTGTGCATAGGGTTGTAGCCTAGAATTGTTAAAAATTTTCCTTCTTGATGACATCACTTCCGGTCATGACATCACTTCCGGTGGGTCCTGACAGATTCTCATTCTAAAAAGTGGGTCCCAGTGCTAAATGTGTGAGAATCACTGAGATACGGCATAAGGCGTTGCTGCCGATCTTGCCTCTCCTGGGCCTGATTCTCTCCATCCCCTGCCCTGCTAATGGCCCCTCCCTGACATTCCCCCTCCCTATCGCTGTGTGAAGTGGCATCTACCTGCTCCATTGGGCTCAGAGCCAGATCAGGTGCCAGCCTGATTTTTCTGCAGGCCTGCCAGCTAGCTCAACCTACCCACCAGGTGATGCCAACACGCTTTACGTGCTTAAGGTAAGTTTAGGATTGTGCTGATAAACATTTAAGTCAATGTTCAGTGCACATGCAAGAAGCTGCCGTGATTCCTCATTAGCACTATGAATAAAGAACAATCCCTATGCATTTTTTAGGCTGGAAAAAAAATTTCAAGCTGTCACAATTTCTTATTATCATAACCAAAAATCATTAATCATTTTTAATGGGTAATGGGGTTGCAGAAAAATGAAATACTAACTGATTATGTGTGTAAAAGAAAATAAATACCAGGCACATAAGATCTGATTCCCTCCCCCCCCCCCCCACAAAAAAAAAAAAAACAACTGAATCACTTTTGTCAGGTATTTAACTTAAACCAGCAAAACAGACTGTCAAGACAGAGCTCTTAAATGGATGCCTACAGCGATGGACCATCAAAGACCTCTTTATTTGTTAAAGACGGATTATTTTAAATAAATTACAGAGCACTTTCACTGAATAAACAGAGCCTCAGTGGCTGTGGCATGCTGTACATGCTTAATTGAGCCACAGAAATTCAAAATGGCTATACAGGACGCTGTAATCGCCCTTGGCTCTGCTGATCGGGCCTGATTCTTTCTGGCAAAACCCAAGAGCAGTAAAGAGACATTATCTGGAGGCAAATAGGAAGTTTTAAGGTGGAATACAGACTTGTAATATCGCAGAAACCACAGGGATAGAGTGCTCCAATATATGAGCACAAAGCTCTTTTTCTCTGAAAAGAACGAGCCAGTTGGATGACACAGTTATTTCAACTCATTGGTTCAAAAAAATACAGTGGGCTTTCATTATCCATGGGCTCAATATCTGCAGACTTGACTCAACATGGATCTGAGCCCATGGTGGAGGGCCTCATAGGACCCCCTGGATGCAACCAGAAATGCCTTCTAGTCATGCCCGGGAGGTCTTCTGAGGTGCAAGGAAGTTGTGGTGGCCTCCGCAACTCAGAAGTCCTCCCAGAGACTTCTGAAAGGCATTTCTGATTTGCCAGCAGCTCCCCCCCCCGGGGGGGGGGGATTTTACTATCCACTGAATTTGACATCTGCAGGGGATCCTGGAACAGATCTCCCGTGGATCCCAAGGGCCTATTGCACTCATATATTTTTGTCTCATCATTTTCAACAGCACAAAAAAAAACCTACAACAAACCCCCTCCCTTCTGTGACGATTTTTCAGCACTTCTTGCAAAATGTTCACTAACTCATTTTATAGTTACAAGGAATGATGATGGTATGTGCAACCTCCTCCCAGTTAGAGAAGTAGGCTACCACAGAATGCCAGACGAAAGGGTGTGGCAAAGGATGCAGGTCTCTTGTGGTCTTGTGTGGCATCTGGTGGGCCACTGTGAGATACAGGAAGCTGGACTAGATGGGCCTTTGGCTTCATCCAGCGAGACTCTTCTTATTCAGTTATAAAGCAGAGGGGAAATTCAAACCAGTTAAGTCCTGTCATACCTCAGTCACTTACCTGCCATGCAACACCAGTCACATGGGATGTGCATGTCTGCGTGTGAGGAGGGTAGTAAGACGTTTTTGGGTCTGTGCCTTGGAGGAAGTGGCTGAAGTAAGGGGAGTCCTCTGCCTAAATTTCCATTGATTAGATACCCAGAGAAGGAGAAAGGAAAAGGGCACTTGCTCTTCTGCTTTCCTGGGACACATGGGAATCCACTGGCTCTTCAGAGCTATTGCTTATAAAGTCCTATTTCAGTTCAAAAGATGGCCTCTATTAAATATTAGCTGCCAACTGACAGTCCAATACTATCCACACTCTCCGGGAAGTAAGCCCCATTGACTCTAATGGGATTTACTTCTGAGTAGACATGCATAGGATTGGGCTGTGAGTCAGGAACCAGACCAAGACGGGCCAGAAGAAAATGCTTGAGCAGCTATGTACACTGCCACAAGCTTTCATCTTTCCCCATATAATAATAATAATAATAATAATAATAATAATAATAATAATACAGGTATTTATATACCGCCTTTCATGGTCTTCAGATTTCTCCTTAGACTTTATTTCAAGGCGGTTTACACAGGCAGGCTTTACTAAATCCCTATAGGGATTTTTACAATTGACGAAGGTTCTGTCTTTCAAGAACTACAACATTTCAGATGCATGTGTCTGTTACTGTACAGGGAGAGACTAGGGCCATAGCAGTCTAGAGTTCAGCCTCCCCTGTGAATGCACAACCACTCAGAAACTGAGTAGAGCTGCATATACACAATCACAGGAAATCACACTGCACACATGCTCTGCCCAGTTTCTGAGTGGTTGTGTGATCACCGGGGAGGCTGGGTTCTCGTCTGCCACAGCTATAGTCTAGCAGCTCCGCTGTGATCATGTAACCCCTTAAAAAGCAGGTGGAGAGAATGCACAATCTCAAGGGAGACTGAGGCTATTTTCTTGGAATATGACAGGTGAGGCTCTGCCTCCCCTGACCTCACATCCCTGGCGTGCAGACTCGACATGGATTCTAAGATACAAACTAGACACGGATTGTAGTAGCAAAGAAGAGCCACTGTTTCAGCCCATGAGGCAAGTCCATGGTTTTATTTCTGGGAGTAAATATGCTGGGAGTCTCTTGACTGGTAGTCTTTTAAATCTAAAGCGCATGAGAGCACATATTTCTTTGAAGTAGATTTACACACTTGGCTAATTATAATTGCAGGATTAGACCCTGCATGGCAATTTACCCTGGCATTAAAATATGACAAGTAAAATAGGTGCATGCAGGACAAATTCGGAATTACTATTTTAACCTTGGACATGCGATACTCATTTTGACAGGAGCTGTGACCTTAAATAATATTACTCCCATTTGTCAATATCTTGGAAAAATGGTTTGACATTGAGAGGCAGCTCCAAGGCTCCTTTAAATAACAGCAATTACTAGAAAGAATGATGTAGTCAACCAGCTTAATAATAGCTGTGTACCTGGGTTTTCTCTTCAGAATTTCAACACTTAACAAGTTTTTTTAAAATGCCTGGCTTTGAACAGTTCTTCCCCTCCACTTTTGCAGTTCACTCAGACATACTGCATAGAAAGAGGTGTGAATGCCATAAATTGCAAGCATTAGACAACATGTTTAAATCAATAAATTATTCGCACACAATAAATCAGCAGAGGCAAGAATTTATAGATAATTCTGAGTCAAGATTGGCCCTGCAGACCTTCTGGGGAAGGGGGTGGCTTTGTAGTCATAGCTGGGGGAGGCCAATGAATTGAGGGGTGCAATTCAGCAGGAATGGATGACTCTATTGCTTCAACAAGCAAGGCACAGCCTCACTGAACACAGGGGCGCCATAGAAAGGCTAGCCGCGCTACCAAGTGACGTATATTCTCCTGTGCTGTGTCAGACACATGGCAGCAGGAGGAGAAACAGGAAGTCTGCACTGGCTGGAAGTGGTGGCATCACTAGAGCGGGTGACTGGGGCAGATCGCCCCAGGTGCCATACTCTGGGAAGGAGCAGGGAGGATGACACAGTCATGTAGCTCAGGCATCTACTACTCAGGGTCAAAGAAGATTTTGTAGGCCTTCCCCCACAACGAAATCAAATGTAATTTATTAAGTGAATAAATAAAAAGCTTTCTGGTTAATTGGCCATACCTTTTGATAGAATACAGATATTCCAGTGTGATTTGTTTCATTGCATTCAGCATTAAATTACCTCTCCAATAATATATAACATGATGGTATTACTCATACATACCAAAGTTTTCACAATTTTGGCCACTAGTGTCAAGCTCAGCTTGTTTTCCTCCTAAATCTTCTTGCCCAGTGTAGTTGTTACCCCTGAAGCTCCTTAGCTGTGCTACTGGGGTGACAGTATATTGTTTGAATCTCCACTAAGTAGAGCTCTGTGCTGTATTTGGTGGCGATGCGGCCCTCCCACCTGCCCTTGCATCCAATTGGCCACAAATCGTGGCCACCACAAAAGAAGCAACTGGTGGTGGTACGATGATGCACCAATATCATCACATCAACGCCAAACTACTTCTGGGTGTTGTGCTTTATGCCTGCGTGCCTGGCACCAATGGGGCCACGGCCTACCATTACCAGCAGCACTAGCTGCTTGGCATGTGTTTTGCCAAATTCCCAGTCCAAGCTTCACTTAGATAACTTATGCCCACTTTAAGCTAATCAGCGTGCCTTCATTCCCCAACAATGGCCCTAGTTCTGCACTATCCCACCACCAGGGTAGCTCGCCTGTTCAACGTGCAGAGGTCTTTCTTCCTGCCCTCTCCTGCCAGCAGCTTCTCCAGCCATCACAGCAACACCTTGGTCCTCAGAAGGTCTTGGGCGTGGCAGACACACACCAATCTCCAGTGTCTCCAAGCAGTCTCTGTTCCAGTGGTCCCCATTCCCGCTATTCTCAGAATAGCCTGTCAATTAGTTAGTCCATTGGTCAGTCAACAGGTTCAGCAGTCCATCAACTAGTCCATCACTCCCTCTCCAAGCTTTCCTCCTCCTACTACCCACACCCCTTTCCTTCCTGCAGGTGCTGCTTTTATCCCTGAGGGTCCTATTGCCTTCACCTGGCTGCACACTCACTGCAAATCTAAGGCCCTGGTGTTAACCCCATGCTTGCCTGCCAGAGCAAGGGGCCACTGTTGACACCATACCCTATCTCCTCAAGGGATCTTGCACATTTCCATGACAGCATGTGAGTTGGGGGGTGTTGTGCAGCAGGGGGTCACTTGCCTGGGGAGGGAGGATACACCAGCAGTACTACTGGATGGAAGCCAGGCTTGGCGGGTTAGATGCAGCTGGACTAGAGAGATCTCATCTGCAGGGCCAGCCTCATAATGAGATGAACTGAAGTGATGGCTCATCAGGATGATTAAGCAGGAGACACTTCCCAATGCTTTTGCTCCTACACCTGCCCCTGCCTCCTCTTTCCCTCTGCCTACTGCTGCTCAGTAAGGGGCCCCCTCCTAGTTCTTCCACCATATGCTGAATTGGAGATGAAGTGGAACCAGAGGTATCCCTACCGTGGATTGTACCCGGGGTATCGGCACTTACCTGGAACTTGATGTTCTGGAAGTTTGGGGATGATGTAATGACATAATCACATCACCCCTGACCATCTAGCTCTTGTATCCATTTAAATGTGGAAAGCCTGCCTCTCTTCAGCAATCTTCAGGCCACTTTGGGTCCAGTCACCACACACTCTTGCCGGCAAGCGGTGAAAACATGATCCATGGTGAGAATGTGCAGTGGCTGAGCCTGAAGGGGGCCTGAAGGGAGACTTGGACAGTGTAGTGAGGTGCTCCACCCCCCCACCCCAACCTACGTAAGAACATAAGAACAGCCCCACTGGATCAGGCCATAGCCCCACTGGATCAGGAATCACTAGATCACTGAACCTAGTTACACCACTGAGTGGAACAGGAAGTGTTTAGAAGGGGACAGTGGTGGGGAGATGCTCCAGGTGACGACTATCTTCTCTCCTACTCTGTACCTGATTCTTTTTCAAATCTGGAGTGCCAAGGAGGAGAACAGTGAGTGAATGGGAGTAAGAGGTTAGGACCAACGGGGTTATTTGGTTCCCCACCAAAGAAACTTGAAAGCCTTGGGCTTCTCCCACTTGTCTGGGCACCTGGAAGAAGCCAGGGAGGATAGGTAAACACCAAGGATCACTGCCTAAGCAGTCTTCTCCTACAACTGCACATCGCGGAATGACTGGATTAACATGCAAGGGAAATGAGGAGGGGATGGAAATTTGCATGCAAGGGAAGGGGGGGGAGGGTTTCTGGCAAACAGAGCCATCAGTAAAGGACCCTTTTCTAGTACATTCCACCAACCATCCAGTTTGTTATTGATAGACACACATGAGAAGAAGCAGGTTTTGAGAGAAAGGAAATGCTTCGCTTTTAGTTTCTCAGTTATAGGCATCTTCCAAGCTACCAGAGCCTTTTACAACTTAGGGACCAGAGAGACCTACAGCTGTTCTCATGACATGGATGAAAAATGGGGGAATGCGCTTCAGCAATGGCTACTTGCCGTTGGGGACAAAGCGCAGTAGCCTTGATGTTGTTGCTTTGGTGTACAGCAGGGGTGTCCAAAGTTTTTGGCAGGAGGGCCACATCGTCTCTCAGACACTGTGTCGGGGGCCGGGGAAAAAAAGAAATAATTTACATTTAAAATTTGAATAAATTTACATAAGCTTACATAAATGAATATATTAAAGATGAACTTATATGAATGAATGAAAGTCTTGCAATAGCTTAAGGCCTATAAAAGGCCTTGTACAAAGCAAGTCCAACCTTTCCTATGCTGCCACTACTGCATCACAGACGTGAAACAACAAGTAGTGGAGGGAGCCCTCATCCCACAGCTCACGCGAGAGGTCAAACAGTCTCCCTCAAGCTGAGAGCAGTTGCTTCAGGCTAGTGTGGGCTCCAACAAATCTCCGGAGAGCCAGAGGCTCATTGGAGACTGGGGACTCCCTGAGGGCCACATTGAGAGGCCTCGAGGGCTGCAAGTGGCCCCAGGGCTGGGGTTTGGGCACCCCTGGTGTACAGGAAGGGACAAGTGGGAACATGTGGAAGAAAGGGAAGAAGGGCGCAATCCTATCCCCTTATGTCAGTGCTTTCCAGCTGACATAAGGGGATAGGATTGCGCCCTTCTTTCCAGCACTGACATAAGGGCAATGCAGCTCTGAGGTAAGGGAATGAACATTCCCTTACTTTGAGGAGGCCTCCATGAGTGATACCCAACTGCAGGATGCAGCACATGTCCCATTGGCACCGTTGTGCCAGCTGACATAAGGAGTTAGGATTATGCCCTAAGGAAGTTGCACAAGGGACACACCTCCTACAGATACCACAAAGCTCAGGCATCTAGATTCCTGCAGTTGGCATTGCACCTGTATTCCACCACACAGTTAACAGCAGAACATAAGAAGAGCTCTGCCAAATCAGGCCAAAGGCCCATCTAGTCCAGCTTCCTGTATCTCACAGTGGCCCACCAAATGCCCCAGGGAGTACACAAGACAACAAGATACCTGTGTCCTGTTGCCACTTCCTTGCAACTAGCATTCTGAGGTAGCCTATTCTAGAACCAGGAGGTTGCATATACGCACCATGGCTTGTAACCTGTGATTGACTTTCCTCCAGAAATCTGTCCAAGCCCTTTTAGAAGGTATCTAGGCCTTCAGGTGCCATCACCATATCATGTGGCAAGGAGTTTCACAGGTTAATTACACACTGAATAGAGAAATATTGTCTTTTGTCTGTTCACTAGGTATGGTATGGCTAAAAATGGAGAACCTTTAAAAGAAACTTTTATTCTCCAAGCAGACATTCTAAATTCATGTTTCTAAAACATAAAACTGCAAGACACAAGTGCAAAGTGAAATATGATATAATTGGTCCATTTACCTACATCAGGAAACAGACTTGGGACATTAAAATTCTGGGACAAAGTTTATGGAAAGAAAGCTGCAAAAAGACACAGGGGGATACGCAGCTCCATGGACGAGGAAGCATTTCAGCCCCAGGTCGGGGAGTGACAAGGGTATCTCATTGGCAACCGACCATGCAGCGAAGGAACCTGTGAAGCCGTTACGAGATGCTTACTGGTCTCCGGAGGACAATGACAAAGGGAAATCAGAACACAGATAAGGAAGGCCTGTAGGAATGGTTAGAATACATGATCATAAATTGGGAGACAGGGGAGTATCCATTTCTGATTTAATAGAGCGAACAGCTGTGAGATTACAGCAGAACTTTGTGTGTTCCTAATTTGCAAAGTACCATAAGGTCAGTCCTGCTTTTTCCCCCTCTCTCCCCAAAATTTAAAAAAGTATAATATACACCATAAGCAAACTTCAAGGATAAAAGTATGAGTATATCAATCCTGTGGCAGAGGTCTAGGTCCAGTGGCAGTGACTGGCACTGTTATTTTCGGCCTTTTTCATCTCATGGCTCACTGCAAAGAAAATGTTTCTTTACCCAGCTTGTAATGGAACTGTGATGTGTTGCCATCATCTGGCCTAGATACGTTTAAAAGGGGATTGGAAAGATTTATGGAGGAAAGGTCCACCACTGGTTACAAGCCATGATGGTATATGCAACCTCCTGGTTCTAGAAGTAGGCTACCTCGGAATGCCAGATGCAACAGGACGCAGGGTTCTTGTTGTTTTGTGTACTCCCTGAGTAGGGTGTTCAGATCCAATGGAGGACAGAGTGCCTTTACCTTTAACCATTGTATAGAAGAGGGAATTTGGGCAGGTACAGCTTTTAAAGCCCTTCCTTATTGAGCTGCACCTGCCACAATTCTATCTTCTATACAATGATTAAAGGTATAGGCACCTTATCTTCCATTGGGTCACCCGACCCCTGAGGCATCTGGTGGGCCACTGTGAGATACAGGAAGCTGGACTAGATGGGCCTTTGGCCTGATCCAGCGGGGCTCTTCTTAAGTTATGTTGACTGTGTGTTGGAATACAGGTGCAAGGCCACCTGCAGGAATCTAGACGGCGGTTATTGAGGATTCAAGTTATTGTGGATTCAAGGGTTGATCCAAACAGATGGGCCCTTGGCCACAGCCCAACAAGACAGACCTCCTGTTGGGCCATTCAGGCTGTTGTGAGGGCACATGAGGTGGGGTAACAGCCCCCTTTGTATTCTAGTATTTTAACCTTGAATTTCTGTGAAGGAGGCTGTGAGTCATAAAATGTATATTTTTTATTGTGTATTGATAAGCTTCAAAGGAACCCCGAGGTTCCAAGGACCCAGTTCAAAAACTACTCAAATAGGCTGTGACTGACTTCTCTTTTATACAAGCATTCCCCCACTCTTACCCCACCTCAGCCCCTCAATCCCATTACACTCCCAGAATCATTATCGCAGATGTTCCCATGCCCTTTATACAGCATTCTCATTCCATCAACAACCATATCATGAGGGAACACTGTAGTCTGTACGTGCATATGACTGCCCTGTGATCTGAGTCAGCACAGACTGCAGGTAGCATCCTGCCACAAGCTCTCGGCAATGGAAATGAGCTGATGTTGGCCATTTGTCACAGACTGCTCTCCAGTCATTTCCTTAATGACTTGCTAATTTTCCTCTCTATATCCTGCACTGTAGGCTAGAACTCCATAGCCTCCCATCGGCCAATGCCACTGAGACATCAGCTGAAAGTGATTCTCTGATCACGTATTAATTTATGCCAGCCCTTGTTTCTCTGTATATTCTAATTTATGGCCCAATCTCTAAATCTCCAGGTTATTCTGTGGCTTTGAAAGTCATTCAAGCTCAGCAGAAACATAACCATCAAGTATTCCCTTTGCAGCATTTGTCTGAATGTTCCATTTTGTCTTCCAAAAAGATTACCATACATGCAATGTCACTTATTGGTGAGAATTTGAGTTTTATCCACTTATTCTTCCTATTGCACATTCTCACTATTCGTTGTTTTATTTATTTATTTATAGACGTTCTACTCCACCCTTCAAGCAAAACTTCCCAGAATCACAATTAAAATTCAACTAAAACAATGGCAATTTATTTAAAAATCACATAAAGCAACTCAGTTAAAACATGTCATAGACCAGCAGTTCTCAAAACGCCCTGGGAGTTAAATTCCCTGGGTATGTCCTTCAGGGGAGGGGAGAGGAGGCAACATAATCCCCAGGATTGTTCCCCTGCCAGGAGCAAAGAGGGGGGTTTCACTTCCAGATCGACACCAGGACATGTAGGGAGCCCCCTGAAACCCTCTGCAAGGCTCCCCAAGTCTTAGAATAGTAAGTGCTCAGAAACAACGTCCGGTGGTTTCCTGGGGATCGCACTGCTGCCTTCCCTCTTCCCCCCACCCCTTAAGGGTCCAGAGACAGACTCTCTGGCTGGGGTGTCATGATGCCCTAGTTTGAGAACATCAGTCATAGATTATTCTGCATTTACTATGACTCATAGTAAATGCAGAATCAGCAACACTCAACAACAATCAATAGAACGTTGTATATTTAAAGCCCCAGGGCCAGCCTTAGGAGTTGCAAGGTTCAGTATGAAACACTTTTTGCAGGGCCCCAGGTTCACAGCCAAAGTTTGTAGAATCTTAGAGATAAAATAAAATCTATTGTCAACTTTGTGCCTCTATGGTAGAGGCATTAAAATGTGTGCTTTTAAAGTGCATGTGAGCGAATAGATCAAATGGCTGTAGGCACATTGCATGCGCGTAACCCTACAACAAATCCTGGGCATGTCTACTCCGAAGTCCCATTATCATCAATGGCACTTACTCCCAGGTAAGCGTAGATAGGATTGCAGCCCAGGTGTATAGATTACCTTTGAAAAGTACACAGTAACAAAACCCCTTGTTTCAGTGGCTGTGAAATGGTTCAGGAAACGTATGAATTTTATTTTTTTTCTTTGTGTTTACCATAGTGCAGGGTCCATTTAGGAGCAAGTGGTCCATTTGGCTTAAAGCTAGCCCTGTACAGCCCAATCCTATCGGGTTAGTTAAAAGGTGGACCATTGGGGCCATTCTGCATGCGGCTGTTTTTATGCGCCCTGTTTTTTTTTGCACTAGAAAGAAATGCATCCAAGCTTTACTCTCTTATTTGGTGTGGGAGCCAGACCAATAACTTCCTTGTTTTCCAGATAGTTTATACCCTTAGCAGAGACTCAGTCAGTGCCATGTGTCTAATACATTTCCTCCTGTCAAGTGCTCCAGAATGTCTTACTTCAAAGTGACAGAATAAGAGGATATTTTCCAGTGCAGGGTGTCTTCCCCAGCACATTCATTTATTTTGCACTCATTTCCAAGTGTCTTTGCAGCATGCCATAAGAGTGTGGACAGGGAAAAACTAATTTTGCTCCTAGGAGCTCAGGTCATGTCACAGGGGAGAATAATTGTCCCTGACAGAAAGGGAAACAGTAATTGGAAGGAGGCTTGTTTAAATAGCACCTTACATCTTATTTCCTTTCTCTACCAATTAAGTGCAACTATAAGGCAAGACTTTTTTTGGCCAGGTTTTCTCACAGAGTATCTTCTGTGTGTCTAGTAATAACCTAGCTTTACATTTGTGCAAACGTCTGTATTTTGTCCCCTAAACTTATCATGGTGCCCTTCTTTCATGGTGCCCTGCATGGTGGTGCCGCACCATGGGCAGATGAGACAGCTGCCAGCACTTGCATGAGAAAAGCACAGTCTTGGCCCAGCCAAGATGGTGCTGCCTGGGAAAGCCAGGAAGAAAAGGCCACTGGGGACATCCTGCAACACTCCTGCAAGTTCACCACAGCGCCTTGGGGCACTGCGGCACACACTTTGGAAACCACTCTAACACAGTGATTGCATGAGCCACACACGAGGTATTTGAGGAGGCAGGAAAAGGACGTTAGACAAGGCAAGCAATGACCAATCACAGTAGTGATGGGTGGATTTATTGGAGCAAAGATCCAATCAAATGATTTGGACTCATAGGAGGGGGAGGCTTGCCATACAGTGGTCTACAAATTGGTGTTCTTCATCTGGCTCCCAGAAGGCCTGTGCTTTGAGAGTATGTGTGGCTGTTGACCCTAACGCACTATCCCAGCTCAACGTGGCAAGAATCAGGCTGTTCGGTTTTAAGAATGCTCTAGAATTAATATGAAGTGCATACTCTGTTCTTTATCAATTGACTGTTTAAGGGCTACACTAGAATGACAGGCGTATGTCTAGTTTGGGTTCCCCTGCATAACAGCTGATACACATCAGTGGCATAGCTAGAGGGGGTGCAAAGCACTAAGTTTTGCAGGTGACTGAACGCACTGTGCAAGCAGCCTCTTCCCTTTGGAACAATTCCAGGTGGTGAGAGCAAAATGGAGCTGTACACCTGGCTCCAAAGGGGAGGGGGAAGGGCTGCTTGCATGCTGCATTCAGGCATCTTCAAAACTTTGCACCCCCTCTGGCTATGCCACTTTATGCACATTATATTCCTTCAGAAAGGATGCTTCCGATTCTCCTACCCCAACTTCACATAATTGGTTCGTGCACTGCTTCTCAAGCTATGGGTTGGGACGCACTAGGTGGGTTAATTTCAGGTGGGTTCCAATTCATTTCAATATTTTATTTTAAGTAAATTAGACTTGATGCCAACATGGTATGTGACTGCATTTGCAAAGATCTGTACTTTTATCAGGCTACAATATATATGCTTTTAACAATGATAGTCAGTGGGGCTTACTCCTGGGTAAGTGTGGATAGGATTGCAGCCTAGGATTGGCTGCTTTCCTGCTTGATGATGACGGCCATGACATCACTTCCTGATTGATGACGTCACTCTGTCACAATGGATCCTGACAGATTAGCGTTCTAAAAAGTGGGTCCTGGGTTAAAAAGTTTGAGAACCACTGGGCTGGGGAAATACAAGATGTTGCAGAACTGGGATATGGGTAGGTTGTATCTGAAGTTATAGTGAGTGAGACATTTGACCCATAGCTGCTGCTTTCAGTGACAGCTGTGAGTTTACCATGAAGGGCTACTTTGGCCCTGATAACATATAGAACAAGCAACACTTGCCAATATGAGACACTGATATCACCTGCACACGCCTCACTATCAAAACAAATAATTTGTTTTTTGTTAGGTAGTTATCCTAAACCTCTGAATAAAACCCTGCACAAGATTTACAAAGGGCACTTTGGAAATGTTAGTTATTCTTGAAATTAAGTGCCAATGAATAACAGATTACTTGTTTATGATATTCTATAAATATTATGCCTTTGAAAATGTGGACTTTTTCATTATATTTTTATTTGTCTGAAAACTGTAAAATTGTGACTCACCAGCTGTTTGGATTTCCAAAACAGATTATTTCTCAATCTGGGGGGGGGGGGGATTTTTTAAAATGTATTTTTGTTACTAATTCTATAAAAAGGGCTTATTTTTGGAAATGGCTCCATTAGCCTGCAGTGTAAAAGTTATATATAATTTTATCCTAGTTCTGAGGCATTTGGATATCCATTTCCTAGGAAATGTAAACTCTCATTTTCCTGTGTAAAGTGCATGCTGTAAGAAATCAGTGAAACCCACGCTTTTCATAATACCAGTGACCACCCTGCACATGCCTGATCTCATCTGATCTCAGAAGCTAAGCAGGGTCAGGCCTGGTTAGTACTTGGATGGGAGACCGCCTGGCAATACTGGGTGCTGTAGGCTTATACCATAGTCTTTCGAGACTGAAGGTTGCCAACCAGTGACCACCCTTCACGAGAGAGAGAGAGAGAGAGAGAGAGAGAGAACTGAATCATACAAAAGCACCATGGAACGAAGCAAATGTGAAGATATTTTAAGGGAAGCTGCAAAATTTGTAAGAAGACAAGATCTGATTTTCATGCAAGCATCAAAAGAAACCCCTCTTCATCTGTGAAGAGTCACTGGTGAAATGATGTTGGATAGCTCACACTTTTTGACATTGTAATAAGGTATGTTATGCTTTTAGCTGGGATTTGCATAATGAGGCGATATTTTATTGTGTCTGTGTAGTCGTTCTCTGTCCAAGTCATCTTCAAACTGCATTCCATGGAATCAAAGCTGTTTCTTGGGCATTTATCAGGTGACTCCTCAGTTAAAAATGCCCAGTCCAGCTTCCTGCATCTCACAGTGACCCACCAGATGCCTCAGGGAGCACACAAGACGACAAGATACCTCCATCCTGTTGCCACTCCCTTGCACCTGAGGCAGCCTACTTCTAGAATTAAGAGGTTGCACATACCCATTGTGGCTTGTAACCTAACTTGTGATGGATTTTTCCTCTAGAAATCTGTCCAATCCCCTTTTAAAACATCTCGGCTAGATGTCATCTCCGCATCCTGTGGCAAGAAGTTCCACAGATTAATTACATGCTGGGAAAATAAATATTTTCTTTTGTTTGTCTATCATGGAGCACACTCATAAGGATGTTACATAGCCACTGTATTTCTCCCAGTCCACCTGTTCCCAGTGGGCTACATATGAGATGGGGGGGACGGGGACTGAAGACTGAAGTTCCCAACGTCTCAAGTTAAATATCCCAAACAGCTCAAACAGAATACCTGCCTGAATTTGTGATAAGGAACTGTGCAGTGTCATATATCCTAAGTTGGCCTTGACATGGTTTGATGTTTATAAAACATTAGGCTCTGAAGTACCATGCTAAATGCACACTGTGCTTCATGCCAGACCAGCAAATGTTTTCAGAGCACTGGCTAATCCTGAGAAGACTCTTAAGTGCCAGACAGTCCGTAGGTTACACCCACAACTGGGCAGGGAGAGCCTTGTTCCTTTGGTGCCTGCCAACAAGGGCTATTGGGACGGAAGGAGTACAAATAATGGTCTTTACTTTGCTTTTCACTCTGACCGCAGAATGTGTTCGAGTGCTTTGTCCAATCCTGTTTTAAATCACCCCCTGAGATAGGGCTTCAACCAGAGAAACAAACCCCGTGGGTGGCTTTTCCACCACCTAATAGATCTCGCCACTAGGACATATTTTCTTCTGGCTGTTCCGTTAAAGGACTCCTTCACCTCACCGCACCTTTCTGTCCCCTTGTGACTCTAAGCACCTCTTCCCACATTACATTTTTTAGAGGGCACCAAAATTTAAGCATATGTCTAAAAATGTCAGGGATGAATTGATTGACTGCATGATTGCATGATTGACTGCATGCTGGCCAGCATATCCTACGTGTACTTTCATCAAGACTGGCTGCAGCTTCTGGTTGAGTACGCCTGGGTATACCAGAGGGTAATATGTAAAATGATCCCAAAGCCTCAATCTTATGTATGCTTAATTGGAAAGGGCAAGTCAGTCCTCTCCAACCTACCCCACACCAATGCAGCAGCTCCAGCATGGACTCCATTGCATCCTATGGGGGTTGTTGGAATACTGGCAGACTCCCTGTGGTGACATGCATTCCCTTGCCCTGGCGTAAGCCCCAGCCATGGCAATGGGTTTCCTTGGACCTGTGCCTGCTAAATTGCTGGTGCAAGTCAGAGTGGATCCATATTGGTGCATCTGGCCCAGAATGGGGATAGGATATAGTGTGCATTGCTGCTGCCGATCACACCTCAACCGACGTCTGATCCATCCTATCCCTTTCCTGCTCTCCCACCCTGTTACATCGTCTCCCAATCCCGCCTGCCCCTCCACTGCCCTGTGCACAGTTGACCTGCTTCGGTGCATGTCAAGGCCTGCACTGGCGCTTGTGGGAATGGGGCAGGCCTCCTGGGCAGCACTACGGACTCCTGCACTGTCACAATGTGCTTTTACGAAAGGTTTGTGACAGCCTGCGCTGGTGGAGCACCCACTCCACCGTGCTTACGAAGGATAGGATTGTGCCATAAATCTCACGATTGTGCCATAAATCTCACTGAACTAAGTTTGCCTTACTCCAGAATGAGCATGAGTAAGAAGGGCAGCAAGGCGTTGGCAACCTTCAGTCTCGAAAGACTATGGTATAAGCCTACAGCACCCAGTATTCCCAGGCGGTCTCCCATCCAAGTACTAACCAGGCCTGACGCTGCTTAGCTTCCGAGATCATGGTATAAGCCTACAGCACCTGCTATTCCCAGGCGGTCTCCCATCCAAGTACTAACCAGGCCTGACCCTGCTTAGCTTCCGAGATCAGGCAAGATCAGGCCTGTGCAGGGTAACAGTTGCTGGCTGCAGTCAATGGGACCCACATCTGGCTAATGGGTAGAATCAGACTGTTGAGGTTCATATGCCTGGTTAATCCCATTGCAATCTTAGAAGGCCCCCTAAGCATGCCTGGAAAGCAAAGAGCAACTTAAAACAAATGATTTCTCAACTGGAAAAACTGTGAAAATGCACACACATCAAGGACAACTGTCAGCCTGTTTCTTTTTCCTGTTCTCAAGATGGCAATCTCAATTGGGTCATGCAATCCTCAAGTGCAAAATGCTCCTTGAAATGGGTTTTAAAAATTAATTAATTAACGGTAGCGAAAGAGACGAGAGAAAGAAGAAGAAGGGGGAAAAAGGAGTTATCCCAGCAGGCCAATTGACTCAAAGGGCAGGGTCACTGAATGTAGCATTATTTCTGCAGGTCATGTTTCTTTCCTACCTGAGTTCCAAAGTAAGCTAACTGTGTAAGCGGGGTTGAAATACACAACCCCCTTGTGACTGGAAGGAGCAAAGCATTCTCCACTTGTGGTTTTCTTGAAATGAGCCTGCATGGAATATGTGTTTGAAAACAGTGAAACTCTTTATTAATCAAGTACTTAACCGGCCCATGCCAGCATAAAGTTTCATTTATGTTTTTTTTTTAAAAAAGGAATCTCTTTAAAATGGAGAGGACTGGCATCTTTGGACACAGAATACAACAGAAGAAATATTTTGGGAATTGTCAGTTGGATCATGGAGATAAATAGCTGGGCAGTTGATGGTGGGAAGGGAAAGTTGTGTGTGGACCAGGGATGGGAACGACTCAGGTGACTTGAGTCCGAGTCAAAAAACTTGGGGTTTTGCTGACTTGTGTACACTCGAGTCACCTGTGTCTATGACTCAAGCCTGAGGCCACTGACTCGACACTCGGTGTCCTTGCAAATGTGCCATAAAGCATGTTTGCACCTCCTTGGGAGTCGGGTGGCTGGCACAGGGACACGTGCTTGCCCACAGAGGCTTCATCCAGACTCCACGCCGACTTGAAGAGGGAGAGTTGTGTCAGCCCTGCTTGGCCAACACAGGGGTCTTGGGAGGGCAGAGAAGAGATGGGGAGGAGGCGTCCCAGGGCAGGGGAAGGGCGGGCAGAGGGCGGGTCCCGGGGGCGGGAGAGTGGGAAGTGCAGCTGCGACTCAGCTGTTATGCCGGATCCCAACCCCATTCCCGAAGCAGCACGGAGCAACTTGAAGCAAGTCCGAGGAGACTCATTGGGGCCGAGGTGGCTTACCTGGGGCTAAGGGGAAGAGTTTCTCCTTGCCTCCAGCTGAACCACCTCTAGCTCCAATCTCGTGCTGGATACAGCACAGGCCTCCTGGCCTGCCTAATCCAGCGCAAGATAGGATTGTGTGGTAAGAATGTAAGAACGTAAGAAGAGCCCCACTGAATCAGGCAAAGGCCCATCTAGTCCACCCTCAATTTTTTACCTTGTCTTCTGTGTCATATTCCCAGGGGAAATGACCTCCTCACAAAGTTCTTTCTTTCTTTCTCTTCTTTCTTTCTTTCTTTCTTCTTCTTTCTTTCTTTCTTTCTTTCTTTCTTCTTTCTTTCTTTCTTTCTTTCTTTCTTTCTTTCTTTCTTTCTTTCTTTCTTTCTTTCTTTCTTTCTTTCTTTCTTTCTTTCTTTCTTTCTTTCTTTCTTTCTTTCTTTCTTTCTTTCTTTCTTTCTTTCTTTGCTGCTAATCCAATCATAGATTAGCTGTTCATTTACGCTAGCCAAGTTTGCGCCGAAGTTTGGGTCTGAATTGGGCTTAGAATTGGCTTGGAATAAACCAAGCTATTTTCCAAGTGTAGAGAAAAATAGTTGGAGTTTCTAAGGCCCGTTCTGGCTGGTGTGTGGTTCACCCCCATTGCTACAAAAGACCAGCAGCGGCCATTCACTTGCAGAAGTGGAGCGTTCTTTTGAGGGTTTGGCAGAAGCAGTTTCGTGATGGCCTGAATAGCTTGTTTTGTCTTATGAAAAGTCTTTTCGCCAAAGTGCATTCAGGACTTATCATTCTTTTTATGCTTGTCCAGGTGCATGCAATGAATTGGATACCCACCCCAGCACTGGAAGTAATGGAGAGATGATGACACAAACATTGCAACAATATGCAGGGCCCCCAGAGAAAAAAATCCTCTGAAGGGCTAAGGTAGCACTTTGGAATGTGCTTTTAAGAAGGCTCTGGCTTGAGACGCATTCTGGGAAGCTGACAGGACTTATCCCACTAAATACATACTTCAGCTACCAAAGCAAACAGGTGTACAGTATGGCTTCCTAAAGTCATATGCTGAGAAATCCTTGCAGAGGAGGAAAATAAAAGTGCAAAACCTATTCACACACCTATCGGATAAAGATCTGCAGGGCCACAGCAACATCTTCTGTATTACTGTAACAGGAAATTAAAATAATTCAAAATTAAGCAGGAGATGGATAGAGAGATGGTTCTTTTCCCTCTCACCCAACACCAGAACGAGGGGGACATCCATTAAAATTGAGTGTTGGGAGAATCGGAACAGACAAAAGAAAATGCTTCCTTACCCAATGTGTAATTAATCTGTGGACCTCCTTGCCACAGGATGTTGTCTGCACTTGATGCCTTTAAAAGTGGATTGGTCAGATTTTTGGAAGAAAAGTCCATCAGAGGTTACAAGCCATGATGGGTATACATAACCTCCTGGTTTTTAGAAGTAGACTGTTTCTGAATGCCAGATGCGAGGGAGTGGCAACAGGATGCAAAAGCCTTGTTTTCTTGTGTGCTCCTGAAAGCATCTAGTGGGACACTGTGCAATAAAGGAAGCTGGACTAGATGGGCCTTTGGCCTGATCCAGCAGGGCAGTTCTTATGTTTTTAATGTGTTAAATATATTTTAGCAATATGTACTTTTTCCAAAAGAAACAGAAAGTGAGTTCATGTTTTCCTTCAATAAAATTTGTTTAATTGGTTGACAGACTATATATAATGTACTATTACAGTGGTCTTTTATCTTGACATAACCTTCCACACCTATACAATGAGGCAATGTACTATCATGACTAAAGTGTTAGGCCTGGATATTTGGAGACAAGGCCTCCGTTTACACGTTTGATGGTGAAGCATTTTGCATGGTGGGGGAATTGAAACCTGCCCCCTCCTGTGCCCCATACAGCTAAAGCAACTCGTGATGTTTGTCCACCATGCAAACATCATGGAGTGGATTGTCTCTGGTTCATTGCCTGATGCACCACGTCTGTGCATTAATGAAAGGATTACCCATGCCCTGTAAAGGTGCAAGGACTGGACCCTCAATTCTCCTGTACAGTGTGAGCAGCCAACATGAGGATAGGCTAGTATCCAAGCACTCACGGTCAAGGATTTATCAGAGCTTCAGTTCAATCCAATCATTGGGTTGCACTGCCGGAATTCATGTACAGCATCACAAAACGCAATGGTCTACACAGCATGCTAATGAGCTGCTGTCCAAAACAGCAGTGGCATCACTAGGATTTGCATCGCCTGGAGCATATATTATTTTTCGCATTTTTATACCTCCTTCTTCCAAGGAGCTCAGGATAGTGTACCAAGTTCCTTTCCTCCTTTTGTCCTCACAACAACCCTGTGAGGTAGGTGTGGCTGAGAGGCTGAGGCCATGAACTGGCCCAATGTCAAACACAAAGCTAAAGCCAGAAAATTGCTGCTCTATGGATAGCATCTAATGTTTCCCCACACAACTTTTCTTGTGAGGTTAGTTAGGCTGAGAGAAATTGACTGACCTATAGGCACCCAGGGAGCTTAATGATTCAGTAGACATTTGCATCTGGTCTCGCCAGTATAGTATTAACATTGGAACCACTATGGTGCATTATGCTGTCTATCACTCTCTAATGCACAGCCTGCTCTGGTTTAATGGTGAGAGTGGGAATTATTTACCCTGCAACTTCTTCTCAGTGAATCCTTAACTCTTCCTTCCTTTAAAAAACAAAACATTGAAGGTGTATTTCTACTTTTCTCCATTTAATGCAGAAATCAGGAGCCAGCAATGTGAAATAGTTCAAAATGACTAGAGTGTGCTTTGGCTGAGTGAGAATCGGAAAGAGAGGATAAGAGGGAGGACGTAAGAGGAGCAGAGTGACAAATGAATAAAAAAAAATAGTAAAGAAAGATGAAAAGTGACTTAGGACCCAATCCCATCCAACTTTCCAGTCCTGGAGTAGCCATGCCAATAGGATGTGCATTGCATCCTGCGGTGGGAGGGTAGTTATGGAGACCTCCCCAAGGTAAGGGAACGTTTGTTTCCTTGCCTTGGGGCAGTATTGCAGCTGCACCGGCACTTGAAAGTTGGATAGGATTGGGCCCTTAGACTGCAATCCTATACACTTGTTTCTGGAAGGAAGCCCTATTGAACACACTGGGACTCTCTTCTGAGGAGTCATGCATAGGATTGCACTGTAGACTTTGCAAACGTGTGTACTAAAACTCCCCAAGCTTCAGTCAGGGCCAAAACAGACTTCACTTGACTTCAGTGAGTCTTGTAAATATGACTTTTTGGGGGGGATTGGAGTGTTAGACTAATTCTTGGTGAATACATTTTTGATTCATCTTTGTTGCTGGCCCAGATGCTGTGTTAGTGTTTGTGGAAAAGCCAGTTTGCTGTCTAATTATATTACAGCCCACAATTACTTTGGCTACAGTTTTTGTGTTTTTAAAAAAAGAAACTAGATTTCTATTCCACCACAGAAAGATCAACAGCCCAGCCATAAACACATTTCATTTGAAGGCAGCTGCCATTGACTTCATCAGAGCCTACATAGGAAGAACAGTGGTTAGGATCAGGGTGAAAATTCAGAATATTATCATGTTTATCAAGATACCAGGCATGTAGAAAATAATTGCAAAGCCCAGGGTGGAGTAGACCAAAAGGGACATTTTAAAGGCAGACTAAATCCTAATGGAATAATATCTTGCTAGCATAACACTAGTGCTTTAGCATGAAGCAACAAGCCATTCCAATGCATAGCGGCCTGAGCTCTATTCATACAAACATTCTGCATCTAGTAAATGTATGGGGAAAGCAGAATCACACCCATAGCCCACTCGTGTTCAGTTCTATGTATCCAGCATGGCAACTGGCAGGTCTCCTTTGTTCCTTTGCCCTGCGTTGAACCCCAGCCTGCCCAAAGAGGCTACTTGGTTCTACAGCAGCATAATCTCTGGTGCAAGTCTGAGAAGCCCTATGTAGGGCTTCCAGACCCAGGAAGGGGGTTAGGATATGGCCAAGGTCTCTTCCCACTGTCCCCTGCCCCCTTATGGGCCTGAACTGCCCCCCTCCCCACCCTGAAACACTCCCTTCCCACCTCCGTTCAACCCTCCCCTGGCCCCTGCACCCCTTGGCATGGCACTTATCAGCAACAGCAGCCATCAGGCTGGGTACAGTGCTGCGCACAAAATTCAGGTCATCCGGCTGGTGCTCCACTCACATGGATCCCATCCATGATACTCTACCAGGATCAAATGGAATTTGAAATTAGCATCTTCATGGAAAGTGCTTTAGTGCCCCTTAAGGCGGGTTTGTTCGGTTTGCAGAGCAGAGGAAGGGAGAGTGTTCTTGTTTCCCAGCATGGCTCAATCTCCTTTCACCCCCCCCCCCACCCGCAGCTCAACTGCATATACTACAACTGCCCCTTTACCAAGAACGGTCTCTATTTTCTGGTACTTGCCCCAGGGAATCATTGCCTTTTTCATTGTCCCGGTTTTGCCTTTGGAGGATGCCAGGATGCCTTTTTTGTATGTCTTCAATCAGTATGCAACTCCCCCCCCCCCAATCTCATGTTGCATGTTGTCTCCAAATCATGTTGTTGTTGGCAACCTTCAGTCTCGAAAGACTATGATATCACGCTCTGAATGGTGGTTCTGGAGCAGCGTCTAGTATGGTTGAAAAGGCTGATTCGGGAGTGACAATCCCTTCCACACTGGGAGCAAGTGCAGTCTGTCCCTGGTCTGTCTCTCTGGCTATGGGCCTTCCTTCTTTGCCTCTTTGCCTCAGACTGTTGGCCAAGTGTCTCTTCAAACTGGGAAAGGCCATGCTGCACAGCCTGCCTCCAAGCGGGACGCTCAGAGGCCTGGGTTTCCCACCTGTTGAGGTCCACTCCTAAGGCCTTCAGATCCCTCTTGCAGATGTCCTTGTATCGCAGCTGTGGTCTACCTGTAGGGCGCTTTCCTCATATGTAAAAACATTGCACAAAGTGTTTCTACTGCTGCAGCTGCTGTAGTATATTATGAACTATTGACAACATTTTGTAGGGTAATTATATTTTCTAGTGTATCTTTTAAAAGAGTACAACTGTTCTCTTTTAAATCAGCAGAAGAGACAGATGGCAAAGAACCTTCAGCAACGCATAGTGTGTGTGTGGGGGGGGGTGAGTGCGAGGGGAGTGATCAGGTAGTCAAAACCTCCTGGTTTTAGAAATAGGCTACCTTAGCATGCCAGGTGCCAGGGAATGGCAACAGGCTGCAGGTAACTTCTTGCCTTGTGTACTCCCTGTGGCATCTGAGGGGCTACTAAAGATACGGGAGGCTGGACTAGATGGGCCTTTGGCCTGATTCAGTAGGGCTCTTGTAAGAACAGCCCCGCTGGATCAGGCCATAGGCCCATCCAGTCCAGCTTCCTGTATCTCACAGCGGCCCACCAAATGCCCCAGGGAGCACACCAGATAACAAGAGACCTGCAAGTCTTCCTGGGAATTGTAGTTAAGAACATAAGAACAGCCCCACTGGATCAGGCCATAGGCCCACCTAGTCCAGCTTCCTGTATCTCACAGCGGCCCACCAAATGCTCCAGGGAGCACACCAGATAAACAAGAGACCTGCAAGGCTTCCTGGGAATTGTAGTTAAGAACATAAGAACAGCCCCACTGGATCAGGCCATAGGCCCATCTAGTCCAGCTTCCTGTATCTCACAGCGGCCCACCAAATGCCCCAGGGAGCACACCAGATAACAAGAGACCTGCATCCTGGTGCCCTCCCTTGCATCTGGCATTCTGACATAGCCCATTTCTAAAATCAGGAGGTTGCACATACACATCATGGCTTGTAAACCATAATGGATTTTTCCTCCAGAAACTGGTCCAATCCCCTTTTAAAGGCATCCAGGCCAGATGCCATCACCACATCCTGTGGCAAGGAGTTCCACAGACCGACCTTCTAATGTTCTTATGCGTCTCCATATGTCAAACTCTGAACAGTTTCACTCATTCCTCCTGCCACCACTTTGGCATGGTAAAGAGGCCCTAGTGTCTAGCATTAACACATAGTGATCCCTTTGCTTTCTACTTCCAGACATTACCCCCTGAAAGCTCCAGTTTTGCAGTGGTCAGTGGTTACCACTTTGCAAATTTGAATTGGCCTCGGGGCATGGAAGAGGAGGCTTTCTCGTAGTTGACATATGCCTGCAGGATGTAAGCCAATTTAATTAATAAACCAGAAAGATACACATAATTTCTTGCCAAGAGTTCTTTTTTTAAAATTTGGACTGAAGACAACAGCCACCCCCCTACAAAATCCATGGTCCTAAAATTATGCCTGTTCGATGCAGGATAAGGGTGCTTTGCTACTTAATGTGCTGATCCTGAGCCGATAACATTTCAAGAACGGAGGGAACTAAAAATCACTGCTGCAGTGGGGTCTATTTCAGCGAAGGTTTTCTGCAGTTAAGTTCTCCAAGCGGTGAATAATCAGCTTCTGAAACCCAGGGTACTGACACTTCTCAAATAGGTAGTGGAAGAGATTTATGGGATCTCTTTAAATGGACTAGTGTGGTCTGACTGTCCACTCGAGCTGTCAATCTCAACGGAGCAGCAAAAGGTTTGGGCCTCTTCTATGTGGCAGGAGAGAAAATGCTATCCAGAAAGTTGCTCTGATTGATGGGGTGAATAGCAGAGCAAACATTTAACTTTTCATTCCATGTCTTCTGGATGTTTGGCTAATGCCCTCGAGTATGGAATATTTATCAGGCAAACAATGACAGTAATATTTTCAGGGCAAAGAAAGATGGACATTTTGCTCCCGTGTCTGTTTTGCATGCACACTTAACTTACAGAAGCGCTCAGCTGCATTTGCATGGAGAAGTACGTCTTTTTTCTTTGCACACTGCTCATGGACACTTAAACGGCTCCGTCTTTGGCTGGTGCTCCCGGAACATTCTGGGGAAAAAATAGTTTGTTAATAAAAAGGCACATTCAGCACCTAAACTAACTAACAAGTAATATGGGATTAACTTGTAAGAAATCCCATCTAACTATTTGGGGAGCTCTGTTCTGTTTATTAGGTTTATGTTCTGTTAAATTGGGTTTATTTTTGAAAAACCTTTCACAGCACACATTTTCACAGCACACATTTTAAGCTGGAAAGCATATTTGGTTGCATTCAGGATGTGGCAGGTAAATTTAAAGTTTACAGCAAACTCCTTTGACTTGCAGTGTATGCAATATCGGTTTCTTTGACTTGGGGCACAATCTGCCAGGGACTCGTCCTGTACTGGAGACCAGTTCCCAGTAGTTTGGTGAACACTTTCTCTATCCAGTTATCCAGTGCATTACATGCTTAAATGGCGCATAATCTTAGAACATTTAGATTGCAAAAAAATACATGCCAAAGAATAGTTTTTTTACATTTAAATGTATTGTTTCCTGTTTCGTTTTTAAAATCAGCAGAAAGTATACTAAATATTAGTTATGTGATTGTGATTGTGATTAAGAAAGAAAGAAAGAAAGAAAGAAAGAAAGAAAGAAAGAAAGAAAGAAAGAAAGAAAATTTATGCACATTTACTCGTACTTCTAGTTTACAGACTTCTAGTTTACAGTTGACTAAATGGCTCTACATAGTTATGCTACTCAGGCTGCAATCCTATGTGCACTTTCCTGGGAGTAAACCCCATTGACGACAATGGGACTTACTTTTGAGTAGATATGCCTAGGATTGCGCTGTTAGTTATTTCAGATTAAATTTTTCTATCATTAATTCACCAAAATTTTCACACAGGTCGCAATCCTAACCCGCGCTGGAGCAGGCAAGCCAGGAGGCTTGCGCTGCATCCAACACGGGATTGCAGCGAGCAGCGGCTCAGCCACAGACAAGGGGAAGCTCTTCCCCTTACCCGTGGGTAAGGGCTGCGCGCCCCTATGGGTCTCCTCGGACCTGCACCACCTTCTGCATAACTAGCATAACCACCGGGTCCCAGCCCCGCCCCTGGCTCCCCGTGAGCCTGCCCCCGGGCCTTCCCTCCCCCAACCAATAACGCCCCCTCCTGCCCCTTCCCCACGCCCCCTCACACCTACCTTTGCTGCTTATGTCGGCGCGCTCGCGCCGACACAAGCAGCGGCGCAGGAGCCGCGGTGGAGGTTTCTGCCTCCGTCCACGTGTCGGCACATCTGAATGCGTCCACGCGGCTCCTGCCTAAGGAGGCGCAAATGTGCTTTACGGCATGTTTGCGACCCTCCCAGGCCACCTATGCCGGCATAACTGCCGGTTAGGATTGCGCCCACAATTAAGTTTGGCTCAGGTAGGTTTGTAGGCCTCAAGTTTATGAAGCCCCCACCAAATGAGAAAGTATCACCAAATGCAGGCTTTTTGAATTAGAAGTTCTAGGCTATGTTCCATGAGTTTCCAGAAAACAGCTGGATCCATCTCGCAAGGCTTGCAACCAGAGAACAACACTGTATATTAAAAAGTGCTTCACAGTACTACCTTTGCTCTCATCACAAGCTGGCTTAAATGACTTTCTCTCTTGTAAGAAAAATAGAAGGTTTCCTGCCCAGAATGCCAAACAAATTACAAGAGGGCACAGTGTGGTATGGATACTTTTATTTTCCACTCATAGGTGATAATGTATAAAAACACGGGAGATGCTATTTTCTGAACAGACCAAGATTTCCCTCTAGTGGACCTCAGAAAGCAACATCTACACAGCTAGCTACACTAACTACTGTGAACAGTATTTGGTGAAATTAAATGCAATCCTTCAATTCAGAACCCTGTCAAACATCCTGTCGGGGCCGGCTTTAAGACTAGTTGCACCCTGTGCCTAAGGGGGCCCGCACTAGGGTAATCTACTCCGGTCTTGTATGCAATTGTATATTAAAATGTCATGTTGGCAACCTTCAGTCTCAAAAGACTACGGTATCGCGCTCTGAATGGTGGTTCTGGAACAGAGTCTAGTGTGGCTGAAAAGGCCAATTCGGGAGTGGCAGTCCTTTCCACACTGGGAGCAAGTGCAGTCTGTCCCTGGTCTGTCTCCCTGGCTATGGGCCTTCCTGACCCATGACCGAGCCAACGCAGGCGTCTCTGTTTCAGCAGTGCATACATGCTAGGGATTCCAGCTTGTTCCAGGACTGTGTTGTTTGGAACTTTGTCCCGCCAGTTGATGCCGATACATATTTAATACATATTAAAATGTAGTTAGATCCATTTAGTCCATTAACTCAGATGCACTTTTGAAGCACACATTTTGATTGCTTTCCATTCCTCCATAGGGATACAAAGTCTGTAATAAATTGTATTTATATTGCTAAGATAATGCAGACCATGGCTGTGAACCTGGGGCCCTGCAAAACATGTTTCCAATGGAGTCCTGCAGCTCCTAGTGGACCCCGCAGCTCCTAAGAGCAGCCCTACATCCTGTGTTCTCTGCTGAGTCCTGCCATGATCTGGTCAGGAGGCGACCTACCCACTCTAGATGGCATCAGGAAAGAAACAGCAGCATAAAGCTCATCAAATGAGTTACAAGATCTGGGGGCCTAGCAAGGAAGACTTATTTTACCTGCCTGCTTGCTAGTATGAACTCCATTGCATCCTGAAACTCATCAGGTTGTCAGTGGATGGAAACTTGTGAGGTACTTTATTCCTGTATATATCGTACTTTGTTGAGATAGCGCCAAACTGCAGTTCATAGGTGTTAAGCTTATCTTCAGTGCATTCCTATAGTTACTGTCCTGTCAGACAGCTTTGCCTGTCACCCACTAGTTTGGATAGGTCTTATTTCAGTTAGTTGCTACAAATCAGATCACCAGTGTTACTATAGTTCAGGGGTGTCCAAAGTTTTTGGCAGGAGGGCCACATTGTTTCTGTGACACTGTGTCGGGGGCCGGGCGAAGAAAATTAATTTACATTTAAAATTTGAATAAATTTACATAAGTTTACATAAATGAATATATTAAGGATGAGCTTATATGAATGAATGAAGATCTTGCAATAGCTCAAGGCCTATAAAAGGCCTTGCACAAAGCAAGCTGACCTTTCCTTTGCTGCCGCTACTGCATCACAGACGTGAAACAACAAGCAGTGGAGGGAGCCCTCAGCCCACAGCTAACATGAGAGGTCAAACAGTCGCCCTCACTCTGAGAGCAGTTGCATCGGGCCAGTGTGGGCTCCAACAAAACTCCAGAGGGCCAGAGGCTCATTAGAGACTGGGGGCTCCCTGAGAGGTCTCGAGGGCCGCAAGTGGCCCCAGGGGCGGGGTTTGGGCACCCCTGCTATAGTTAAATGATGCAGGATGTGGGTTCCACTTAGATCTCTTAGCAGTCTGCAATCCCACATACGCTTAACACTGAAAGTATATCCTGGGTGGTCCCAGCTATTGCGATGATCCAGTTACATACCTGACTACTATACACGCTTTCAGTGGGGCTTGCTCCCTAGTAGGTATGCACAAACTTGCAGCTTTGATGCTATGGATTGCTTTTGGGGGCGGTATAGATAGGGCAGTGAGAGAGGTCAGGCTAAAACAGAAAATCATTGAATATATGCTCTGTATTGTGGTAGTGCAAGAGATTTATATTCATAGCAGGAAAACAATACAGATTGCAAGAAAGTTACCATGTAATCCTATGCATGTCTACTCAGAAGAAAGTCTCATTGTGTATATTAGGATTGCAGCCTAACGACCAGAGCTGGATGGGCAGCCCAATCCTATCCCTGGAGGCTCCACTGGGTGCAGTGGCACTAAAACTGCCGGGGCTGCTCGAGGTCTCCTTGGGTAAGAGTAAGGTCTCCTCGAGTAAGAGCGCAGGGGCCACAGTGGGTCTCTCCTCCAGTCTCTGCCGGCTATTTTGCTTTTCAGCCCATCGCGGAGCATAGGATACTGCGTAACCGTGAATAGGATGAATTATTGCTTTTGTGTTTTTTTTTTTTTACCTGGGGTCTTTTGACATGTTTGGAACTGTCAGCATGTCTCGTCACACTCTGATTTGTGCAACAGATCAGGGCCTCGGAAAGGAATTTTATCAGGGGGTACAGAGTTCCTTTGGAGCTCCTTCCCTTCTCCACTGGACCATAATTTCATACTATAATTGGATCATGATTTCTACTTATTATAATATATAAAGCTTACACAAAATGTGAATGCCAGTCTTCACACAATATATGCAAACATTTTTGAGATTCTAGGAAACTTCCGGTTCCTTCTTTGGAATCTGGGCCCCCTTTATGACCCTGGCCACAGGTATGCCCCTCTGCACCCTCTCTCATGGGCCCTGGTGAGACTGGAGACTGGTGAGATTTCCTAGGAAATTTTCAGGCCCCTTCCTTGGGCTTCAAGCCCCCTTTTTTTTTTGACTCTGGGACTGGGTACAGTTTACCCCCTGCCTCCCCATGGGCCCTGCAGCAGACCCACTGACTTTTTCTCATGAGACTGAACTGGATTTCATTTCACTGGAATTCACAGAAGGTCTCCTGAAGTGATTAACATGCTGTTTTTCAGATAATCTATGAGTCTGGATGGAGGAGGGATCTCTCTCACCTCCAGACTTCCTTAATCTACATCCTTTTAGTAGAAGTTCAGTCAGTAGTCCTTAAATGAGGCCAGCTTGAATCAGATCTGCAGCCACACTGTGATTTTTTTCCCCCTTGCTCCTTATCGGTACAGCTGAGAATGTAACATCTGCAGAAATAACAGTGTGGAGAGGGAGAAGGTGGTGGAAGGACTTCTTTCCAACTGGATCTCAGTGCAAGCGAGTAAGCAAATAGCACAAGGATCCTTTCATAACTGCTTCAAGGAGCTGAGCTTTTAGAAAGAGCCTTGCTTGCCCAGTGTTTTGTCTCCAGCGATGGTCTTTGAAGCTGTAATGCACCTCCAAGTGCATTTGTCTCTATTCTTCTGGGACCAGAAAAGTGCTTCCTGACAGCGTCTGGTATCAACAGCTCTCTGAGGGGTCTCAGTGACCCGTATAACCTGTGCTAAAGTGGACAACCAGCCAGATGGCACTTCATGGCCACATTCTTAGCTTTTGTTTTCCCACTGTTTTCCATGTACAGCAGAATCACGTTCTCCTTTCCGCCAACAAAATTCTGTACGTGTTCCTGTGTGGCATGAGCCTTTTAACTCAAAGATTTAGGACTAATTCAGATCTATTTGCTCGCTGTTGCAGTCAACAGGTAAGGCACATTAATGACATCAAAAGTGATCACAAGCAGAGCAAATGAAATAAGAACCAAGCAGGCCAATCCTATTGAAATTTCATTGTGGGATGTGTGGCTTGTGCTGTATCCTGCAGGAGGAATAAGCAGTTTGGAGGGCTCCTTGAGAGAAAGGAACATTTGTTCCCTTTCTCTAGGAATAGCTTCAGATGTGGCAATGGGTCTACTTGAACCTAGTAGAATGGGTTTGGCTTAGATGCCTTTAAAAGGGGATTGGACAGATTTCTAGAAGAGAAATCCGTCACAGGTTACAAACCGTTATGGGTATGTGCAACCACCTGGTTTTAGAAGCAGGCTACCTGAGAATGCCAGGTGCAAAGGAGTGGCAACAGGATGCAGGCATCTTGCTGTCTTATGTGCTTCCTGAGGCATCTGGTGGGCCTCTGTGAGATGCAGGAAGCTGGACTAGATTGGCCTTTGGCCTGATCCAGAGAGGTTCTTCCTATGTTCTTGTCTTGAGGCCAAAAATTGTTCCTATGTTCCTTCCTATGTTCTTGTCTTGTCTATGCTCAGTGTTGAGCTCAAAAATTTATGGAGAAAAAGTCTATCACGGATTACAAGTCATGGTGGTAACTGCAACCTCCTGGTTGAAGAAGAAGGCTATAAGTGCAAGGGTTTAGCAACATGATAAAGGTATCTTTATCATCCCCTGGGGGCTGGGGGATAAGAATAGGCCCTCAGTTTGGCTGTACTTGTTGTAAGAGGCGACTAAACAGCCACCGGGTAGATGGGACTCGTCAGCCTGGGAAGGCAGCTGATCTGAGAGAAGGAAAACTCTGATCCCAAACCTCCACTGCCTTGTGGCTACATCCAGTTATGGAAAAGGCTTCAGGAGTCAACCTCAAGGCAAAATCCAGAGCTGGAGTCCCTGAGGCAGTTCATGGCTGAACACAGTCACGTTCTGGCAACTCCTGCGACGTCGCTGGAACCAACCGTATTGGCTTCTGCCTTTCCATTGGACCATTTCAGCGATGTGGAGAGGGGGGATTTGCTGCATGGGTAACAGTCTATCCTCCATATCTACTTTATCCAGGCTTCGCACACTGGAGAGGACACTCTGTTCCAGAACCACCATTCAGAGCACGATACCATAGTCTTCCGAGACTGAAGGATGCCAACAACAAAGGTATCTTGTGGTCTTATGTGATCCCTGAGGCATCTGGTGTGCCTCTGTGAGATACAGGAAGCTGGACTAGATATAATAATATAATAATATAACAGTATTTATATACCGCCTTTCTTGGTCTTTATTCAAGACTTTATTCAAGGCGGTTTACACAGGCAGGCTTATTAAATCCACGCAGGGATTTTTACAAATTGAAAGAAGGTTCTCTCTTTCAAGAACCACCACATTCAAGGTGTTACATTCCGATCTGGTTTAACGTTCTGGCCTCCATCCTCCCACGCTCCGAGCAGATGGAACAGCTCAGCTGCAGCTTGCCAGCTGCTTCAAGGTCGCACGGTGCCGGTGGCCTCGAACTGGCGACCTTGTGGATGTTAATCTTCAGGCAAATGGAGGCTCTACCCTCTAGACCAGACCTCCTGCCCTCTAGACCAGACCTCCTGCCTTTGATGGGCCTTGGCCTGACCTAGCAGAGTTCTTATGTTCTTAGAAATAAACTTGAATACTTAAACTTTGCATGAATGAGAAATGAAACATGACAGGGCATGTCCATTGCTATGAGTACCAAACTGGATCAAATTTTTAATGACAAAAAGAAACTGAAAAATAAAACAACTATTGTGTTGGCAACCTTCAGTCTCGAGAGACTATGGTATCGAGCTCTGAAAGGTGGTTCTGGAACAGCGTCCAGTGTGGCTGAAAAGGCCGATTCGGGAGTGACAATCCCTTCCACACTGGGAGCAAGTGCAGTCTGTCCCTGGTCTGTCTCCCTGGCTATGGGCCTTCCTTCTTTGCCTCTTAGCCTCAGACTGTTGGCCAAGTGTCTCTTCAAACTGGGAAAGGCCATGCTGCACAGCCTGCCTCCTATGCCTCTGATAAACAACATTGTTTTATCTTGGGACCAAAAGGCTACATGGTTTGAACTCTGGTGGGATTCTTTTGGGTGTGAGTTTTACATTTGGCTGCTCCTTGATATTGGACTCCATGTGTGGTACTGCAGAGATCCCTTCGGCCAGGCAAAAACTCAGTCAGCACACAGTATGTCTTTAATATTATTGTGGAATGCCAAAGTGGAGGAAATCACAAAAAAAAAAAAAAACATTTGAGCACCTTAGAATTTTGTTTACTCTCGAGCTGGGAAGTGGAAGTGGCGGGGTGGGGGGTGGGGTGAGAAGAAACTAAATTAGAACAATATTGCTTTTATGAGAGGTTACATATTTCAAGGGGAAATGCATAAACAGCTCTTTCTTGGTGCCTTGTGAAAAAATCTTGATTGTAAGCGTGGTTTAGACGCAGATGTGTGATGTTGAAAAGCGCCTTTAAAAGCAGATTGCAGTCCAGGGAAGGGGGCTCGTGCGACGGCTTCGCTTGGCTCATCTTGAAGTCCTCCAGCGAGATCTCCCTTGTTTTCCCCTGTTCAGGATCATTTCTTTTGCCACTCATGGAAGCCTCAATGATTTAAAAATAATAATAGTACAAACACAACATCTGACCTCTAACCTGCTCGCCTTTGATTAAGCCTCATTTTATAGCAAAACTATGACTAATGTCTCCTCCTTTCCCTTCAATAAACTCTTGTATATAATCTGTCTATTATTCTTAATATCCTCTTGCCCCAATAAGACTTTTGGTGTTTTGTTTGGATTCCCCTGAATGGGCTGCATATTATATCTATAACCTACTGGAAAGCATTTCTTAGCAGATATATTGGCAGGGCTAATTTTGTTTTCACAGGTGTTTGTACTTGGAAAGGGGTTAGCCACAGTCCTGAAGAATCTACCGCATGGGTACATCACAGACGAACAGTGTGCTGTGGGTCCTTGAGCTGTTAACAGTAGGCTGGGTGGAGAGGGGGAGAGGCCAAATTAATCATTTATGCTTTATTTATACTTTCTCTTACTTGTACAGCCAGTGTACAAGTGGATGCCAGTTTTTCTCAGCTAAGGGCCATCTATGTGACATGATTTTTGATAAACTGGCAAAATGCCATCATGTTTTGAATCCCTGAGTGCACAGAAGTTGGCAGGCAATGCTGCTGGCCCATTTGTGCCAGCGGTAGTGACTAGGTTATTATTATTATTTATTGATTTTTTTTCCTCAAAGGAACATTTGAATTAAACATGAATATCAACACCAGTACGGCTGTTCTTGTTCAGTTGGCTCAGAAATCCCACTTCTTACTTGTGGTCTTCTGTAGGCTGGCCCCAAGAAAAGTCCCTGGATGGATTTGTAATAAGGGATCATTACATGTGATTACATATAAGAACATAAGAACATAAGAGCAGCCCCACTGGATCAGGCCATAGGCCCATCCAGTCCAGCTTCCTGTATCTCACAGTGGCCCACCAAATGCCCCAGGGAGCACACCTGATAACAAGAGACCTGCAAGGCTTCCTGGGAATTGTAGTTTAAGAACATAAGAACAGCCCCACTGGATCAGGCCATAGGCCCATCCAGTCCAGCTTCCTGCATCTCACAGCGGCCCACCAAATGCCCCAAGGAGCACACCACATAACAAGAAGATCTGCAAGGCTTCCTGGGAATTGTAGTTAGGAACATAAGAACAGCCCCACTGGATCAGGCCATAGGCCCATCTAGTCCAGCTTCCTGTATCTCACAGCGGCCCGCCAAATGCCCCAAGGAGCACACCAGATAACAAGAGACCTCATCCTGGTGCCCTTCCTTGCATCTGGCATTCTGACATAACCCATTTCTAAAATCAGGAGGTTAAGCATACACATAATGGCTTGTACCCCGTAATGGATTTTTGCTCCAGAAACGTGTCCAATCCCCTTTTAAAGGCGTCCAGGCCAGTCGCCATCACCACATCCTGTGGCAAGGAGTTCCACAGACCAACCTTAGGAGTTCCACAGACCAACCAATATGAGTCAGCGACTCACAGCAAATGCTTACATTTTGGTATCAGTAACATTCCACTCCTTGGAAAGTGCCTGAAAAGAAAGAAAAACCAGCCTGGATTAAAATACTTACTGGATGAGCAGTAAGTATTGCAGGTGCCTTAACGCACGGTGAAACTGGCCCCTCCCACTCACTATCATAGCCATTCAGGGCAGCGGTTATGCAGCATGTTGGGGTGTCTGTGATACTTACTACACCCCCCCTGTAGCTATGCTACTGCACCGAGGGCCCAGTCCTATGCAATTGCTGGTGCAGGTATGCCAGTAGGGTGTGCACTGCATCCTGTGGTGGAGGGGCAGTTACTGGGGTCTTCTCAAGGTATGGCAACTTGTGTTCCCTTATCCTGGGGTTGCATTGTGGCTACACCGGAGCTGGAAAGTTGGACAGAATTGGGCCCTTAGTCACCAAAAACAATAGAAAGCAAAAGCAAAGAACCAAGAGTAGCATGACCAAAAATATCATCACCATCATCAGAAACTTGTACTCAACCCCAAAAGGCTCCCCATTGAAGTACAGTTTTGTTAGGGAACAGATCAACAGTGATGGGCCTGACAGTGACGGGGTCAGGAATGCAAAGGATTGGCACCATGCCAGCTTCAGGAGGAAGGCAATGGTGTCTAATCATCCCAGCATAATGCCTCTCCCAGTGGTTATTGCTGGGGTCTCTTTTCTTTTCCTTATGTGTGTGTGTGTGTGTTTTTTTTAATTGTGAGTGGTTGGTGGTTGGCAACCTTCAGTCTGGAAAGACTAGGGTATAAACCTACAGCACCCGGTATTCCCAGGCGGTCTCCCATCCAAGTACTAACCAGGCCTGACCCTGCTTAGCTTCCGAGATCATGGTATAAGCCTAAAGCACCTGGTATTCCCAGGCGGTCTCCCATCCAAGTACTAACCAGGCCTGATCCTGCTTAGCTTCCGAGATCATGGTATAAGCCTAAAGCACCCGGTATTCCCAGGCAGTCTCCCATCCAAGTACTAACCAGGCCTGACCCTGCTTAGCTTCCGAGATCATGGTATAAGCCTACAGCACCCGGTATTCCCAGGCAGTCTCCCATCCAAGTACTAACCAGGCCGGACCCTGCTTAGTATTTTTAGGAAAATGGGGAAAATATCTCATCCCATTTGCTAAGTCAGGTGCTTTGAATACTCTTTGTTGTACAGCAGTATATACATATAAATATTGTAAAAACAACAAACAAAAAAGGATTTAAATGCTACAACATACTTTCTCCCCTTGGGAAGAAAGGCAGGGTGAAAACGCCATAAATGAATGAGGCCCACATCTGAACCAACTTTCCAGCTCTGACGTAGCTGTGCCAATGGGGCATGTGCTGCATCCTGTGACTGAGGGGGGCAGTCATTGAGGCCTCCTTAAGATAAGGGAATGTTTGTTCCCTTACCTTGGAGCTGCACTGCCTTTAGGTCTGTGCTGGAAAGTTGGTTAGGACTGCACCATGAATGAATGAATGAATGTTCTGGCAGCACACCCATCTTCATCCAGAGGTTTCATGAAGATCTGAAAGAGTATGGCAGACAACATCCCTGACACACTCTACAAACCAATGGCCAGCCCCCCTCCCCAGAACAACTTTGTGGAACTTTTCCTCAAGGAATGACTACAGCCTTCTTAAGACAGTACTGCCAAGTCCTATTCCTCAAGGGTGGAGGAGGGCAAACCATGTTGGAGGATGGCTTTGCATCCCTCACTTGCACTTCTTCCTTTTACAGTGCATCCTTCTGCTTTCCATGTGATTCTGTAAGACCCAGGTTTTAAACCCACAGATCTACCACTGTCACATCTACTGATTCATAAAGTGGGCCCTCCTTATCTGTGAACTTGGCATCCACAGATTTGAATATCCACAGATGAAGAGCCTCAGAAGGCCAACCAGATGCTTCTGAAATGCACTCCCTCTTTGTTGGCATGCTCCCCCCACATGCATTTTATTATCTGCAGAATTTGGTATCCACAGGGGGTCCTGGAACAGATCCCCTGTGATTACTGAGGGCCCACTGTACTTTGGCTGTGGTCAACTTTCCGAGCAAGTCCAGCGATATCACACCAAGTGAGGATTTGTGGTTGGTCCCTTACCCCTTCTAGGTGTTTGCAAAGGGGGGTGGGTGGGTTCAGAGTTCTGTCATTGGAAGAATGCACCCCTTCCACTCAGGAAATGCACAACTTCCAGTGGAATTTGCCCAAGCTTTGGGCAAGACTCAGGGTCAAAGTAGAAAGGACACATGATCAGAACTTCCTTTAACAAAAAAAAACAAAACACCAAAAACACCCAACGAATAGCCACATCTGCTTTGAAGATCAGGGAAGTGGTACTGGTGGAGGGTGGCTTAACCTTTTCCCACACACCATTTATCTGATGTACATCTCTCCTCTAAGTTGCTACTAGTCCTCAGGGAAAAAGCATATGGGTCTCTTTACTCTGGTGAGGGGATTTAGACTGGGAAAGCAACACAGGGGGAAAGGTTTAAGTACTCTCATACCATGCCATTTCCCCAGTCTTCAAAACAGCCATGTGGGGCTGCTCATTAGCAAACACACACCCTCTGCAGGAGAAACCTGAGACCAGACACTGAATATTAGTTTGCCCTTCAGAATATAGGGGGTGGAAGCATAAATCATTTACATTTCCTCTCTTAAGTTCATAGTATCCCAGCGATTCTTGTAGCAGCTCCAATCATTCTGCGCCGGTAGGGCAAGAAGCAGTGCAAATCAGGAAGGATGGAAAGAGGCTTGCCCAGAAGAAATTGTTAAGATTGTATTAATTCTATGTTAACAATTTGGATAACCGCTTTGTGATCCCTGTTGATCCAGTGCAGACAGATTGGGGAAGGGGGCGGTGAACAAAGCCAGATTTGATCTTCTGTGCTGTTGCTTCAAAAAAAAGAAAAAAGAAGTTGGCAGTATTTAGTCAACTCATACCAAATATACAGGTACCTCCTGATGCTCTGAATGGCTGAGCACATGTTCAGGGTGCAGGGCCACCGATCTAGGCCAGCTGTGCTTTTCACTCCTCACAGTCAGGGATATTTCCTGACTTCTGTATGTGCTGAAAACAGCATGCCCAACAGCACAGAGACTAAAAGTGAAGAACACCCTAGCCAGAGGTGGGACCTTCCTTCCTACTACTATCAATTTGAATTAAAAAACAAACAAAAAAATCCACAAATTTTGGTGTTTGGAGAGGGGTTGAAAAATTTGGTTTTTCCTTATTGGTTTCCCTCATGGTGATTATGACACCAAATGTCATATATAATGCTTTATGAGACTGCCAAAAGCAAGAGCTGACCCTTCCAGAAATGGTTTACCTGCCTTACCTGCTCCAGTGAGCCCAGGGAGATCTGCTGACATCCTGGGAGCACTTCTACCTCTTGAGGTCATTGACGGAGCACTTAGTGCTCTTTCGGCAGATATTTTACTACAGCATTTCCCTCTAATTAAAGTTACATTCAATGCAATCCAGATCCCTTTGATCCAAGTTTTTCCATGGCTGTTTGGAACAATTGAAAATGGCTGTGTGTGACTGGGAATGGGCAATCTATTGATGATTAAGGACCCAATCCTATCCAATTTTCCAGCACCAGTGCAGCCTCAATGCAACCCCAAGGTAAGGGAAAAAATATTCCCATATCTTAAGGAGGCCTCTGTGACTACCTCCCCACCACAGGGTGTAGTGCATGCCCCACTGACATGGCTGCACCGGCACTGAAAAAATGGATAGGATTGGGCCCTAAAGCTATTGAAAAGTCTAACCCAATATACTATTTGTGTGTGCGCATGCATGTCCGTGCGTGTGTATGCATATAGACAAACATGAATGTGTATATATTACATGGAATGGGCATTATGTAGCTTCCCCTTTAACATGTGCATGTGAGGGATAATTGTGCTCACTGACTTTTTTCAGGAAAAATTTTGAAAAGGAATAAGAAATGGGAAAAACCAGCACAACTTGAAATCGCTTACTCTTTTCTTATTTTCAACACTACAGGTCAACGCGGACATTTTCAAGCATCTCTGTGAGACTCATTAACAAGACCAGTAATTCCACCGACTTTCCCAAATTACAAAAGGCATGAATATTTCCCAAAAAAAAACAAACATCTCTCGGGTGGAATCTGTGACTTTGGGAACATCTGTGGCCCACATGCTGCTTGGAGTGGCTTTGGAGCATGTTTCCTGGATGGCCCTCATGGCTTTATTGTCTTTGTGTCCATAAGGTGTGTCTTCTATATCACTCGTGTTCTTTGCCTGATGCACTGTGCCACGTGGCATGTCTGTACTATTTTATAAGATTTATTTTCAAACTCAAGCCAGCCTAGCAAATGTTCCTCAGAGCATATTAGTTTAAGATTCAAAGTAAAGATGATGGCGGGAGTGGATGTTAGGAAGACTGGCTTCCAAAGCTTATTTAACAGCAGAGATCAGTGCTATGCCAAATGATATCCAGGTTAAGTTTTCATCTTTAAAACAGTGGTTAAGTGATGTCCAGGTTGTTCTCATCTTTAAAACAGTGGTTAAACTGTTAAAACAGTGGTTAAAACAGTGTACTCCCTCAAATCCCTTTGATCCAAGCTTTCCACGGTTGTTCAGAATGACTTACACCATTGGTTTTCCTTCTGCAGCTTTTTTTTTTTCCTCACTTCCATATCTTCTCAAGTGATCCCAGCAAATCAGGGATCCCAGAGTAGATATGATGTTATAATACTATGTAACCTATGTACAAAATCTATGTAGATTTATTTATGTGCTGATGTTACTAAGGGCATATTAAACCCATTAGAACAAGGGCGATGCTTTCTGTACGGGTCACATGGGCAATCCTGGTAATCCAGGGTGATTCTAAAACTTGCCTTTTCACAAGAACACCCCTTAAAATCCCGACAGGAATTCTGATAGTTTTTTCCTGAAACGGGGTCCCCAATTTCATCACAGCACTAGAAAGGAAGAAAGAAGAGACTCTATAATATGAAAGAATGCTTTGCCAATATTTATGAACAAATCATGTTAGCAGTTCACTGTTAACATATTTTTTAAAAAATGAAAGGCCTCCACAAGCTAGATGGCTGTTTTAGTTGCTAAGAGAATGTAAGCCCCACCAATTCTTAAGGGTACCTATGATAAATTGTTGGGGCAAATAAGTTGTTTTGCAGGACTTTTGAAGTGTTTCAAAAATCTGTGCACCATGGAAAATGAAGCCTTCATCAGACTCCCCTTCCTCTCTTAATAATGACTGCCCATCTCCAGCCCATGACTTCAGGTACACTTAGGAACTCTGGTTATAATTAGATGGGCTTGAGGTATGATCTTGGATCTCAGGTATGATCTCAGAAGTTAACCCTCTTCACATCTTCAGATGTTACCATGGAGTCTATAGCAAGTACTCACTTAAAGTCGTTTCATTGTAAGTAATTTCATTTTAAAGTTGTTGAGGGGAAAAAAGAATCAATTCCCACTGTCCTTGTGGAGTTTGCAAGTTCTCCCCATGTCTGAGTAGGTTTTCTCCAGCCCAGAAAGCTCACATTTATTTCAAAGTTTAATATTAGAAATGTTTTAGTTCTTTATTGAGAAGTTTGGTGATGTTTTTGTGACCAGAAGTATGCAGTAGGAACCTAACTTTTGTTTACATATATCACTTAGACTACGTTAAAATTGGTTATGCTATAAGTTGTTTCACTTAAAGCTGCAGTTTCCAAGAACCTATCAAGAACTTTAAGTGAAGACTTGCTTTAGAGCAGGGGTGCCCAAACCCCAGCCCTGGGGCCACTTGCGGCCCTTGAGGACTCCCAATGCAGCCCTCAGGGAGACCCCGGCCTCCAATGAGCCTCTGGCCCTCTGGAAACTTGCTGGAGCCCGCACTGGCCCAACGCAACTGCTCTCAGCTTGAGGGCGACTGTTTGACCTCTCCCGTGAACTGTGGGTGAGGGCTTCCTCCACTGCTTGCTGTTTCACATCTGTGATGTAGTCGTGGCAGCAAAGGAAAGGCCAGCCTTGTTTTGTGCAAGGCCTTTAATAGGCCTTGAGCTATTGCAAGACCTTCATTCATTCATATAAGTTCCACCTCTAGTATATCAATTTATGTAAATTTATTCAAATTTTAAATGTAAATTGATTCTTTTTCCCCCCGGCCTCCGACACAGTGTCAGAGAGATGATGTGGCTCTCCTGCCGAAAACTTTGGACACCCCTGCTTTAGAGCAATGCATGCTTGGGGGTGGTGGTGGTAAAGGCAAGACTCACCCCCTGGTGCGAGATCCTCCCTGTGACTGAGAATGCTGGGAGCCCATGTTTTGGTCTACATTCCATGGTTATGTGTGAAAAGGTCTTCAGTCTGGCCCGTATCTGTTTCTCCAGCATATCTCTGACAGGCATACAGAGACATATTATATCCTCCTGGGGGACGGGGGGCTACAATATAAGGCCTTTCCTTCCATCCCTTCTGGCAGACATTTCACCCATATTAAGCATTTATTATAAAGTGCTGTGAGCGAAACACTGAAAAATGAATGAGGCGTCTTAGCAAAACTGACAGGACCAGCCATTTGAAGGGCTTTGAATTTCCACCTCTTGTCCACTGTTATGATTGTCTTCAGCTCCTTCGGATTACTCCTGACACACATTTCTTGTCATGGGTTGGAGCCTCCAGGACCTTTCTATCCTGACATCGCCATAACCTCGACCGCACGACTTTGCCATTCCCTCAGGAGTGAAAATCAGGCCAAGGAAAACCCGCACTTTAAAAATTAACATTAAATTTTCAATGTGCTAAGAATAATAAAGTTATTATATTTTAAGCCAAGATATAAAAGTGCTTGGCCAGGGACTGTGTAATTAAGCTTCTGTCAGCATTTCCATTAGAAAACGCCGATTGCTGATTCTCCATATAATACGACTCAGATCCTGAAACCACTTTTTGTGGAGTAGTTTCCCTGAAACCAATGGAGTTCCAGGGTATGTGGTTTGACAGTTAGAGCCAAATGTATTTCTTCTATGAAAAAGGAGCTGGTGTGTATTGGGGAGGGGGGATCTCTTAAAAACATCCAAAAAACAAAATACTGTACCAGCCATATTTTACTTCCAGGCATAGAGAGGGCTCCTCTTTGGTGGAAGCATCTGTAATAAGCTCAAGCGCTTATGAGTTTCAAGAACACACACACAAAAAACACGGAACACGATTAAGTATCTATTGTATTCCTTGGCCATTAAAATAAAATAAATACATGACCAAGAGAGATTACACAAATTGAAGTCGATGGCTTCTGAGTGAGCCCGTCCCTGCCAACTTTCACACTGAAGGATTGCTTTTCGTACATAATTTCCAGTTTCTGAAACTAGGTGGGTGTAATGGAAATCCTGGCAGACTCTGAATAATGTGGCGTTACTAAGACATTTTTATTGTATAATCAGAGCAGTGCTGCCTAGTGGAGGAATCCTCCTGAAGGAATTAGCACGGATCTGAAAGGAGATTCCATTGCTCAGCCCCTCACCGGTGTTGGAATATAGGTGCAGCAGTGCCTACAACCCCCTATGGGGGGGCAGTGCATTGTCCTGAGTGCCTGAGACTTTTCACTTTGTCTTCTGTGGTGCCTATAGGAGTTGTGTCCTTTACAAAATTTCCTTCTTCCCTTCTCCCCCATTTGTCTCTTTTCCTCACCATTGAAGGAACAGCATCCAGGTTCCTGAACTGTGTCCCCGAACATCAGGCAGCCATTGGTGAAGAGCACCCCTGTTTTCCACATAAAGTGAACAACATTCAGGATTCTCTGTTCCCTACGTTTTAGAAATCCCTGACACCTCCGAAGATGCATCTGCGAGCAAAGTATTTTCTTTTGCAACCTGAACTGCCTCTGCTCCTGTGTATTTATTGAAAGCAGCAATCTAGCTGGGTGGCGGACTTTGCTCTGCTTCTTAAGATCAGCCTTGTTCAACAGCCAGAACACTTACATGGTGCTACTTTTGTGGTCTCCTCCTCCTCTACCAAACCAGATGAACGCAACTAGTGTCCTACTAAGCTGAAGGCAGCCTGTCAGCCATGCCTGGTGACCCACCAGAGGCAGGATAGGCTTCCTGTTTTTGCAGTCTACCAAAACTTTGTGTCAGGCTTTGCACCCCACTTCCTGCTCTAGGAAGAGGGATGAAACAGGGATCTTTGCTCTGTCTGCACCAAACCACTTGAGTGTAGCAGTGAGTGAAATTCACTGATCTTCATTTTAACATAAGAATATAAGAAGAGCCTAGCTGGATCAGGCCAAAGGCCCATCTAGTCTAGCTTCCTGTATCTCCCAGTGGCCCACCAGAGGCTTTGGGAGCACAGAAGACACAACAAGATACCTGCGTCCTGTCACCACTCACACCTGGCATTCTAGCCTATTTCTAAAACCAGGAGGTGCACATACCCACCATGGCTTGTATCCTGTGATGGACTTTTCTTCTAGAAATCTGCCCAATCACCTTTTAAAGGCATCTAGAACCAGATGCTGTCACCACATCCTGCAGCAAGGAGTTCCAGAGACTAAGTACACACTGGGTAAAGAATCTCCCCCCCCCCCTGATCTTCTGAAGTGGACTGGCTCTTCCTATGTCAATTCCCAAAAATTCTTGGGAATGCTCGGGCTCCCCCTCCCATGCACCCAAGAGTTCTGCAAAGCTCAGTGTGGGCACAGTGCGGGCTGTGACAATGCAACAAATGGCAAAACTGGTTCAGGCTTGTCCTAGCAGGTGACGTGCATTTGGAGGGTTTTGTCAGTGCATGGGGCGATTGAAAACAAAGGTCAGGAAAAGTCTGCTCAACTTGCACTTGAGCACTCAAAGAAGACAATGCACCACCTGGTCGCACACAGCCAGAGACATTTGACAGAGGTGTTTTGGCAATGGAGGGACTGAATTAGCAGAGGTTCACACGTGCAGGCACCTGAATGCAGCACATTCCCAACTCCACACAACCCTTAGGCCTACTCATTGTGATAGAGGCACCAACACCCTTGTTCATGTCTCTCCCCATTCATGTGGAAAAGTGTATGGAGCGGTTTGTTCAAGTTTTAAAGACACATGCAAGTGAAGAAAGCTGAGCCCTCCCCTCCCTTTTCTTACCATGCTGCACTCCATCACTCAAAGCATTTTTTACCCCAGCCCAGCTTGCTTCCAGTTTCCATAGAATCATAGAGACCCACAAGGTCATCTAGTCCAACCCCCTGCCTGTCACAGGAAATCCACTCAGAGCATCTCCAGCAGGTCGAGCCTCTGCTTCTTGTGTGTTCTCTGGGGCATTTGGTGGGCCACTGTGAGATACAGGAAGCTGGACTAGATGGGCCTTTGGCCTGATCCAGCAGGGCTCCTCTTACGTTCTTATGTTCTTCTGAAGATCTCCAGGGAGTGAGAACCCATCACCTCACTCAGCAACCTGCTCTTTAACAAGCTTAACAAAGTGCTTAACATTTTCTATTTTATTTCTGCTGAGAGGTAGGTCACTAAGGTTGCAATCCTAACCCCTTATGTCAGTGCTTTCCAGCACCTGCACAGCAGTGCCAATGGGATGTGTGCTGCATCCTACAGTTGGGTGTCACTCACGGAGGCCTCCTCAAAGTAAGGGAATGTTTGTTCCCTTACCCCAGAGCTGCATTGCCCTTATGTCAGTGCTGGAAAGCTCTGACATAAGGGGTTAGGATTGTGCCCTAATAATCCAGCTTTACAGACAGAGAACAAAGGCTGAGAAATCCCAGCATGGCCAACTCACTCAAGGTTTCTGATGTAAAAATTGGAGCTCAAAGCCCAGTCTCTAAATCCTTATGCAGTGGGCTACAGTAGACAATCCAGTTTCCAGAGCGGACCACCTCAGTCCATATTTACTCCTTTTCTCATTGAGTCTAATGCCCTTTGGCAAACCTGATAAGAGGCCTGAGATTTCATACGAAAGGACTGGGTACTTCTTCAAAAGGTGTAACTCCACAGAACGTGTATCATTAACCTGTTCTAGCAATTGAGCCAAGAAGATCTTTCCAGAAGCAAGGTACACATACAAATGCACACAGATATACACATTTCGTCCTGAATTAGGAAAAGATTCCATGGGATTTATCTGTGTCAAGTGTAAGAGCAAAGCCAGGATACTGCCACTTCTGCAGAAAGTCTCCCAGGCCAAAACATGCATCTTTAAAAGCTTGCACTCAAGAAATAGATTCATCATTTTCTCAGACGGACCCTCCCTCCTGATCTTTGGGCTTTCCTTCTTCAGAACAGGTTCAACTTGTTTTTGATAATAGGCTTAGATACCCTTTTAAGCTCCTCTTTTTCGAAAGCCTTGAAAATCAGCCACAGATCTGTTTATTTGAGAGCCGAGGTTGGGACAGAAAAAATAAACACTGTCAATATGTTTGGTGTTAAGATGAACAGCATCAGGCCTGCCCGGTTTGATTTTTAAAGCCTCAGCAACCCAATTGCTGTAACCCTGGTATTTTAGTGGGCCTTAGTCCGGCCTCTGAAAGGAAAGGAGAAGTACATCGTGTTTGTACAGCTGAAAACAAGATGAAAAACCACAGGCCCCTCTCGCACTCCATTAGACCATAAAATCCATGGAGTACTGCACTCAGCACATAAACACTCCGGTTGTGGAAATCTTTCTCAATGTGTGAACGAAAGGAACAAAGACCTGAGTTTCTTAAAGTCTGATGAATGCATGGGGGATTCAAGAGTTGGTTCAAAATGCAAAGCAGACCATTAATTGCGTCCGATACCGCAATGTGTTGTATGCATACATTCAAACGTAATTCTTAGTGACGGAGACCCCAGTCTTATACTTACCAAGGACAGTGGTCTATCCTTGGTTCTTCTTCCGTGAGGGCACTAACTGCCGTATCGGGTGACGGGATTGGTGGTGATAGTGCCACCAATATCCTAACCCCCTTTCTGGACCTGATCCACAGGTCAACATGGACTTGTGACAGCTATTTAACTGTCATAAGTCTGAGAAGACTTGCCCACCTTGGAGGCTTATCCATGGGACAGCACTGCAACTGCCTCCACCATATGATACAGTAGTCACCATTTTGGTGTTGCTGCATCAATGGGAGGCAGCAGATATAATAGGATTGCGCTCTGAGTGCTATACTTGCCAGGTTCAGGTGGAGTTAGAGGCATTATTCAGTGATCTCCACGTTGACATGGTCTGTTAATCCTGTTAGATTTTTTTCCCAGTCATCTATACTGTTTGATAATGAGACAGTGCCATGCCTTTCAAGACTATAGAACCAGCCCTGACTGGAGACAGCCTCAGAGACAGGTGCTGGATCCCTGGTCATCATGTCACTTGGCTGTTCCACTGTGGTGTTCCATATTGGTCCATCTGTTCATTCTTCCTGGTCAAGGAGCCTGAAAGGCCATGCGTGGACATGACTGTATGGTATTAGGTGCCAATGATACACACCTGCCCTGCTCTTTTTCATCCAGCTACGATTGAAACGGAAGTTAAATCCAGGTGAGACTAAACTTGCAATGCACGATAAGTCCAGAGCCCCAACATAGTGGGTTGCCCATCATCAATGCACTGTGCGCCTCCATATGGATCATGTTGGAAGTACTGCTCATGTATCTTGAAACCCAGTGGTAAGAGGGTTTTGCACCTGTCTATCATTGGCAGACCTGGCAACCACCGTTCATGCTTTCATAACCACAAGGCAAGAATACAAACATATACAGCTGGACCACATCTTACATGAGGGTTACTTTCTGAGGTTGGTGCAAAAAGCCGAATTGAGTATAGTCAAAATTCCCTTAAATCCAACAAATATGTACTCCCTCTTGAAGAACACAGCATGACAGACACATGGCAACTCTGGGAACAGCATATTATTACAAGTTAGAATTATATGGATTTAATGACCATGATCTAGTAAAAACTTGAACACCTAAGATTGCCAGTTGTGTCCGGAGGTAACATTGGACCAATCCACAGATTTGCTTAGCCATGGTTTCAGTATCTGCAGGGGGGTTTGGGAACAGATCCCAAAGAAGAAGAGCCACAAGAGCTGGATCAGGCCAAAGGCACATCTAGTCCAGCTTCCTGTATCTCACAGTGGCCCACCAGATGCTTCAGGGAGCACAAAAGACCACAAGAGACCTGCATCCTGTTGCCACTTACTTGTATCTTTCATTCAGAGGTAGCCTACTTCTAAAACCAGGAAGGTGCACATACCCATCATGGCTTGTAGCCTGTGATGGACTTTTCCTCAATAAATCTGTCCAATCCCCTCTTAAAGGCATCTAGGCCAGATGCCATCATCATGTCCTATGGCAAAGAGTTCCACAGATTAACTACACACTGGGTAATCTGTGGAACTCCTTGCCACAGGATGCGGTGACGGCATCTGGCCTGGATGCCTTTAAAAGGGGATTGGACAAGTTTCTGGAGGAAAAATCCATCACGGGTTACAAGCCATGATGTGTATGTGCAACCTCCTGATTTTAGAAATGGGCTATGTCAGAATGCCAGATGCAAGGGAGGGCACCAGGATGAGGTCTCTTGTTATCTGGTGTGCTCCCTGGGGCATTTGGTGGGCCGCTGTGAGATACAGGAAGCTGGACTAGATGGGCCTATGACCTGATCCAGTGGGACTGTTCTTATGTTCTTATGTAATGAAGTATTTTCTTTATTAAAACTCTTCCCACATTCAATTTTAGTGAATGTCTCCTGTGAAAAGGTAAAAGACACATCTCTAACCCATAATACTGTATGCCTAGGCATGCCTTCCAGCTTCACAAAGCAAAAGGAAAAAAGCTTTTTGGAAGCTAATAAGAGATTAGAAAGAATGTGCTGTGTTAGCAATTCACCCGAAAAGGTCTTTATCCTTGCCAGAGCTCCTTCAGCAAGCTTGTAGGGTGTTTGAGTAGGCAGAGTAAATACCTGCTGCTTCTTACAAACAGTTTCAGCACCATCCTATGTGTGTCTACTCAGAAGTAAGTCCCATTGATTTCAATGGAACTTACTCCCAGGGAAGTGTGCATTGGATTGCAGCCTTAACCTGCTTCACAAGAGTTGCAAACAAAAGGAATCCTTATAAACAAATGAAATACGAATGAATGAGTGGAACTCAAACTAGAAATCAGATTGGTTTACAAGCATCTTGCACAAGAATTTCACTAGTGCAAACTTCCAGCTGTGTTCAAGAGCAGATGTGTTCAAATCTCCATTCTCTGTCAAGGTTTCCTGAACCCTATTTTGAATCCTATTTGATTTTCCTCCTTGCTGCTTTTAAAGTGGTCTCCTTTAAATCCACATGTTTTAAAGACAAATGAGTGACATGTCCCAAAAATTATAAAAGCTCCCACTGAAAAATTTGAAAAGAAGGGGGAAGAGATACTGTTATGGAGAAAACTCTATTTTCACATACTGCATATGTTAAGGTATACTTAGTTCCTTTGGTTAGCTTCTTGGCAGGGGGAAATAAAATCCACCCATAAAGGCATTTGTTGAATAATGTTTAAACATTTTCTCTATGCCTCCTTTTCTTTCACTGTGGGTATTAAGTCTGCAGCACAGAACCTCACATAGTCCAGATGGTAGCATAAAACATTTTTTTCAGGTCAAATGATATTAAAAATAGATAATAGCCTGGACCTCGTGAGTCTCTGCAGAAAGACTAAACAGTCACAATGGGGAATATTTCTGTTTTGGTTTTCTTTATGAGGTTTTATGTACTCAGCTGTTTCTCAACCATGCTCTTGGTGCGCCGAGACCCTGATCATTCTAAATTCCAGTTCCACCTCACTTCCTACCCTTTATACTTTTTAAGCCTCATGCCACACAAGTCAAGGGAATCGTATCCACACAGCTGTCCCATAAGCCCCTCATGTGCTCTCCACGGCCTGGATTGCTTCTCTTCACTTCAGAGCACTTATTACTGATAAATGAGTTCTTGAATAACCTCCACTCTGGCAAATTCTTGGGAGGGAATGTTGTACAACTTTCATCGTCCCTTCATTATTGTTAATGAATGGGATCATGGTGAAAAGCCATTAATAAAAATGCCTTAATAAACTGCGTTATGGAAAGGCAAACTTTAGTGGGTGGAACAATGCATTTAATCACACATGTCATTATATTATTTTAGGCCACTCTCAGACCAGCTGGCTGCATTGGACGTGCCATAAGAAGATTTTAACCCTTCTCCACCTGTAAAAAAGCACTTTCCAAAGCTGATACTGGGACCAAACAGACAGTCCGACCCTACGTTGTGCTGGAACAGGGAGGCAGGCAGGCTTGCCCCATATCCAATGCGAGCTTGGGGCTACCAGCGGCTCAGCCTGGGGCAAGGGGAATTCATTCCTCTTACCAGGTAACGCGGCAGCAGCCCCAACAGGTATACTTGGATCTGCATCATCTAAAAAGGTGGCACAGTTCCAAGCAGCCCAGAGCTGTGCCAGTGTACAAGTGTCAGATCCTGGTCCCATCCCCCGCTCTCCCACCACCTGCCCATGGGCCCACCCACCCCGAAATGCCTCCTCCCGAAGTTTGACCAGCACAGACTTACCTTCTTCCATCACTGTGGAGGCTGGATGCAGCCTCCGTGGGCTGGTGCAAACCCTTGAGCCAGCCCAACTGACACCTGAGGAGGCCCAAATGTACTTTACAGCATGTTTGTGACATTCCCTGGCTGGTGGACTTGTGCTGGGCCATCTCCCCTTTAGGATTGCGCCCTTAATGTAAGTTGGAATCCAGAACCCATGAAATGTATTTGGCAATGACTCTAATTTTAACCTAAGAAGAATAAAATATGCATTAAGAATATGGGCAGGAGGTCTGGTCTAGAGGGTAGAGCCTCCGTCTGCCTGAAGATAACATCCACAAGGTCGCCAGTTCGAGGCCACCGGCACCGTGCGACCTTGAAGCAGCTGACAAGCTGAAGCCGAGCTATTCCATCTGCTCTGAGCGTGGGAGGATGGAGGCCAGGATGTGAAGCCAGATCGGAATGAAACACCTGAATGTAGTGGTTCTTGAAAGAAAGAACCTTCTTTCAATTGTAAAAATCCCTATTTAATAAGGGATTTAAATAAGCCTGCCTATGTAAACCGCCTTGAATAACGTCTTGAACAAAGACCAAGAAAGGCGGTATATAAATACCTGTTGTTATTATTATTATTATTATGGTTTACAGTGTAGTGGTACAGCTATTGAAGTGTGATCAATGCGGTCCTGCAGATCTTCTTCAAGTCATTTATCACCTGCAGCAAGCCACAAGGAAGCCATCTCCTAACATCCAGGTTGAGACAGAAGCCCATTGGGCAAACCTTGGCTACAAATGGTGCGTGGGGGAGGGAGGAAGCTAATGAACACTTAATGAAGCAGAGACTCTTTCTCAGGCCAAGATGAGTGAGAGACCACTGCTTACTGGGACCTCCCTCAAAGGTCCAAGGACCTAAAACGTATCTCAAACTCTCTCCACTGAGGGTATCATCACACTGCAGAACAATATTCCCCTTTCTTGTAAGTCACCGGTTCCCAACCTATGATTCATGGACTGCATGTGCTTTGCCAGACCCGGAGAAGTGCTCCACGAGGCCTCAGAAAAAGAAATATCCCCTTTGATCAATCCCAGCATCTTGCCATGCAAGAGTCCTCTATGGACCACCAAGGCTACTGCCGGAGTCTCCTCTGAGTAAGGGAGCATTTGCCTTTACCCCAGGTAACACGACCACAGAACGGGTCTCCTTGGATCTTTGTGTGGACTGGGTGGCAGACTCTGTGGATATGGTGGCAAACTCTGCTGCCATCTCCGCCCCCTCCCAGATTTCATCCTCCCCTCCCCATTCGTCCCACTGCCTGCCTCCCCAAACCACGAAAATACTCACAACTGGCCTGGGTGGCCAGTAAGGCCCGGCGCTGACGGCCCCTCCTCTCTGAGTGCCACAGACGTGACTTACAGCACATTTGCAACAACCGGCCCTGGAGCTGGTGCTCGGCACATTTAGGATTGGGCCCTAAATGGTGTATGAAGCACATAGGTTAGAGAAAAAAATGTTTACATTTTGAAATACTCTTCATGAGCCAGTTATGATCCCAAATGCACAGGGAGGTTAGGAATGATATGCAGGTTTATGTTCCTTTATGCCTGAATCTAGACTGCCGTACTTCAGGGAAATCCCTCTTTGCACTCAAAAAGAAGTTAAAAAAAAAAATGGTTTTCAATCATAAAGGCTCCTTTTCAGAACTGGACAGAACTGGCAAATATCCCAAATATGTAGAACTTTCATATTTACACAGTAGTAAGACGTTGGTACAAAAAGGGGCTTTAGAGTTTATCATTGGCCTTTCCCATATGTTCCCAGCAATTAGCTCTTGCATTCATTTTTAATTTTATATATATATATATATATATATTGTAACTTGGTGCTCTGTGTCAAATATTTGCAACGTCTGCAGATAAACTTGTGGTGGGCTTGGAAAATCTGAACATGAATCCAGATGTTTTTGAGATGGCAGGGAAGTTCACATCATGAGCAATTTGACTTGACACCCCTGGTTTGGAGAACTGAGAATTGGTTTCTAATGCGTATTCCCATCAGAATGTCGAACTGTTATATGAGGACTCCAAGCCTCGGGAGGGAATGGATGCCTGAACGAGGCCCAAACGACAATCATAAACTGTAGAAAAATCCAGTGATGTAACCTCATAGTGTGAACCAGCCAGCACCTCCTTTGTCCTACCCATTTAAAGCCATGGGTGATATGATTGCTCTCAGGTAGAGGAGAGCATCAATGAATGAGAGAATCTGGAGTTTTAACACACCTTCAGCAATTCTGCTCAGTTAGGACTTGTGATAGCTGGGACTGGAAATGGTATGAGATGACGGTTGTGGTTCCCAAACTCACTGGGGCCATGGCGTCCTTTGCACACAGGGGGGCACTGTTGCTGGGTCAACATCATGCAAGATCTCAAGTTAATCGCTATTTGCGTGAGATTGATTTTTCATGTTATCGGCCTGGTAAGCCAGGAAGAAGGTGCCGTGCAGCACCCCATGACACTCCTATGAAGTGAACTATGGGGCTCTGGGGCACCACGTCACATGCATTGGAAACCTCTCGTACCCAGACATCCCATGTTCCTTGATGAGAATAAAGGTGGCCTCTTGGTGGGAGTATCTATGGCCTCAGGACAAGGGCATCTTCACACTGGGTGAAGTGGGTTTTCACATGCTGTGATCCGACACTGATCCCAGCCCCTGCAAATTGTATGGTGCAGTGGTGGACCAGAATTTCTTGAAGCCCTTGTATGCAGGGATGGCAAACCAATGCCACTGACCGATGGAACACTGCCTGATGCTATCCCCCAACCAAAAAGGTGTCCTTCCCTCTTGATAAAATAGGGAGTGCAGACCAGGTTGAGCATTCCCAGCATGCACTGCACTGTCTTTTTGACTTAAAGGAACTGCAAGGAGGGAGCCAGGTAATAGGCTGCTTCCCCTCATTTCTTCCTTACGTGGTCCTTTTCAGTTTAAACCAGTAGTTCCCAACTTTTTTTGCACAAGGACCCCCTTTTCAAGTACAACGACCTGTTGGGACCACCCTAAGACCTAGGGCTGCAAGTGATGTCATTAATCAGGAAACAGGAAGTTACATCATTTTGCTGGCAGGCCCATATGCAAAAACAATAATCAGGAACTCATTGCTTTAAATAAATCACAATATTTGAAAGTCAAAATAAACTCCCAGTGTCCAAATCCCCACCCCAATCCTCCCCCTTCCTGCCCCATTACTTCCCCACCATGCTCACCCACTATGCCAACTTACTGGCACCAAGGGAGCCACACAAGCCACTGCTGGCCCCACTCACTGTTTGTGGCAGTGACCTGGTAACATGCAACAGCATATCACATTTTGTGACACCAGGCAAAACTTGCTCATTCCTGCAGTGCTGATGGGAGACAGGATTGAGCAATAAATTAAGAGTAAGGTAAAACACAATCATGATTTTAAATTAGACATTATTAAAACCTACACCTTTACACAAATTCATGCTTACCATAACCAATGTAAGGCAACAGAGGGTCTTTTGTATCGCAAGCATTTACCCATAAACCCTCTGAATTTCATTTCTTTCTTAGCCTCTGGTCTCTAACTTCTTATTTTGAAATCGTCACCTGTGGACTTTGTGTCTTTATCATTTTCCTGTTCCCACCTCCAGTGCCCCATGTGAGCATCAGCCTGCCTGTTACACAGTGCCAAAAATGTTGTGCTGTACGACTGGTGTGGTCGCCTCGGCCCTCGAAACAATGACATAATGATCGTCTTTGATTTGTACCCCAGTCCTCTATTTACACATCTCGGTGTTTTGTTTGCTTTCTTAACTGCAAGCAGACATTGAGATGATGGCTTTTAAGTGTCTGCGAACCATCATCACCAGCAACTTGCCTTGATCGCTGTTTCCCCCTGCCTATTACTTTCTTAAGCGCACTCCACAGTGTGCTTTTTGTCTGCTTCTCTCGTGATTTTGCGGTTTTGTATATTGCACTAGGCATACGCAACTATGCTTTAGAACCCTTCTTTCCTCACTTACAACGTGGCAAAATCTTCTCCATTTAATTACCTTTTTATAGTGGACCTACAAAACCGGTGATTTACTGAGCTGAGTGTAGCCTATAAGCCACATGTTGTGCGCTTGCCAGGTGCTTGCAGACTGGTGCAGACAGAAGAAATAGGAGGTTTATCAAGCGCCTCGTGGACCACCATGCTTGACCGATGGGCTGTCTATGGCCAGTGTCTATGGCTGTCTATGGCCAAATTGAGCAAGTCTGTTTTATTGTTCTGCGTATTCCTTTACCCAGCATGTAATTAATCTTTGGAACTCCTTGCCACTGGATGTGAGTCCCCAGCCGAATTATTTGTTTGTTTATTGGGGCCATGGCATGATAAAAGATTGAAGACCACCATTTAAATGTTGCTTAGGATCTTGTCCCCTTCTGCTTGAAATCTCTGTACTAACAACCCTCACAGAAATCCAAAATGGTGCACTGTTTCAATCTGAGGTCCAGACCAACTGTCTCACTGAGGGCCCCATCCTATCCAACTTTTCAGGACCAATGCAGCCACAATGCAGCCCCGAGATAGGGGAACAAACATTACCTTACCTTGAGGAGGCCTCTTTGAATGTCCCCCCACTGCACAATGCAGCATATGCCCCATTGGCATGGCTGCATCGGCACTGGAAAATTGCATAGGATCAGGCCCTGAATGGGCAGCCGTGGAACGCTTCCCATTCAGTGAACGATTTTTTAAAATTTACTTTAAAAATGTAAACATCATGCCCAAGTCAGCTTGCAGGATTAAAATCTAGAGTTGCACAATGTTAAACAAAGCAACGGTGCTTGTACTAAAATTTATCAGTGGGTTCTGCTCAGTGCCACCAAGAATTCAGGCAAAGCCCATTCACAGAAAAAAGCAGCTTTGGAAGCAAATGGCTTCCAAATTGCTCCATTTCGTAGCACATTAGTGGTTTGAATGGGGATTAATTTCAATCATTAATTTAATCCATCCTTGATCTGGAGCACCTTTCACGGATGCAGTGAGAACAAGAGAGAGATTTAAGAGACCCTGGGGGGGGGGTGCAAATATCAGTTGCTACTAGCTAAACTTAATGGGGCACGATTTAGCACACATTCATGACACCTGAAATCTAACATGTGCACTGAAGGAGAACCAAACGTTTAAACAGTTATTCCCTATTAACGGCATGTGCAAGAAACAGCACGTGTCTCCGTTTAGCCGCACATTTTGCTCGCCATACCAAAGTAGCTATGAAGCATGGACGGCTCCCCATAAAAGGCGGTGAGGCACGGGCAATGTGTCACTTCAAATGTCGATGATCTAAATGCTTATGCGCGGCTATAAAACCACAGATTGTGGCACCGAGAAAAATACCACCTATGATATGTACACAGGAAACGGGGTGTATTTTTTTAAAATCAACTTTATATGTTGATACCACAATCTATATTATGACTCCAGAGTGTGATGACTGTATAACTTCGCACATGGATTTCTCTCCTACTGTCGAGGTACATTATTTTAAGGGTGACAATAACTTGGCTTCAAATGAGGTGAAACCATCTTGGTGATGAATGGGATTTGCTTTGAGGAGGGAATTTACATCTTGGGAATAGACTTTGGAAGACCACACACCACTTCTTGATCAAGCTTGGGAGTTCTACAACACATTACCTATGCTTGTTCTGGGGCAAATGGCAACAAACAGAATGGGAACATTTGATTTTGGGGAAAAGAACGAGTTGGACACAATGGGGTTCAACAGGGTTTCTCCAGTAGCTTCTGGGAGGACCTCCTGTTAAACAGTTAATATACACAGCATCTTCCCTAGGAATTGATTATTTCCAGGAGAGTGAAAGCTGAGCCGTCAGAGCCCTGATCCAGCATGACTGTGTATGGCACAATAGTAAAGGCATGAAAAATGTTTCACTATCATAACATTTTGTTAGATTTAACATGTTTTAATATCACACAATTAAAATGCATCTTAATATTGTCACACAAACTAGCTTCGGTTATACCAGATACCAGCTATTTTCAATCAGTGTGCTGCAGAACATTAGTGTGCCATGAATGATCCCCAGGTGTGCCTGCATATTCCTGTTGCTACCCAGTGGGCAGGGCCACTTTCCTGGCACATTTTAGTGTCTTCAGTACTTACCACGCTTCCCCCTACAGCTATGCTACTGCTTGGCCTCTTACAGATATTTGATTTTGTTTTTCAGACACGACACTTTCAGCAATTGGCTGTTGGAGAGAAAACGTCTTGTACAAATATTTTTTTCAAAAATTAGACATGAGCAGTTACCCTGCAAGGTTTTCTACTCATTTTCTTCAGTACAACCGAAGAGAGGTTACCCTTCAAGAGTTTAAAGACATTTTCTAACTTCCAAGTAAAAGTTAAAAATAGCTTAAAAGAATAAACTAAAAAGGTGTTTCAGGTGCGTTTCACTCAATGGAACTTACGTCTCAGTAGGCATCCATAGAACTGGACTGTGGAAGTATTTTAAAAATGTAACGTTTAATTCTTATTTTTTTTTAAAGGACTCTGATCATTTTTTTAAAATAAAAATGTAAAAACTACCCAAATCAGATTTTCTTTTTTCTTAAAACAAAAATTTAAAAGAAGCCTTAAAAGTGGTTTTAAATATACATGCCCTAACTGGATGTTGTTTTAAAAAAATGGTTAAAATATTAAATAGCACATATGCAGTAGGACAGTGGTTCCTAAACTTTACTTAAAGGTGAGGGAACCAGTAAGGATGCTAGTAAAAGTCAGTGGCAACTCGGTGGTAATGGCGGTGACATCAGTCCCGGGCTTGTGCTGCCTCAGACTAGGCAAAAAAGAGTGTTATTTGGGTGTTTTTTTTTGGGGGGGGGGGACTTGTGCACATTCAACAGCAGCAAAAACCTTTGTTTTGTGGCATCTCTTGCCACCGTTGCAGAGAGGTACATCTGAAAACACCTTTTTTAATTTAGGCAGTGGCAGAAACTCAATCAAGGGGGTGATGTCACCACCGTTCCGCTGTCACCGCTGGGTCACCCCTTAAGGGGGAATACATTGTTTCCCACTGTCTTGGGGGGGGTCATGACTCCCAGGTTGGGAAACACTGCATTCAGAATATAGTTGGATGTGTCGGTTGAATCTGTGTTCCTAGTTTCCTTTTTCTCCCAGGCCTCTTGATCGTCTCCATGCACCAGACAATGCAGCATATAACTCCTTGGTGCAGCTGCATTGTATAGCATGGTGGAGGATAGGATTGGGCTGTTACAAAGGGCACACTCCGAACCAGGTCTACTCAGAAGTAAGTCCTATTGTGTTCAATGGGACTTACTCCCAGGAAAGTGAGGTTAGAATTGCAGCCTTAATGTGTTTTTGACTAATTGACTTAAACAGCAATGCTTTGGGCACTTTACAAATATGACACCCTTATACATACACATCTCTCATGTATACATGTGGCATACATGCACAGTGGCGTAGCTAAGGGGGTGCAGGGGGTAGCAGTTGTACTGGGCATCAAGCTTTAGGGAGGCAAAAAGCTGAGCTTGACACTAATGACCAAAATTGTGAAAATCTTAGTATGTATCAATAATACCATCATGTTATATATATCATTGGAAAGGTAATTTAATGCAGAATGCAATGAAACAAACTGCATTGGAATATTTGTATTCAATCAAAAGTTATGGCCAATTAACCAGAAAATAAAAACGCAACTGCCTTATGGAACGAAAAGTGGATTTGCTTAACTCCAAACTGACCAATGAGATGGATTGTTCTGAGTGCCAATGAGATGTTATTATAATACAGCATGTAACCAATAACTTATTTATTTATTTAATTAATTAATTAAATTTGATTTTGTCATGGGAGGGGTGGCTACAAAATGTTCTTTGACCCCAGGTTGTAGATAGATGCCTTAGTTATATCACTTGCAGCAGAGCAAGTGGGTAGTGAGCTGCTGAGGGGAGAAGGTGGGTTTCTCCCAGTTTTCACTTTTAAAGAAGCCTGGGCATGATGTCACTTCCGGTTGTGACATCACTTCCGGGGCAACGTTCTGAGCTTGGCACCAGGCTACACGATCATTAGCTACGCCACTGTACATGCATACACTTATACAAGCACGCTTATATGTATAGTATACATGTGGTGTAATGTGAATGAGAAACTCACATTACACCATACTGGCTCTCCATATCTTTTCAACTGTAAATTCCAAAAGGTCCAAGAAACCTAATGGATAATAGCATTTATCATCATCTTAGCAGATCCATTCCCTGGATGGAACTTGAGATGGTGGTTCTCTGAGCCTGCTCTGCCCTCTAGTGGCTGCCATACCAATGCTCACTTTAGAAAATCTTTAAAAGGATGACCATTCAAACCAACTGCAGAATCCTACAGCTTGCATTTTAAACGGAATTGGATAGATTTCTGGAAGAAAGGTCCATCAGAAGTTAAAAACCATGATGGGTATGTGCAACATTCTGGTTTTAGTAGTAGGCTACCTAAGAATGTCAGATGCAGGGGAGGGCACCAGGGTCCAGGTTGTGTCTGTTGTCATGTGTGCTCCCTGGGGCATTTTGTGAGATACAGGAAGCTGGACTAGACTGACCTTTGGCCTGATCAAGCAAGGCTCTTCTTATGTTCTTATGGCAAAAGTATAAAAATTGAAAAAAAAGGATTTATAATATCCCAGATAAATTAAAAAGATATCTTAGAGTGTGATTCATGTTTACTTAGAGATAAATTCCACTGTGTTCAGTAGGGTTTACTCTCAAGTAAATATGGATAGAACTGTAGCCTAATGGCCCAATTCTATTGGCTGGTAATGAGGGCATTCCATGAGATACGCGAGCACTATAAGCAGGTCTTCCATGGGTCTGTGCCAGGCCTGAGGAGACTGGGGGGTAGGGGGGCCAAATTCCCAGGGCCCCACTTCCAGGGTCATAATTTACACTGAACAAAACCTTTTTTAAAATAAATAAATAAATTGGGGTACCTCAATCTCAGCCTATCCAGGGCTGCATTTCCATTACTCCTTTAATTCACTTCCAATGCACTTCTGTTACCCCAATGCTTTTAGAAAGGGGGCCCCAATAAAGCATCTTGTGCCCAGCCCAATGCCAGCTCTTAGCAGCCCCAGACTGTGCCACACTGTTGCCTGGACAGCTTACATTAGTGCTGGGACCCCCCCGCTAGTTACACTACTGAGCATGTGCATCCTTAAGCACAGTGGACTGTTTGAGATAGAAAAGTCATCTGATAAAACTCATTGAAGGGAGTTGATTAGTAGTATAGTAGTATAGATTAGTATAGTATAGTATACTACTAATCAACTCCCTTCAATGAGTTTTATCAGATGACTTTTCTATCTCAAACAGTCCACTGTGCTTAAGGATGCACATGCTCAGTAGTGTAACTAGCGGGGGGGTCCCAGCACTAATGTAAGCTGTCCAGGCAACAGTGTGGCACAGTCTGGGGCTGCTAAGAGCTGGCATTGGGCTGGGCACAAGATGCTTTATTGGGGCCCCCTTTCTAAAAGCACTACCCGGTGGCTGTTTAGTCGCCTCTTACGACAAGTACAGCCAAACTGAGGGCCTATTCTTAGCCCCAGCCCCCAGGGGAGTTGATTAGTATGGTGACGGATTATTTAGTGCCCTGACATCTCACATATACTCATGGCTCAATCCTACCCCCCTCCTTCGCTGGTGTAACAAGCATTGCGCCCACAAAGGCTACTTTGTAGAAGTTGCAGAGCAGCCTCTGCTGATGTGTACTGCCGGAATGGGTATGCTCATGCACCTACAGACACACAAAAACCCACCTGGGCAGGTAAGCCCATGCTGGTGGATGAAAGGCGGCGAGAAGGTGGTTGAATGAAGGCTGGGTGGGAGGAACAGGGAAGTGATGGGGTGGGGAGGGTGGAATGCCGTGGTGATGGGAGCAGACAGATTGGGCCCAAGGTGGGTTGTGATCAGCAGCTTTGCTGCATGACATATCAAAGCCCCTTCCTGGTCCCAATCCACCTGCATGGATCAATATGGACTTGTGCCAGCAATATCACTAGTGCGGGTCCAGACCGACCTATTAATGGCTGCTGGGGTTTTCCCCCGGGCAGACCCCAAGGAGACCTCTAGCAGCTGAAAATCTTCCATAGCAAAGTTTCTCAAACTGTGGGTCGGGACCCACCAGGTGGGGTCACGTGCCAATTTCAGGTGGGTCCCCATTCACTTCAATATTTTATTTTTAATATATTAGACTTGATACTACCATGAGATGTGATTGCATATGGGGAAATGTGCACATCTGTACTTTTAACAGGCTACTATGTATATGCTTTTAACAATGATAGTAAATGGGACTTTCTCCTGGGTGAATGTGGGTAGGATTGCAGCCTAGGATTGTTAAAAATTGTCCTGCTTGATGATGTCACTTCCACTCATGACATCACTTCTGGTGGGTCCTGACAGATTCTCATTCTAAAAAGTGGGTCCCCGTGCTAAAAGTCTGAGAACCACTTCCCATAGGAAGCCCTAGAAATTGCCCAGTGCTGCTGTATCACCATGCAGGGATTTAGTTAAGATTGGGTTGTTAATGTCTCATTTAAAAGACAGAAATAAAAATACTGCATAGCTCAATCTGAGGTAAAATGGTCACCTTAAGCACTGTAAACTATTTCTGCATAATTGTATTCAAGGGTCCCTACATAATTAATATCTTCTAGCAATTAGCCACCCCCTTAGATAGCTAAAACTAGATTAGAGCTTGCTTAAAGCCCTGTTTTATAATTTAATATTTCTTTATAGTCGGAGTTTTTTTTTCTTTATTGTAAATATTTCAGAAGATCTAATGCCGCAACACAAACTTCAAGGCTCCAAGAGCTCATTAGAATCCGTTTGATATTCTTTGCATTTATGTAAATTAGTGGTTTACAGCTATCCCCTTACACCTGATAAAATACAAGAGAAGAAGAAGAAAACACCCTTCCATCACCCAAAACAAAACCCGAATGTT